>NC_082665.1:62442348-62745378 GCF_025265405.1 Mesoplodon densirostris
GTGCAGGTTTTAGTAGTTGGTTCAACATGGTGGTAGAATCTTGTGGAAGTTCTCATTCTATTTTTTCAGTGAACTGGAAAGCAGGTCACAAGATGAGTTTGAGGTTGGGGGAGAAGGTGATAGAGACTTCAGGAAGAGAAAAGGTATGAAATAACCATCTTGGAGAGTGAGAGTGAACAGAGCAGGGAAATAGGGGTAGCTTTACAGACTTAACTTGAGGACAGTGATCAAGCATTTTATGTGTCTTTCTCCAGTCATATTCAGTGACAGGAGTGCAGATAAGGAGGCAATGGAGAGTCAGAATGAACTGGCAATGCAATTTTGTTAAGTTACTGTTATGACAAAGGAAGAGGGGCAAATGGGTTGAGGATACAAGCAAATGTATGCATTCTAATGCTGAACTGTAGGATTTAAGCTGTGTAAGGAGGGAAGTACAGATTCAAGAGGGGTGAGAGACAGTAAAAAAGTGGCATGATCTAGTGATGACCAAGGCTTGCTATAGTCAGGTTCTAGAGGCAGTGGGCTGCAAAGATAAAAGTGATAGTGACAGGGGTCTGAGAGTGAAATGAAAGGGGGTCAATCAGGGAACCAAGATGAGGGAATTAGAAGGATTGTCTAGGTGGATATTAAGAATTACGTCAAGAATTATGACAGAAATAATGTGGAGGATAATGACAGTATTCCAAGAACTAAACTCTCCAAAATACTTGTTTTGGAGGTTAAAGTGGGTGGAAGAGAATGAAAGCTGCCATTCTGCTTTTGTTTCTCCTGTAAGTCTAAATCTGCCTTGAAATGTTAGAAGCACACTAAGCAGGCTTTATTTCTTCTCCTTAACCAGGTCCTTTCTTTTCCCTACCCTGCTTCTCCAGGGGCAAGATGTCCCTCTCTCTGACCCTTAGCTTCCCTACCTCTTGGGTTTTGTGTGCTTGTTTTTTAACCTTCTTTTCTGGCACCACCTCTCCTAATGTTCCAACACTCTGTCTCTTCTCTATACTTCTTCTGCCCATATCTCAAGAGTTACTAATGGGAGAGTGAATTTTAGGAAGATTAGACCAGAAAGAAGGTTAGGGCCAGAGTTAAGGAATATGAAAAGAAAATGGGGTTGACCTATCTAATTTGTATCATCTCCTAAAATCTATTCAACTCAACTATCCACTAAGCTCTTTCAGACATGGTCGTGGTGTATGTACATCTTGGACATGGTGTAAAGTTGCATGCATGAAGCTCATTATCAAAGTATTACCTGAATAGATACAAAGTGCTCTATGAAGAGTGCAAACGGGAAGAGTAAATTTGATTACACATTCTGAAAATGTACACAGGGCTTCTAAAATGGATACCTTCCTACAGAATGGCAGCAATAATGATGATTAGTATGGCGTCTACTGCAGTAACAACAAATGAAAAATCAGTTCCTTTCATGACTGAATTGAGCCTTTAGACTTTTGCCTACAGCACAACACTGCTTAATAATCAGTAAAACCTATTATTATCTAACTTACCCATGGTTTGCATAGCACGGAGCTTGCCAATTAGCATTTTTAAATGTTTAAGGTATAGACAGTGACCCTAATTGCAAAAGTTTACTTTATAAGAAGACATAAGAGGTGATCCAATGACAACTTATAAATATACTTCTCTAAATGCTAGGTATGGTGGGTTATAGAACTTTGCATGTGAAATAAAATATAGAAAAAACAAGATATATATTTAAATGTTATCTACCCTATAGCATGATTATAGCTGAAGTTTACCTTCCACTTCTCCTTGATCCCAAGACTTTAACTCAATTTGGTTAATTGACATTCTTTGCTATTAGCATTAAGACAAATTCAAGAATGAATAATGAGCTGATCTCTCACACAGCACTGAAAGTTTTTTTTAAATCATTTTCCAATAGCCAGATATCTTCATTCCCATTGGAAATCTTCCTGGAAAATGCCTCCTGACATTAACTTTATTGCCTCTTTGTCATACACAAAAACTTTGTGACAACACTATTAGTTTGATCTTTAAACGGCAGAGTCTCTCATCAGACTGAATACTGAAGTAGAATTAGGTCTGATCAATAGTTATTTAGTAGATCTGATGATCAGATATTGGCGGTGTTGTTTTAGTAGATGTGTAATACTCATGTTGGTACATACACATTTAGTGCCCCAGGACCTCTTTCCTAAGAGGCTGGAAAGCAAAGATCTTTAAACACATTTTGGGAAAGCCATGCTGATGTTCAGTGGTAAGTTTCAATTCAAGTGGGGAAGTCCTGTTTTTTTTTTTTTTTTTTTTTTTTTTTTTTTTAATGAGCTTGTCTATGTCCTTGCTTCTGAAAATGTGATATGTAGACTGCCTGGGTATCATCTGGGATCCAGTTAGAGACACCCCACCCACACTAAATGGAACAGGCCCCACCCCAGATCTACTGAAACAGAACGTGCATTTGAACAGGGTCTCCAGGGGATTCATATGAACATTAGAAATTGAAAAGCTTTGATCTATGTGATTTCTTTAGTAGATGTAGAATAATGGAAGAGCAATATAGGGAAATCATACAATGAACATTCATAACATTCTTTCATTTATTCAACATGTAATTTTTGAGTATCTTATATAGGCCATTCCCTGTTCTAGGAGCTAAGGACACAGCTATGAATAATTCAGACTATACCACTGTATGTATGTTTCCAGGCACATAGGTACTTTGCTATGGGCCCAACACTGTACCAGCTAATATAGGACTGCCAGAGAAGTGTAATTCATTTTGCCCAATATTTATAAGCAACTAGTACACGAGTAAGTGCTGTAGGAACTACAAGGGTTTACAAAGGTGTAGGTGCTACCCTCAAGGAGTTTACATATAGTGGCAAGAAAGTTCCCAGCTCTTATAACCCAATTAAGCCAATAAGATGTATGTACACAAAATAGTTTGGGAATAATACAAATAATAAATTGTATTATGTGAATTACAAATGGTATTGTAATTAGAAGAGGGAAAATGTTCTTCAAGTACTATTTAGATTAGGTTTCAGGATGAAACCTGGGATAGCTATTGAAAAATGCAAGGCAGGACTTCCCTGGTGATGCAGTGGTTAAGAATCCGCCTACCAATGCAGGGGACATGGGTTCAAGCCCTGGTCTGGGAAGATCCCACATGCTGCAGAGCAACTAAGCCCGTTTGCCACAACTACTGAGCCTGCACTCTAGAGCCCACATGCCTAGAGCCCATGCTCCACAACAAGAGAAGCCACCGCAATGAAAAGCCTGAGCACTGCAACGTAGTGTAGTCCCTGCTCGCAGCAACTAGAGAAAACCCGCGTGCAGCAACAAAGACCCAATGCAGCCAAAAATATATTAATTAATTAATTAATTAAAAAAAAGAAAAATTCAAGGCATATTCATGGTAGTCTTTAGGAAGGAAGCATTTTCAAGTGGATAGTTTAAAAAATGAAGGAAGAAAAATAAAGATTTAGAAATTTGGAAGCCATTGAGTTTCTTTATAAGAAAATATGCAGTTAGATACATTAGAAAATAAACTGGAAGAGAGACTTGTGTCCAAATTATAGTTTAAAAGAGCAACCCAATGGACTGTAGAAGGGCCAATAGCCCATTCCTTTATAGGGGCTTTGAAGATGTCTGATCCACATCTCCAGGTGTAGTAAGGGCCAGTCTATTGGAAAGAGGTTTAGAGGTCAGAAGACCTCGGGTTTCGCTTCTCAATACCTTGCCCAAGTTATCATGTGATAATGAATATCACAGTCCTCACTTCCTTTTCTGGTAAGAGAACAAATGATTTCATTTCTACCACTGTCTCAGCAAGCATATAATTATCCTCAGGCCACGTCCTTCACCCCTCCATGCTATCCCAAGAGAATTTCATACATCCAGCATGACTGTCTCTCATGGAGCTTGGAAATCGAGATGACATGTCTCTCTGGCATGGTTACTTATAAAGCCTCACAAATTACCTACAACAACCATGAGTCCTGAATTTTCCAGGATAATTCTGCTTTCAAATATTCTGTCACAAAGTCTCCCTAAGTACATTTTTTGCTCAATGTAATCAAGTGGGGAATAATTGACCTTTGAAACCAGATGGATGTGTTCAAATCATCAGACAATTTACCAGTCCTCTCTGAAACTTAATTTCCAGATTGGAAAAATGAAGATAATACTTACTTTATAGAATTATTGTAAAGATTATGGATAATGTATGTAAAGCCTAGCACAGTACTACACAAGGAGTAAGCCCAAATAAAAGGTAGATAATGTAGCCATATATAGTTACATAAAATATATGCTTCATATATATGTATACATGTATATTTTTCCTCTTAACCATTTTATCTATGCTATAATTTTCCATTCGGTTGTGCTCAGTGCCCACTCACTTTCAATGAGTCCTCTATTCACTTTTCCACATCCTTTTCTTTACCCATTTTCATTTTGTACAATCAGATCTGTCATGGAAAGGTCACACATGCCATGAATGAAGGTAAAGAAGCCTATGTAGCCGTATCTTTCCTTCTCCCCCTACTCATTGCCATCTGTGCCCCCAAGAAAGAAACTACAGTCTAAGCATAACTAAATTAGCTTGATTTTTCTTTCTATACTTCTCTTTTTTACGGGGCATGAGAATGAAATTATGTTTATAGTAGGTGCTCTATAAATTAAATAGGTGAATGACCAAAAAATAACGCCACCTTCATTTACTAGTTCATATAGCACAGTTGGTCTCCGACTGTGTGTCAGTCACTGTAATATGCATGAGGTGGCCGAAACAAAAAGTTATGCACCTTTGAAAGCTCACATTCCAGTGGGAGAGTCGGATAAATATAATACAATGTGATAAGATTTAAAAGGGAAATATATAATTAAGCTAATTGTAGCTGCTGTAACAAGAAAAAGTGCATAATTGTTCAAATTTGATAAACATTTCTCATTCATATAAAGTCTGAAATGGGTGACTGATCAGAGGGTGAATTTGCCTTGAAGAGATGGTTCAGGGGACCTGGCTCCTTCCTTCTCCTAGGCTACACCATCTCCTAGGTCTAGTAGTTACCAGCAGAAAGGAAAGGGGCACACACATCACTCTGCTCACATTCCATTGGCTATAAGGCAGTCAAATGGCCATGCTTAACTGCAAGGGAAACTGGGAAATGTTGCCATGCTCTATGCTGGGGAAGAGGAGGAATCAGATGTGCTGATCAGCTGGCCAGACTCTACCACAAGAGGTAACTCCAGAGTGCTGTTGGACCATGAGTTTCCAAAGTTGTGCAAAGCTTTTGAAGTCCTTGCCAGGAGTGGGAATAGAAGTAGGGTAGGATGGGAAGTGTCATAAGGTTACTTTTATTCAAAAAAGATATATTAAATACTTACATCCTGCCAGTCATTATATTATATATTAATCAGAATCAGCTGCTGCCTTTAGGGAATTTGTAGTCTAGGATCTTGAATCAGGAATCTCAGCAGCACTGGGGAAGTTACTGGAGACCCACGCCAAGTGAATCAGAGCTGATTCGTATGTACATGAAGGTTTGAAAAGTACTGGTCCAGGACATTTAATAGGTACTCCTCTCAGAGAACGTTGTTCTGAGTCCCAGAGATTTGAAAGAGCTTTAAATTCCACTAGGAGGAAAGCCTGTGTAGGAGGCTGATGGGTATGGGAAGGAATGCTGGAGAGAAAGAAACTGATTGGAAGCCCAACATACATCACTATGGGTGGGCTAATGGGGCTTTCTGGACAGGGCATCAATACCCACCAGCTTCCACACAACCAACTCATCAATGTCCTCACGAAGATCTATGTTACATGTGTCTACACTCTTCCACATGATTACTTATGGGTCCCCAAACACAATATTGTAGCTAACCCTTCACACACTTGAAAGTTATAAGCACCGATGAATTAGAAGTGTTTTCTGTATACTGGCGGGGGTGACAACCCTTCCATGAAAAGCAGTTACTCAGAAGTCCTGCCCTGAATATTTTGTATCTGAATATAACATCAGAAACATAAATGCTGAATAAAATCTCATATTTTCTAATGTAGACATGTGTATAGAATCTCTAACATGCTCTGACATAAATACACTTATAAATGTATTTAAAATCTGACAAATTTGGACTGGAATTTATGCCAGCTCTACTAGGTTAGGACTTATGACTTCATTTGCCTTGGAAGTGTGTTATATGTTTAACTACTTCACCACTATTCATTTTTTCTTCTAGACTCTCTCTCTTCTTCTCTCTTTTCTTCCCTTGCTTCCTCTTCCTTACAGGAAAGCACTCTTGCTCTTTTGACATCTGGAACATATTCCTTGGTAAACAGAATGGCTGAAAAACTGAAATCTAAGCAGACAGTATAACCTGGAGTAAGAAGAGATGGCTTAGAATTTATAATTGGAAGCCTATTTCAGCTTCCTTCATAACTGTTGAAATTCTTTTCAGACTGCCTTGAAATTGAATGTCATTAAGGATTTTTTTGCCCTCTCTTGTTTCCTTGGCAACAGGTTGGTGATGCAGCAGCTGAAATCCACTGTCTCCCTGGAGATACTGGTGTGGGCAATTTGCAAACCACTGGTAATGTCTGTGATGGATACTGAACTTGACCAAATCTTTTCATTCCAGTCCTTCTATATACACATAAAGATATCAGCCTAATAGAAGAATGGTTTTACAGTATAATTTTTGGCATGACTATCAGTGAGGAAAATATTCATCCTGCTTTTTAAAATAGCTTACCTTTGCACATAAAACTTAATACTGAGCTCTCGAAATGTAGAAGTTTCAGATAACTGTACACATCAATTCAGTGTCAGAGTAATATATTACAAACAATTGTTCTGTGTTAATATAAAGTCTGAGAGAAAGGGGCAAGGGATCAGGGGTCAGGTTCCTCTCCTCTGGATTTATATCAGGCATATGGTCCTCCTTGGGCAGCCACATCCAACAGGTACTCTCCATCCCTTGTCTGAAACAAATTATGCCTGTGATTTGCAGAGAAAGTGTGGACAGACTGTAAATGGATATCATATGTCAGTTTTCTCCTCTAGAAGACAAGGGAAAGGGAGCAAGTAGAGGAGAAAGGTCAGCTGGGATGGGAGCACAGCTTAAGATGGCCAGAGGGACAGACAGAGATGGCTATTGAAGTTGCAGATGGACAAGGATGTAAGGATATATGTGGACCTACAACCAAAGATAGAATGGCCTAGATGCTGAAGGAGAATGAATGAAGGCTTTATGTAAACATGATAAACAGAGGGAGACCCAGTAAAAAGCCATACAATTAGTGCAACATGTGAGCAGAGAAGATGGATTTAGACAAGAGAAAAATGACAATTGAATTCAATTAAAAAGAAAAGTTTAGAATGGAATTGGTTTACTCTTTAAATAACTGAATCCTACCAACTGCCGAATTTATGTTGGGAATAGATGCAGAGAAAAAGAAAACCAGAAAGAGAGGTGTTTAACCTGAAGATTAATGCAGAGGAAAAGAATGCTGAGAATATATAGTGAGTGTGGGGACTGAGTGCTCACTGAGAGACAGGTAGGTGAGATGATATAAAGGAGAAATAGGAAAAGGAAAAGAAGAAGTCAGGTGGACAAGAATACTGGTCATGAACTGTCAAAGGAAAAAAAATACCTCCTATGGGCAACTAAACTGAAGAAAAATATACACTAAACATATAACAAACATATTTAGGAAACACGTACTAACTAGGTAATAGTTACTATGAAGCATGCTAAGAAGTATTATAAAAATTATAGACTTTTCATTGCCTACATGAATATTCTAGGCTTGTGAATATTCTAGGTGATGAGTTCCTTTCAAAGTCTAGAAAACTGTGCAGGTAACTTGCTTTTTGTCCTCCCAGTGCTGGTAGTCCATTCAGAGAGTAAGGAATAAATGTCTTGGGAGAAAGCATGTCGTACAGTAGTGTTTTTAAAGAACATGCTCCCTTGCCTGACCTTTTGCTCCCTCCAGTACAGCCAAATGAATCAACACAGTAGTTTTCCTTCATGCTAAGGCAGAGCACATAGTGTAGGAAAATGAAGTATAAAAAGAAAGAACAGTCAGATAATTCTCTTAACTGATGTGCTTAGTGGTTAATTGCACTGGCTTTAGAGTCAGGCAGCCTGTGCTATGTTGGAATCACTAATCCAACTTTTAAGAGCGGGATGATGTTGAAGGAGGTAATTCATTTTTCCAGGCATCAGCATTTCTATCTCTAAAATGTTGATCATAAAAATAATATCTACTTAAAAAGGCTATCTTGGATTAAATCAGAAAATGTGTGTAAAGCTTTTCACACAGTTTTTGACACATGAAGAAACCTTAGCTGTTATTTTTTAGGACGGTCAACATACTTGCCTAATCAAACTAACTGTGAAACCCAAATTCACTCTTAATTTTAACATCTGGATGGGGCAGCTATGTTGAACTAAATATCTCATTTCCAATTCTTTATCTGATAGTACCTCTGATTCTACCTTTATATGTACAACTGGGCTTGCTAATGCCTTCAAAATCAATTTATTAATATTAAAACATTAGATAATGATAGACAAATTATTTTTCTTCTATCCTTCTTTGGATATTTCCCTTCTAAAAACAGTATTTGAATTTACTTAATTCAGTGAATTTAAGTTATCCTAGATTTAGAGAAGCTCTCTTTTTAATCAAATGATGATACATTATACAGATTCACTGATAATTTTCAAATCATTTTAAAATGCTGCCTCTGATATTCTTTCTCTTTTTTTCCTCTCTCTCCCTCTCTCCCTTTTTCTCTCTGTAATCTATATGGATATTTTTGAAATGAAAAAGGAATGGAATTAAATTCATCTTGGCCAAGCATCTTTTAATGTAGAGCAGAGGTCAACTACTTGACAAAACGGGGTAAAATGTTCTAGGTCATGCTGGCACCATCAGCAGCAGTAGAACATGAAGATAAAACAGGATGTTTGAACCCGGAGAGCAAAGCAGAGCCCATGGGAAAATGAACAGACCAAAAAGCGGTGATGATTCTACAAGAGGATAGAAATGGACACAACCAACTGTTGGGTGATGAAGGAGACTGGCCTCTCCCTAACGGAAAGGAAGGAGCATAAGGATAGCTTGAGCATCAAGTGGATCAAAACCAGAAGTCCAGGCAGACAAGCAAGGCTAAGGAACCCACAATAGGAGCAGGCTCACAAGTGGGTCAGAAAGCCTAGTAGACAAGGAGGAACATCAAGAATAAGCCCAACAACCAGGGAACGATTTGTCTCTTGGTTCTGCTGTGGGTTCTGTTTCACCAATGAATTTCTTAGAGATTTTAGTGGGAAAGAAATCCACCATGTGGGCAGTCTAGAACTGGTAAGTTCCAGGAGAGATGTCAGTCACCTGACTGGAAAGAAGGAAAGAAGAGGTCACAGCTCAAGATGGCACCAACCCAAAACTTGTTTGATGAGTTAAATTCAGATAAATCACCAAGATCAGATGGCATCCACCCAAAAACTTCTAAGAACTTTGAAGCTGCAGCTTTGGAATGCATGTCTAAAATGGACAGGTTGTCTTTAGACATCATTGCTGTGAAGGGAATTTTTGTTCTTTTTTTCTCCTAGATTCTCTCTACTTCTGGGTAAAAATACCTCAAAATGTCCACTATATTTTCAAACTTGTATTTTTCTATCCAAGGGAAAGTCTCTGCGGGGAGAGGTGCTTGGTAACCAGAATTGCAGGGAGGCAATATGGGCCATGTTCAGGTGGCTCTGAGAAGAGCACCCTGACTTAAGCTGCTGGGGCACCCTGAGCCACAGCTAACAGGGACTGAGGGAAGCAGGAGTAAGGAGAAATTATAGGAGTGAATCAGGCACTGTGAGTACATGTTATAAAGGCTGAGAAACACATGATGACATAGTTAACCTTCCTCAGGGTTTACTTATTAATTCATAGACTTTATTTCCTTACATTGACTTTACAGCTCAAATGGCTGGGTAAGCATGTCCTGTGTGGAAGGGACTCCATGATGGAAGTTGAAGGGAAGTAAAGGGTAGGACATGGTCCCAAAGGCAAACTCCTGAGCCCTCAATTAATGGGAAATCATAGAGCAAAAAAGCTGGAAAGTGTTTGGTTTGGGAGGTGCCTGGAACAATTTAATCACCTGTGAAATTTTTTATATTTTTACATATGTCATCTCTTTATTTAATCCTTTGAGTGGAGTTTAGTCCTTTGGGGCAATACAT
Organism: Mesoplodon densirostris; assembly: GCF_025265405.1. Classification (NCBI taxonomy): domain Eukaryota; kingdom Metazoa; phylum Chordata; class Mammalia; order Artiodactyla; family Ziphiidae; genus Mesoplodon; species Mesoplodon densirostris. Next base: position 62,452,573 of record NC_082665.1, read on the forward strand.
TTGACTTTAAATCTATTCAGCAAAATTTGTGTGTTTTGGCATTTTTATATTATGTTCAAGCTGAAAAATCAAGCCATATATATATATATATATATATATATATATATATATATATATATATATATATATATATATATTTCTAAACCTTAATAGAAGTAGAGTTGAGGGAGTTTTCTGTCTTATAAGAGGAAAGGAATTGCTCCTTTAGGGCGAACTTGTCCCTTGTTTTACAAAAGCCACCTAAATAACTGCAGTTACAGAAATATAAAACAAGAATCTATGCATTTTTCTTAAAAAAAAAAGTGCAATGGAAGAAAAACTTCTCTGTGAGAAACCAAGGGTTCAGTTTGGTGATGTGAATTATGATGTAGTTCTGGCCAGAAAAACATTGCTTCAAATGAGGTTGCTTTGGGGCCAGGCTGGGATGGGAGTAAGGAGGATATTTATCTTCTCTATAGGGATTTAGACTACATCGTGCCTATAAATTCTTGCTTATAGTGCTGGTAAGTGTGTGTGTATGTAACTGTGTGTATGTGTTTTCTTGGATCCTTCAGTCATTGAGCTGAGTCCTAGAAGCCTAAGAAGAACTACAGTTTGGATTTTCCCTTCCCACAGTAAAACTATTTCAAAAAGATAACTAACTATAGCAAATCAGTGGAAATTCTATCTAGACTGTGCTCTTGATGACCTATATTTTGAATAATTTAAACTGATAAACAGAGTTACCAGTAACTCCACTACTAGATATATATTGAAGAAAAATTAAAGCACATGGCCACATGAAATCTTGTATGTGAAGTTTCATAGCTGCATAATTCATAATAACCCTAAAGTGGAAAAAATCAAGGCGTTCATCAGCTAATGAATGAATAAACAAAATGTGGTATAGCCATCCAGTGGAATCTAATTTGGCAATAAAAATGAATGAAGTTCTGATACATGCTACAACATGGATGAACCTTGAAAATATTATACTAAATGAAATAAGCCAGTCACATAAGACCACATATTGTATGTTTTCATTTATGTGAAATGTCAAAAATGAGCGAATCTCTAGAGGCAGAGTAGAGATAGTGGTTGCCAGGGACTATGGGGGATGGGAAGTTTACTGTAATCTCACACATACTTGCAAGCTTAAGAAGCCCAATATTTATCACATGTGAGATGGTTAGACTTACAAAACACAAGAGTTTAAGACAGAGGCTTCCAAAATTAGCTCCCCATCATTTTCCATAAGAAGAAAACGTCTTGGAGCTCTCATGATTATATCTCCCTCCAACATTCTGTATGACTGTTTACTTGTCATTCTCAAACATGAGTTTATGGGCTTCTTGAGGAAAAAAACTGTTGGATTTTTAGATTTTGAAACTTGGGAAGAAAATCCATTTAATAATCCAAATGGCTTCATGAGATGTAATGTTACATTCCTATACTTTATGCACTTTATGTGTCTGAGATGGAAGAAGCTTTAAGCATCACATAGTTTTATTTTTCAGATGATGAGTCTGAGGCCAGAAAGTTGTAAAACTTGTCTTAGATCACAGAGACCAGTGCGAACCTGGATGAGAACCCATTTCTCAACCTCTAGCTCAGGACTCCTCCACCATATTACAGGGCCTTTCCATGGCTGTTGAACAAATACAACTCACCCTGGCTGAAGAATCATTTTTAAGGGCCTACTTTTTAAATTCTTTCTCTTTTTTTTTTGAAATATCAGTTTATTGGAGTGAGAATGATATTTGGTCTAAAATTAATCTTTGCTGGCCCAGCTGCTTTACCCAAAACTATACCTCCTTTGGTCTTTTCCTGTAAATTAACATTTTCTCTCTCTTCCCTCCCAATGCCCGCCCCTCACCCCCAGAAAAAAGTAAAGCAAGTGATGGAAAACTTCTACACATACTTCAGCACTGCTAAGCCCTGAAGAAAAAAAAAAAAAAGAAGTAGATTTATAATGGCAAGATGGTTGTGTTAGCCAGAGCTTTCTATAGCCCTGTGGTAAAGGAGAACTTACATTGTGCAAAGTTTCAAATCCAAAGTGACAGGAAAGTTATTTTCCCCACTTTTCATACCACTCCTCCAACCTAGCATAGCAAATGTAGAAATTTCATTTTAAAAGTCTGATTTTTATCTTCTCCATCACCATGATTACCACTTTCCAGTCCCTTCTTAAGAAGACTCTTGACAGAGACCACCTTGACATCAGGCTGGGCAAAAATGGGACCCCTCCTGGTCCCATAGTGGCTAGAAGGGCTCTCAGTGATTCAGAGGGGGGAACCTAGTGTACCATTCTTGACACTGACTCATTTAAGCATGTTCTCCTTTGAAAGCTGACATCTGCTCTAAGGATGTTTTAGATAGTGAGCCAGGACACTGAACTAAGTTCTGATTAGCTCCTATTCATACTCTAGAGGCAGGAAATGTACCTTGTATTTCTTAGTATTCCCTGCACCCATCTCCCAGTGCCCTGCATAGACAAGGGTGCACAATGTAGCTGTGTTTGTGTGTTATGTGTGTGTGTTTAATTTATTGAGATATACTTCACATAGCATATGCACAATATGGTTTTGCTGAATAAATAAGTGTATTTAAAAGCTAGTGGTATTCTTTCAGGCAAGAACATTTATTGAGCCCTCTACAAATCCTTATCCATTTGCTTGCTGATATGCTTAATGAGGAGTTTTATTTCTTTTCCTGAAGTGCTGATACCTATGAAAATACAAATGGGGGACTTCCCTGGCAGTCCAGTGGTTAAGAATCCATGCTTCCACTGCAGGGGGCATGGGTTCAAACCCTGGTTGGGGAAGATCCCCATAATATCCTGCATGCCTTGTGGTGTGGCCAAAAATTTTTTTAAAAAAAGAACATATAAATGTTTCCAAGACTAATAATAATAATAAAAAAATAAAATTTAACAATAATAACAATAAAATTTAACCTTTAATGAATGCTTATCATGGACCCATGCTGTGCTAAGCATTTTGTATGCCTCTTTTCATTTGCTCATCACAACATTGCTTTGAGCGAGGCACTATTATTATCTCCATTTTATAGCTGAGGAAACTGAGGCTCGGAGAGGTCACACAACTTGTCTAAAGTAAAAGAGCTATAAGGGGAAGAACAGGGTTTGAATGAAGGTCTATAGTCCCCAAAACCTCACTTGTTACACTGCATGAAGAACTTTCCAATTCTCTTCAAAATGGTCATTTATACTTTAGAAAAAAATAATGAAAAAAGTATTTAAGTATTTACAAAAACAAAAAACAAAAATAACCAACTTTCTTCAAAGTTGTGGATACTGATGTTCAAGTTAGACCAGAAGAGCAATTAACAAGGAAATATTTGTAAATCTGAAAAAAAGAAAAGAAACTGGAGCTCAGTCAAACGTTGGTGTTCTTCATGGTTTTACTATGAACCAGTTGAGATTATGTAGACTAGAATACGATGGATTTTCTTTCACTGCCTCTCTCCAGAGTTTTAGGATACCTGACAAGACTCTGACATGGTCATCTCCAAAGCATTTCTCTGACAGAGAGCCAGCAAATAAAGTCCTTGCAGTTTCCATTAGAAATAGTTTTGATATAAGCATCACATAATATTTGGAAGTTGAAAGTAACAGATAAAGTTGAAAGAAAAAGACTAATGGCCAATGTACTTTTAAGATTTTTGAAATATGTATCTATTTTACATATATGTAAATATCTAACATTTTATATATAACACACTATCTAGTTCATATATGGATATTTACCTTACCTGTAATTACCAGGAGGGCTCTCAACAGCAGCATCAATCGGATTCACCAGAGAATCCACAGGCTTCACTTTGGAGATGAATGGACTTAGACAACCACATACGGGAAGAGAGCAACTGCTGCTCCAAACAGATGAAATGGTACCCTGAGTATTTTTCCAAAGAGAAAGAAAAGAAAAGATAAGATATGGGGGTGGGAGCTAGAAGAGAATAAACACAGAGAGAGCACAAATTTCAGTGGACTCAATCTGAGCAGGGTTGGGGGAGGGGCCGGCGAGGAGATTCACACCACCCTTGTCCATACTTTCTCCACATTCCCAGTGACATCAGTATCTGGAGAACTTTCAAAAATTTCAGACTCCTGGGCTCCACCCATGGCTCGGTGAATTTGAGAAAGTCAAGTTGTTTCTTACTTGTGCATCATTGAGTCACCAGAGCACATAGGAGCTTGGAGAAGCTGTTGCATTTTCAGAATATGAAAAAGAAGCTGCCTCATTATGCCGTGAAGGTGGTGAATCTACTTGCTGGAGACCCGCACCTGCTACGATCTTGCTGCATAACGTGTGGAAAATGAGTGATTGTTTTTAACATCTTCATCTCTAAAACCAAAGTACATCATGCTCCCTCCTATGTCAAAGGAAAGGAAGACAAAGCAATTCAAGCACCTTGGTAAAAATAAAAATTACGGATACAGTAGGAGCTTCACATTTTATTTAGGTAAACCAAACATATAAGCCATGTTTTGCCTACTTTCACTGGTTTCCAGAACTGTGTCCCAGATAGGAGGTGATATAGACTTGGGGTATCTCTTCTCATACAGTAGTGCTTCTTAAGGTATCTGCAGGGTCCCTGCCTCAGTTTTTGCTATGTGGGGGGTTGGTTGTTAAAAAAACAGATTCTCAGGCCCCACTCTACACCTATGGAATCATAATAATCTCTGAGCTGCGAGGTCTGGGTATCTGGTTTTTAATATGCTCCCCAGGAGATTTTTATGCACAATGAAGTTTAAGAACTATTGCTCCACACTGTAAGTCCTCTGGAACAGGAATGGAAATACATTCGTCATTGTAGCCTTTTCAGTGTATTGAATATAATATATGGCCAAATTAACATCTGTTAAGTAAATGAAGACATGAAGAAAGAAATTATTTCATCCTTGATCCTTCTAGTAGCATGTTTTCATAATCAGAGGCCTTGGTAGACTGTGTATAGGGGGTGTAAGGCAAGCTTTAAGCTCTACCTCCTGATGAGGAGGGAGCTTTAGATACAGAAAATGCCCCTTTCAAAATGATCCAGGAAGACTTTTAAGAAAAGCCTCTAGGGAGCTAATTAAAGAGTCAGAGGCAAACAGGCTGCTGAATTAGGTCTTTGAATTAGGTCTTTGGTAAGCCCCTGAACTCAAGGAGGAAAATTGTAGACCAGGAATAACCACGAAAAACCCTGAGGTTAGGGAGATACACACTGATAGCAAAAGGTCAGAGGACAGATCATGGGAAGTAAACTGGTAGCTAGAAGGTACAAGGCATCCATGCATCCAGCTTCTAGAAAGCATTAAGTCTCTATCCAGAGCAGGAGAGAAAATTGGAACTTGAGACACTTCTGAGTCTACCTTTAGTGAACCTTGGACGGTGGGTGTGGAGAGACCCATGGAGGATGTTAGTGGAGCAGAAGAGCTGCCTGAGCAGTAAAGCACAGAACTTGGGCCGTGGCTCCCTGGTTTAAAAGAACTTTCACAATGTATGGGTCTGGTCCCTATGAACAAACACCTGAGGCTTCTACAGGGCAAGGTGAAAACAGGCCTCCCTGAAAAGTTAATTATTACAAATTGCTTCCTGTTATGACCATATAATTAAATTTTCTGTTCTAATGTTATTTGTTTAAGCTACACTTTAGGGTAACCCTTAGTGACTTATATTCAGAGCTGGCTATCATCACACACGTCCCCGCAGGCTTTAGTATTTTCCAAATAAAGAATTCCTTTCTTTTCCAGCTTTTAGTTAGGTGGAACCTTCAGACAAACCAACTTAGTGGGAAGAACATAGGAGGTTTTCCCAAGAATGAGTAGTATAGATGCTAAAACTTTTCAGGACAAGAGCTGTGCAAATGGCAGGGGACCTGTGACAGTCTGATCTTGCATATTGCTTCATCCACAGCTTCACACAGCATTGTAGGAGCTGAGCCAGAGTGGGTGATGTAATTACTCTGAAATAGGCGGTAGAGTCCCAGCTTCCTTCCTCTGCACAACGATGCTAATGGAGCATCCTTGACCTCAGTTCTCTAAAACCCTCAAATAGCATGAAAGAAACCCTAGAAAGAGGTAGGGCTTCCCCAGAATTCCTTTAAGATGCAAACAATCTGGCCCAGTCCTGCAGAAACCACACAGATCACAGCCAACTACTGTCAAATAAAGCAGCAAATCCCTCTAATTAGAAAGGCCAATTAAAGAATTCAAAGGGAAATGGTGAATCCCTTATTTTGAAGATGAAGGGTGTCTTCTCTCTTTAAAGCATTAATCATCTGTGAGGTATTGTCCCAGGATAAGGACCCTCAGCACCGCTTATGACCAGCATTGTGGCAAAGAGTGAGTCATCCAGCAGACACAATCCAAAAGGGACAGGGCAATCCAAATCCGCTGGCTATGTATTCTTTTCTCTTTTTTTGCTGCTTACCTCGGGTTGAAAAATTTTTGCTCGGTTTTCTGACCCAATAGCTCACATGAACCACGGTTTTCCTATGGGTGGTAGGGTAGTAGACAAGAAAAAGGAAGATGGATTTAGCTTGCTAACTAAACCACCATAGGCAAGTGCACGTATCCTCCTATGGTGCAGATTCCTAACTCTTATTTCTGACTTAGAATTTAAAGAGATTTTTTTCTGTTGAATCCACTTAGGTTCTTAAGTAGGGAAAAAATACTAAATTGTTTTATAAGGAATATACAAAGAAAATGTATCCATCTGAGCTACTAGAATGATGCTGACTTCTGTCTTTGATCTACTTTTTTATCAACTAAAATTTATTGAACAGTTTTCTGGGTACCAAGCATTGGTCTATGCACTTTCCCTGAATTCTCTCATTTCATCCTCATGATGACTTTTTGAGGTAGGTACTCTGATTATCTTCCTTTGACGAATGAGAAAACAGAAGCCTAGAGAGGTTAAGTAATTTGCCTAAGGGTGAAAACCTAGTAAGTAGCAGAAAGACAGGACTCGTACCTGGGGCAGTCAGACCCCAGCAGGATCTCCTAGTCAGTTGATACACTTTACTACCCTTGAGATTTTGCCTTTGCAAAGTGTTTGTTAACAGTAAAGTCATATCCTTACATAAAATATTTGTGTAATTATTATCAAAATCCATTTAGTTTTCTGATTCATTGAGATGGTATAATTGACCTATTAAAATTAGCATGTGTGAAAATGTAGAACAAGTAACATTTCTAGTGATGATATATCTTCTTTAAGCTCAATCATTGAGGAATAGAAGATCTGGCTGTGATTTCTTCTCATTTTCCAAGTACCTGTAAAAAATAAAATAGATCCATTTGACCTATCCCCTGTACTTTTATTGCAACCAATGAAAAGAATGTATAGTTAAGTATAACAAGAGACAAGAAATATAAACAAAACAGTTTATAACATTATTTAATGCTTTCCCTAAATCATTTGAATGATTCTGCATGAAGTCATAATGATATGCTCTTTTTTGAGATAAATTGCTTGTTTTCTTGATTCCAAGATGCAAATTTTTTCACATCTTGATGTTTTTGAAATTAGTAGATGCCTTATAAACAATGTGAACATTTAATGTAGCATTCTTTATCTTCCTTCCACCCTCCAAGAAATTGTTATTAAAACTATGGTGTATCTTAGAATCTTAAAATAGAAGAAGTATATAGTACTTTACATTCTTGTTAAGATTTATAACACTAGGTCAGTCAATATAGAATGCCCACTGTCTTGCTCTGTGGACACAGTTGGCTTTGCCCAAACTGGCACTTTAGACATAATGGAAAAAGCACTGAATATCTTTTAAAGCTTATGTTTAAAAATATAATTGTATGCCTACATTTAGGATTCTAAATACCATTCTTCCACTAAAAGAGACTACAGTTGATTCCAGGAGTAGGGCAGAGAAAATCCAGGATGAGCTTAGAATATCTTGCTGTGCTACAAAAGAATGATCACAAAATGATGAGGACATGTCAAATGGACACAAGAGCCAACTTGAAAAGGCTCCACATAAGTTCCACTAATCGAATATGTGACAATTTGTGCTTTGAAATGGATAATTACAGTAATTTATTATAACTCATTGAATAAAATAAGAACCCATAAGTCCAAATTGATAATAACTTAATACATAAATAAATAACAAGTGAGAAGGGGAAGCTCTTCTTACAATAGAATGTTACATCATAAATTAGAAAGAATGATAGAATTAAAAAATCACCATTTTGCAGTCATCCACAGTATTCTGTTAAGTATATCTTCATGGGATGCTATAAGGATTGGTCCAAGTTTGATGAGAAACAGGGTATTTATATAGTCTCAAAGTATCTTTCCACAGATTTCTTGTTAAAATCAAGGGGAAAAATGGTAACCTTCCAATGGAGAAAACTAACAGAGTACTTCAACAATGGTCAAAGTTAATACCACCAACAGTGGGACAGCGAGACATCCTGTGTCTCCTGATGGGACACACCATTTTTTACACATCATGCCTGCTACCAATGGATAAGCATCATGGAAACATGAGGAAATATCAGACAAACTTCAAACAGTTGGTCTGTATTCTTTTTAAAATATCAGTGTCATAAAAGACAGTGAAAGCCTGAGAAACTGTCCCAGATAAAAAGAAACTAAAGAAACATGATAACTGAAGGAAATGTGTTATTGTATTGGATTCTGAATTGGGCATGGGGTTGGGGAGGATGGCTATAACGGACATTATTGGGACAATTGGTAAATTCGACAATGAACCTTCTGTTAGATAATAGTGCTGTATGAATATTAAATGTTCCCGATTAACTATATTGTTTATGTAGAAGCATGCCCTTGTTTCTTTTCAAAGAAAACTTGAACTATTTAGGGGTAAAGAGACATGATTACAAATAATTTCAAATGGTTCAGCATAGTAACATATATCACATGGAGAAAACAAAATTAGCAAAGTGTTAACAATTGGTAAATTTGGATTAAGAGAATACAGGAGTTATTTTTATTATTCTTGAAACTCTTCTATAAATTTAAAATTATTTCAAAATAATTAAAATAGCTAAAAAGTAGGTTAAAATTTTTTAATCCATTTGTAGATGGATTGTTTGAATGTATTTTTTAAAGTAAATTTTGAAGCATTTTTCTCAATGGATCTTTTGATAGAGGCTGGAAATTTGTAGTAAAAAAGTAGTAAATAAATAAACTTAATGTGTAAGTTAATGATCAGCCCCAGGTTTCAATAGAGGTTCTTGGAAAGAAAAGCTGTTAGATGAAGGAAAATCTATTTTGAAAGACGATTTTATATAGGACCTTGAATTCTTGTTGTATGACTGTTCTTATTATCTGCTTTTGGTATAAAACAAAAAGAAATAACCACTTTGAAATTTAAAGAATTTAAAAAGTAAGCAAAATAATTGAAATGTTAGATGGTATAATTGCCAAGCAAAATGGGGTAAAGTTCCTTGTAAGGACATTTGATGATAAGCCAATATGCTCAAAAGCAGAGTGTGAATCCTGGAATGTATTTGTCACTAAGAAAAAATTCTGTAAGAATTGTTTTATGATCTTCCCAAGCTAGAACCAGAATTAAATTAAGCAAGCACTGATAACAGTTAAGTTATACATTGGTATCTTATATCACGTATTTATATTTCTTTAACATATATGCACTTATATTCCTCCAAGTAGCCTATCATTTTTATTATACTATCTTCTGGTGAGTTGTTTTTCTTGTTGTTGTTGTTTTTTGTGATATGCAGGCCTCTCACTGCTGTGGCCTCTCCCTTTGAGGAGCACAGGCTCCGGACGCGCAGGCTCAGCGGCCATGGCCCATGGGCCCAGCTGCTCCGCGGCATGTGGGATCCTCCCGGACCGGGTCACGAACCTGTGTCCCCTGCATCAGCAGGCAGACTCTTAACCACTGCGCCACCAGGGAAGCCCTGGTGAGTTTTTTATATACTGTCATTTTTTTGTATATTATCTTCTGGTTAGTTCACAGTTTAATTTTGATCTCATGATACAGTTTAATTTTAAAGGAAAGGCAAAGTTGGCTATAGCATGCCCTATGGTCTAGGCCATCAATTATTCATGATCATAGTCCATGGAACCTTACAAATATACCATCATTTTCTAAGAGAAAGTTACGTGATTTGTATGAAAGTTGCAAAATGGTTTGTTTTGGAATCCAAATCTACAAAACAGGGAGGAAATGCCATTGATGTCTAGTACATGTCTTGCTTTCTCTAGTACATGTCTCAGTGTCACACTTTTAACTAAAATCTTGAAAGACCAATGCTGGTATATACAGAAAGACTTTCCTTCTGGTTCTTCTTGATAGCTAACAACTATGGTGGGTACCTTGGGAATCTCTGGAAACTTTGAAGAACTTTTTTTTTTTTTTGAACAGTATGTAAGGTTATAGAAATATGTTTCCCTCCTACCCTCTTGGTAAAACCATTTAAAGCTGCAGTTTTCTTATCTGACTGTCTAGACTTACAAGAATATCAAAATACTTGATAGGCTAATGAGGCTGACCTTGACATAGGCATTCATTAGGCCTGAATTAGAGAACCCAAAATTACAAGATCATCAATCCACAAGTAGTTATTTAGTACTATGTGGGAAGTATCTGCTAGCTGCTCTATGAGAAACACAACGAAAATAGTTCCTCTGTGCTCCTGGAGCTCAACTCTACAGAAGTAGGTACGATCTAGGCAATATATTCCAAGCGTCATGGGAGTGGTAGAGGACGAGGACCAGTGAGAAGTGGGACCATCTCTCCTTGCTGCGGTGGGACCCAGCCCTATTGCTAAGGAAAAGCCAAAGACCACAGAGGCTCTGTAACACTACAATTGTGAAAAACAAACTCAGAGAAGTTGTTCGTTGATGAGAAGCACATAAAATAATTCAAGTTTCCTGCTTTTTCTGATTTGAATAGAAAATTTTGCTTAGTCTAGCTTCTTAAAGCAGCTGGGGGTGGGGTGGGGAGGGGAAGGGGACAAATGCCAGAATGGGTTCTCATCAATTACAACTATGACACTTAATCATTTAGAAACTCAATTTTCTAATTGAGCAAATGAGGATAAAAAGACATGTTTTGCATCTTATACCTGGTGGGTGGGTTAGGAGAATCGTATGAAATGATATGAAAGTACTTGGAAAATAATTAAGTGCTATAAGAATGTAGAGAATTGTTAATAACATCTGACATTTATCAAGTACTTATTATGTGCCAGGCATTGTGCTGGCACTTTATATTCATTACCTCAGTTAACCCTTCTGTAACCCTCAGAGGCAGGTACTATTATCAACATTTGAGAGGAAGAAACTGAGGTTTACAGTGATTAATGGTGTAAGGGTAAGTGCCCCAGAGAGATTTTAGTCTCGGGCGACCTGATTCAAGAGTCCCCACATAATTACTCTTCTTACCAACTCTCAATTATTATGGGAGCAGCCAAAATGGATGTGTGACCATTGTCTACAGCAGGGCAGGAAAAAAACCTGCTCACTCTCTCAGTGGCGTCCAGGTTTATGTTTGGGGTCAGCATGGGGATAAAATCATGCACCGTGCTGGGGAGCCAAGAGTGCGTGGAGAAGGCAAGTCTTGGGGAAAAGAGCATTTCTCCGGAGACTCACTAAATCCCTTTGCCTTATGTATGCACAGGCATGCACACTCCAGCCCTGGATATTTAACCAAGCTAATATCAAACTAATATTCAAGGCTTACAACAAAGGCGCTGATTAATCTATTAGTTGTGATTGGTAACAAGCTGAGAAATTATTGCTTCAACTGCTCTCTTCCTGCTCAGAAGCCCAATGGGGCTGCTCCATGTTCTCTTCATAGCTAAGGTTGAATGGAAGCCCCCAAGTGAGTGAACAAGGCCACTCAAGGACAGAGTTTGAGGCCCAAGCAAGGAGAAGCTGGGAAAATGGCAGCTGATTTGGGGGACCTTGGCTTCTGTTTATAAAGGTGAATCCGAATGTTGCTCCAGCTCTCCACTACGTTCTTAGCAAAAGCCTGAGGCTGAGAGCAAAGGTGAGATGTGGTTTGCAAACAGAACCCCAGAGAAAATGTTCATGTGCCTGTGCATCGTGCAGAAGCAGGAAGGAGGGGAGGAGAGACCCCCAAGGCCGACTGTGAAGGGGGCTTTGTCTTTGTTGTTAGAGTGAGTGGTAGCATTTCTGGCTCTGATGGAGCCTGGCTGGCACCAAGAAATCTTCTCGCTCACGATGCTTCTCCATCCTCACCTGTAACATCTCCTCTTGTTCCAGGCCCCAATAGGAACTAGCAATCATGTGGAATTGTGTGCTGGCAGAAGAAGCAGTAGCTAGAGATGAAAGTCACTGTGTAATAAAATAAATGCTTCAATGCTGTCCAGTTTGGAAGAGAAATCTCTGCAGATTCTGGCCAGGCTAGAATGAACAGCAAAACCCATCAACTATGCTGCTCTGCCTTTCCCTTCCTGATCCCTTCTGGAGGAATAAGACAACAGAGGTGATGGAAGCCACTTGGGGTCCTCTGACTTCCCTCCTATAAGCCGGGTATCCTTCCGAACGCACCCTGAAGCTCACTGCCCTTTGGTTTGTTATGTGTCAGGCTCTGTGCCAATCACTCAGCATTCATCATCTTATGTAACCCTCACAATGCTCCTAAGAAATAGGTGTTATTATCTCCGCACCCCCCCTTTTTTTTTGTTACAGATGAGGAAATTAAGGCTCAGAGAGAGTCAGTAACTTGCAGGAGGTCATACAGAGACACGGAAATGAAGTTGGGGTTAGAACCCATTTTGTCCAACCCCAGAGCTTGGGCACTTCCCCCCATGACTTGCTACTGAACTACCACACCTTGGGGATGTCCCAAGGAAGGATAACAAAGGAGAATTTTGGCTCTGGTGACCTCAGGTTGTGTGCACGTGTGTGTGCCTCTGTGTGTGGTAGGTATAGGTACCTGTGCTCATTTTTATTCTCTTTTCTGTCTCTTCCTCCCAGACCCCTGCCTCTCTGTACCCCATATACTCCTTTTGCCCACCTTGCCAATTTTCTTATTCTCAGTTCTCTTGTCACCTGCCTGAGAAATTAATTTACACGCCCATGTTAGATATTTAGTAATTTAACTCTCCCCTGAATATTTGCATTTTAAGTGAAAATAGAGTGAGACACTGATAAAAAAAAAAAGCACCAGTACTTCAAGCAGGAGTGGGTCCAGACGGTTTCTGGGAGAAGGGAGAACGATATTTGGGGGACCATGAATCTCACCCCTGGCACAGAATGGGCAAACACAAAAACTCACAAGCAGACTAACATCAGAGGTACCTGTATTGGAGAGGGAAGAGAGACTGGCCTGATCCTGTTTGAGATTGTCCAAATAAGCACATTTGGCGCCTCAAAAAGGAGAATGCTCCCACATCCTAAGGAGCAAGGATCTCCGTGTGTCGCTGTGGCCCAGGCCAGGCGGGGCTGGGCCAGGAGAGTGAACAAGGAGAAGCACAAGATCTCCCTGGCAATGCCACTCCATGCTGCCCATTAGCCCAGGGAGGCAGGCTCAGTCTCTCTCTGTGCACGTGTCACTCATTCCATGGCAGCCCTGATGTGGAAACTCAGAGTTTCTGTGGCATCCAAGCAGCAGAACCTGTACTACAAGTTTCATAGTGAATAGGAAACATCTTTTCTACTCTCTCACATTTAGTGTAGAAATACAGGCTCCAAAGGAGAAGGAGGAATAACATGGAGGTTTCACCCTGGTAACATCCTTCGTGGCATCATTTTTCCCCCAGTCCCAGCCCAACCCTAACACAGCCCTTTTTTAGAGCTATAGCCCCACGCAGAGAAGGCCACACGCAGTGCAAATTTCTTATGTATCATGCTTAGCTGGTCTCTCCTCTCTCCTTCAATGCATGTGCCTTTGATGTTGGTCTGAATGTTTGTGTTCGCCTGTTCTCTTCTGTTAAGCAACAACCCCTCCACCCCAAACAGAACATAACAAACTCTATTAGGACCAGAACTTTTGGTAATTTTGTCAACTGCTATATTCCCAGTGCCTAGAACTGTACCTGTACATAGTAAGTGCTCAATAAATATTGAATATACAGGTTTATCAGAAAGTATATAGCTTAGCTTTAATACCTAGAGACACCCATTGGTATTTGGCCAAATATTCCTAGTGAAGCACCTGAAATTCCCATTCCTGGAATGTGTGCCACACATTGGGACACAGTTGCAACTATGTTGCTTACTCAAGTAAATGCACAGGACAGGCAGTGACCTATCTAGAAGATCAACTTTCCCTTCCTGGAAATTTTAACCAAGATCTTAGCTATCCTACCTTCTGAATCTCTGATAAGAACCATAATGTTAAAATGCGCTTTGAAAAGGCAACCTATGGGGAATTCTCTGGCTGTCTAGTGGTTACGACTCGGCATTTTCACTGCCAGAGGCCTGGGTTCAATCTCTGGTTGGGGAACTAAGATCCCACAAGCCATGCGGTGCAGCCAAAAAAAAAAAAAAAAAAAGAAAAGACAACTTATGGAATGGAAAACAAACCCATATATCTGATAAGGGGTTAATATCCAAAAATATATAAATAATTCATGCAAGTCAACAGTAAAACAGAAACAAAAACAAAACAATCAAATAACACAATTGCAAAATGAGCAAAGGACCCAAATAGACATTTCTTCAAAGAAGATATATGAAAGGCCAACAGGTACATGAAAAGGTGATCAACATCACTAGTCAACAGGGAAATGCAAATTAAAACCACAATGAGATATCACCACATGCCTGTTAGAATGGCCATCATCAAAAAGACAAGAGATAACAAATGCTGGCAAAGATGTGAAGAAAAGGGAATCATTGTACTATTTGTAGGACTGTAAATTGGTACAGCCACTATGGAAAACAGAATAGAAAAATCCTAAAAAAATAAAAATAAAAATAGAACTACCATATGTCCAACAATTCCACCTCTGGGAATATAGTCAAAGGAAATGAAAACACTAACTCAAAAAAAATATCTGTACTGCCATGTTCATGGCAACATTATTTACAATAGCCAAGACAAGGAAACAACCTAGGTATCCATTGATGGATGAATCGAAAAAGAAGCTGTGGTATATATAGTCGTCCCTAGGTATCCACATGGCATTTGTTCCAGGACCCCTCTCAGATACTAAATTCCATGGATGCTCAAGTCCCTTATATAAAATTGTGTAGTATTTGCATGTAACCTATGCACATCCTCCCATATACTTAAAATCATCTCTAGATTAACACAGTGTAAAAGCTATGTAAATAGTTGTAAATACAATGAAAATGTTATGTAGATAGTTGCCAGCATGTGGCAAGTTCAAACTTTGCTTTCTAGAACTTTCTGGAATTTTTAAAAATTATTTTTAATCTGTGTTTTGTTGAATTCATGGATGCAGAACCCGAGAATACAAAGGGTCAACTCTGTGTACAATGAACATTATTCAGCCATAAAAAATGATGAAATCCTACAATTTGCAACAGCATGGATGGACCTTAAAGGCATTATGCTAATTGAGATAAGTCAGAGAAAGACAAATACAGTATGATCTCACTTATATGTGGGTTTAAAAAAAAAACTCATAGAAAGAGATCAGACTTGTGGTTACTAAAGGTGGGGGCTGGGGGGAGGGGGAATTGGAGGAAGGTGGTCAAAAAGTACAAATGTCCAAGTACTAGGGATGTAATGTACAACATAATGACTATGACTAACACTGGTGTGTGATACGTAGGGAGGTTAAGAGAGTAAATTCAGGATTAAAAATAAACATGATTAATACAGGATTAAAATGGAGGCCTGCAAAATGAGGAAACTGGTAGTGGAGGCTGGAAGAACACTAAAATTTCTATTGAAGGCTGGAGAAAAATGGACCTGTATAATAAATTAATAGATGAATGAAGGAAATTGTCACCTGTGGTACCTTAAAAGACAGAAAAATTAGATACCTCATAAAGTTGAGAATTTAGCCAAAGAGATTTACAGGCAGAATATTGAATGTACCAATTAGTGCTTTAAGCCACTTATGGCAAAGTATTGAAAAAAAAAAAATAGAAGCTAAAGGAAGTACTATTCAGCTTTCAAGCAGAATTTAGAGGAAATATTTCCAACTCCAGACTTTTTGGATGCTTATACAATATAAATGTTTCTTATTTACAGTCTCTTCAGTGGGTTAAACATTCTAAAGAGTTTTCCTCAAGGATAAAGATCAACTCCAAGATGTCAGTAAAATGAGGCCTGAGGGTAGATATCCAATCAAGGTTGCAGATGTCTGATCCCTTGTTACACCTCTGAAAGATTTAAGGCAATGCTTCGTGGATCCTCTCACCTAGACAAAATCACTTCTGAGAATCTTGAGTGTATTTTACCACAACACACTCACTCTCAGTTCAAGCTAAGGAGAGAACTTTATCATTAAATTTGTGGGTGTGGGATTTGTCTAATGGAATGGATTTAAAATTTGATATCTAGAAAGTCCCTAATATTTTTAAAGGAGTTGTACCAGCTTAGACTCAGAGGAATAGGCCAAAATGAAAAGACATCTCTGAACCACCAACTTAATAATGATAGGAAGTCATCTACGAGTACTACTCAGCTGTGAGCATAGCCATTGTTTATAGAAAGGAAGGCCATCTCAGAAAGTGGAGCCACGAACCCAGAAGATCACAGAGTGGAGGAGAGCAATGGATTAAGGAACTACTCCTAAGGAGTATTTAATGCAACAAACATTCCCTTCCCCCTAATGACATGTGCTCAGATGGATGACAGATCTCCTGTGGGGCAATAACTATATACCCTCTACTCTTCCATGTGCTGTCATTTGTGGAAAGAGAATGTCTATTGAGGTTATCCTTTCTTGTTTTCATCATTGAATGTTGGATGTGTGAGGCAGATAACTTGTTTTAGTCCATAGCTCTCTTAACCTGTGGAACCACACTCAAGGGATCTCAACTATACCTGAAATTGATTCATATACAAGATGCCAGATACCAAGCCTGAACCTAATGCTGAAATGGGATGATATCATGTGGGTCCTGGGAAGAAGGCAACTTTATTTTGAATGCAGGAGAGACGTGAATCACTGAGGACCAGAAGGCAGACTGTGGTGTTCTCTTACATTGGTGGCCCCCAGTGATCCATGTCTCCGGGTAGTGACATTCCTGTGTAGCCTCTCCTATACTGTCTCTGGGATTGGCCATGTGAGTTGTGTTGGCCAATGAGATTTTAGCAAAATGATGCAAGCAGAGGCTTGATGAGCACTTGTACCCTGGAGCCTGACCTCTTGGCACACTTCCTCTTGGAAGCCATATTCCATTCTGTGAAAGAATGCAGACTAGATTACTGCATAATAAAAAGCTATGTGGAGAGAAGCCCTGGAGGATGAGAAGCCACTTTGGATGTTCCATCTTCTGTTGAACTATCCATTCAATACAGCCACATGAGTGACCTCAGTTACACTGTGTAGAAGAGAAACACTGTCCTGCTGAGTCAGTCAACTCAGAGAATCATGAGAAATGATAAATTGTTTTTCTTTTAAGCCAAGGAATGATCAATTACAGCCTGCAGACCAAGTTTGGCCCACCACCTGTTTGTAAATAAAGTTTTATTGAGACACAGTCACACCCATTTGTTTACATATTCATCTGTGTGGCTACTTTTGCTCTACAATGGCAGAGGTCATATGGCCCCTAAAGCTGAAATATTTACCATACAGTCTGAACAGGGAAATTTTCTGACCCCTGTTTTAAGCTACTAACTTCAGCAGTGGTTTGTTATGCAACAGGAGATTAATATAACAGGTGTTTTATCTAATGAAACTAGAGAAAAGTGTAAATTTGCACTAAAAGTAAGTATATGATACAACAGGAGAATACAATGGACAAAGAGAAGTAAAGAGAGAGGAGAGGACAAAATGTCCAGAGAGGGAGATAAGATGCAGGGAGAAGATTTGATTAAAAAAAAAAAAATGGGAGGGCTTCCCTGGTGGCACAGTGGTTAAGAATCCACCTGCCAATGCAGGGGACATGGGTTCAAGCCCTGGTCCGGGAAGATCCCACATGCCGTGGAGCAACTAAGCCTGTGTGCCACCAATGCTGAGCCTGTGCTCTAGAGCCCGCGAGCCACAACTACTGAAGCCCACGCGCCTAGAGCCCGTGCTCTACAATAAGAGAAGCTACCTCAATGAGAAGCCCGCAAAATAAAATTTTAATTAAAAAAAAAATGGGAAGAATAGAGGAAAGGGAGAGAAAAGAGGAAGAGGAACAGGTTTCCTGTGGAGTGAGTATTATAGTCAAGAGTAGTGTTTGAACACTGGTATTTTTTGGTTCACAGCTATGAAGTTTTTTATTTAGTAAGTGGTCGCTATTTATATTACAGTGAGTGAAATCATCAGTGTTAGATGTCAGCACAACATTCGTTTTCCCTTAATCAGTGCCTCAGAACTGTGATTCTTATTAAGTGTGTAATATGCTCAGCTAAAATATTAATGACCCCAGACTACCTTCAGCAAGGAGTAGTCATGTGTCTTAGTCACTTGGGGGCCGTTATAACAAAATACCATAAACTGGCTGGCTTAGAGACAACAAAAATTAATTTCTTATGGTTCTGGAAGCTGGGAAGTCCCAAGATCAAGGCACCAGCAGAACTTTCTATGAACCAGAACTTTCTGGTTCATAGAAGGTGCCTTCTAGTTGTAACAACACATGGTGGAAGGGCAAAGGAGTTTTCTCAGGCCTCTTTCATAAGGACAATAATTCCATTTATGGGGACACCAGCATGATGACAAATCACCTCCCAAAGGCTCCACCTCCTAATACAATCACATTGGAATTAGGTTTTCAATATAGGAGTTTGGAGGAATACAATTTATACCATCACATGGCTCAGTTCTGGCTGTGAGATGTAAGCAGAAATCACTGGTAGGGACTTTATGGTAATCCTTTTAAAAAGACAGACAGCTGGCTTTTCCTTCCTTTTGCCTTTTGCTTTTGTCATTTTGCTCATTCTCCTGCCTAGACCTTGGATGTGATTTGCATAATCATAATTAGCATCTCATAACCAGGAAAATCGAAGCCCTGAGATAAGGATGTTGAAGCAGGAAGACAGAATGAACCTAGGTCCCCAAGACCACCTCTGAATGGTCACAAGGGTCTTGAGCTATCCACCTGCATACTTTTTGTTATGTGAGAAAAATGAATCCCTTCTCTGTTTATACCACTGTTTTTCAGGTTTCTGTTACTTATAGCAACAATAAATCATAATCAATCCAGATAGCATCCTTACCTTTTCTTAGGAATCCAATCCTATCTTCAAAAAGCTGGCAGATTAAAGGGTGAAGAGTTGAGCTACAACATGAGAACCGCTCTCCTTTTTTCCTGAGCTATAATTTAGTGTTGATCAAGCTGTCTCTACTCATGTGTTGTAAATGATAAAGAATAAACACATTCTTCTGATATTTAGGCTTCTTGGGGGTGAGAAATAGAAATTAGACTTAATTACTAGCAAAATTACATTAGACTGCTTAAACTAATGTATCATAACTTTCCCTTAAATTGCACATTCCTTTTAATCCACTAAGAAGGTAGATGAAAGACTTTTGTAAGTTTTAGTATGGAAAGACCTATGGTGCCATTAAAACGAAAACCTTGTGTCTGTTTTATCTTTTTTTTTTAACCTATGAATTGACTGATTGAATTCCACAATGATCTTCAAACTAATCTTCCCTTCTGGGGTGGGTGTTCTGACACCAACAAATTCTCTAATTATTTGACACCAACTCAATGTCCAATAATTCAATTCAGTTCTGACACTGACTAAGTGGAGTTAGCCCAGACTCTACAGGTTAAAACTCAGTCCCACAAGACTGCCCCCACTTCAGACACCTGTTGCAAGTCCTGGGCCAACAGTATTTCTGACCAACCAGCTCTAAGTTGGGGGTTCCCACAACTCCTTCCTCAGGTTTGATAATTTGTTAAAATGGCTCACAAAACTCAGGAAAACACTTTATTTATGTTTACCAGTTTATTACAAAGAACAAAACTCAGAGCAGCCAAATGGAAGCAATGCACAAGGCAAGGTAAGGGGAGCAGGGACACAGAGCTTCTATACCCTCTCTGGGCATGCCACCCTCCCAGCTACTGGGTGTGTTCACCAACCCAGAAGATCTCTGAATCTCACTGTTCAAGAGTTTTTATAACCCACTTCTCAGCCCAGAGTTGGGAGAGGGGAGGAGGGAGCTGAGTATCCCCACCCTCTAATCACTTGTGTCGTCTTTCTGGGGACCAGCCTCTATCCAGAGGCTACCTAAGGTTCCCATCCTAAATCACCTCCTTTGCGTAAACTCAGGTGCTATGAAAGAGGGCTTTATTTACTCCTATCAGGAAATTCCAAGGGTTTCTGGAGCTCAGTGCCAGAAACCAGGAAAAGAATAAACAAATTGCCTATTATACCACATCCCTCATTCCTTTTTCTTCCTCTAGCTAACCATAACAATGACATACACACAAAATCCATAGAGTACTTTCCCAAGCAGTTAAGAAGATGAGTATGAAGTTCATAAAATCATCAACCCTTACACCTGTTAGAGGAAGTAATGGTAGCCGAATATTAAAGTCTTCAGATAATCCTTGAGTGCTAGTTGATAAAAGTCTCATAGACCCCATCTGACATTTCCACCGCAAATTATCCATAAAGTCCAGGTTCTTTCCAGGCAGATGGGTGCAAAAGCCCTCAATCTGGGTCAATCTACCCAGAGAGATGGATTCCCTGAACGATAGATTCCTTTATTTATGAAGAATGAAAGTCTCCCTGACGTCAGCTTGTCAAATCTTTCAGAATCTTTGACATCTCTGAATAGCCTAGTTCAAGGCAGGAAAAAAATGGTATTTCCATCTGATATGGAGATCAACAACTCTTTAGATTATGGAATGATTGTCTGAGTTCATATAGACTAAGTGTTACCCAAAAATCTGGTTACACCTCTTGGTGGGTGTGGAGCTGAAAGACACAACCAAACCAAATGTCGGGAGAAGGAAGGACTATTACTTGCAGCAAGTAAGGAGGACACTAGGGATCTTTCCCAAAGCAGTGTCTCCCTGAACAGGAAAACTGGGGAAGTTTTAAGCTAAAGGTATATGTATATTCATGAAGGTCAGAAAAGGTCAACTTCATCATCCCTTATGTTCCAGTTGATCTGGTGGTTGAGCACTTCAGGCTAATCTTTATCATTGAAACAGAACTGGGAGTCTCTACAATTTATATATTATCTTTGTTATTGTTACTTCTCTTGCTGATAACCGTTTCTTATCTTGCCTGATAACATTTCTTTGATACCTTAAGATCATTAATTCCTGAGATCTGTTCAAGGGTAAGCATTGTGGCCAGGCTTAGGTCCCAAGATGGCTTAGACCAAAACTGGCTTCTCTTTTTTTTTTTTTTTTTGCGGTACGTGGGCCTCTCACCATTGTGGCCTCTCCCGTTGTGGAGCACAGGCTCCGGACGCACAGGCTCAGCAGCCATGGCTCACGGGCCCAGCCACTCCGCGGCATGTGGGATCCTCCCGGACCGGGGCACGAACCCGTGTCCCCTGCATTGGCAGGCAGACTTTCAACCACTGCACCACCAGGGAAGACCTGGCTTCTCTTATGTTAAGAAAGCCATGCCTGATTCTCTTTGTCCAGGGACCCCCTACCCTTTCTGCTTACATAGGAATAGGAGGAAATCTATAAATGGGACAAAGGTTTAAGTCAGCTATACTAACTGAAGTTCTATCTAGAAGAGGCAATGTTAGAAGTTTGAGACTTTCAGAATAAAAGGCCTCTTTGGACCTTCAATTTTGTTAAATCTACTTGAAGAGACCTGCTCAGACCCTTCACAGTTTTCTGTATGAAGTGCCCTTCTTACTCACAAACCCAGAGCCCACCCACCCCTGAGTGCCTAGCCTGAAACTTTGTCTCTCTGACTTCAAGTACCCCCAACAGCACCTGCCTACCTTGACCCCTCTCACACCATCACCTGCCCTCCATCAATCCTTATTATCAGTTCCCTGCTCCAATTGGTTGGATCTGAACCTACCTGACCTCAAATACCATCTGTTCCTGCAGCCGAGCCTGAGGCACATGCACACTGTATCTGTAATTCAGTTACTGCAGTGAGTCCCCCACCACTACGATTTAACAATGATAACTGCCAAGAAAAAAAATAACATGCATTCACACATATGCACAAACAGCTCAGCACTCAAAGCCAATGATCAGATTGTTGTAAAGCTAATTCTTGGAAAAGAGAGGTAGTTCTGATCTTTTCCCTCTTTTTTTTAAAGTTTTAATATAAAGTTTCCTCTTTAGTCAAAAGTTCTTTCAGGAAATAAAAGTTTTACAAAATTATTTTCTGTACCTATATGTACCAAAGCAGTTAGTCAATTCTGATAATTTCATTAAAGAAATACACACAAAACAACTAGTAGATTATCAAATATTTAACTCTGTTTAAGGCAGTATTGTGTAGTACCAGACTAGAAAAGCTAAGGAGTACAATGTAATGGTAAAACTTAGTAGAATCTGACCACTATAGAAAGAAATGAAAATTAAAGCTGGATATATAGTAAAGTAGGATTCCAGTAGGGAAAAATATAGATCAATTCATTTTCAGGATATGAGAACAGATGGTCTAAATATTTGGATGTGGATTATAGCTAATCTAAAAATGCATTGGTAGAGATAAATGTAAGTTAAATATCTGTCTATGTAAATGTTAAAAAAGTACACATGCGACTATTCTATTTGTGCTTGTATGTAAAATATAATTTATACCAATATTCTTTTTAATGCTTTCAAAGAGAAAGCCAATTGGAAGGCTCATAAATATGTAGCAGAAAAAACTGAAACACAGAACAAAATAGGTTTTCTAATAAGATGTAATAAATAAGTAGGGATATAAAACGAATGATGACTAAAAAGTACCAAGTGCTTTAAAAATCTGTCATTAAACAAGATAAATTGAAGACAGTAGACAGAAACTAATGGCAAAAAGCAAGCTGGAGATAAGTATTCCTAAGTAATCAGAATGAAAGAAATGCATCTGAACAACAAAGGCATAAAAACTAGGAGCCAGCATATGCTTGGCAATCTTTTCTGTGTAGCTATACTGAACTGACCAAAACACTGCCAATTTGTTTTGTTTTGTTTTCTGCCATCATAATGGATAGTTACTGAGCAATTGATTGTATTATTGTGCAGTTGGTTGGATTTGGTCATTAAGATGGATGAAATGATTGGACCTAGTGTTTCATGGTCTGGTGGTCTTGGTCACCTTAATGACTCAGTTGTATTGACTGTGCAGAAACCTGACCACCGTGTATTCTCTCCATCTCCAACTGATATATTCTTGTAATCCATATACTGTCCTTAGAGCTGTTTCCATGCTGTCTGTGTTTTTTTAAAGTCTCAGAGAAATAAGGAGCTGCTAAAGGAGATCTAAAGTTAACACAAACCAGCAACGTAACTATATTAAGATAGACAAATCTGTAAACATATTTTAGATAATGAATTCATGAACACCACCTACTACTGAGAAGCTTTTTAAAAAAGCTGCAAGATAAACTTTTCCTATGGAATTTATTAAATTAAGGTTTGTAGATCCTGACGTGCCTTCTTTCATGCCCCACCCCCATATAATTTTAGCTCACACATTAAGTGTAAATTGGAGCCTAGCAACTGCAGGGTGTGGTGCCCAGATCGCCTGACTGCATTTTTTTTTTTTTTTTTTTTTGTGGTATGCGGGCCTCTCACTGTTGTGGCCTCTCCCATTGCGGAGCACAGGCTCTGGACGCGCAGGCTCAGCGGCCATGGCTCACGCACGGGCCCAGCCGCTCCGTGGCATGTGGGATCTTCCCGGACCGGAGCATGAACCCGTGTCCCCTGCATTGGCAGGCGTACTCTCAACCACTGCGCCACCAGGGAAGCCCCTGACTGCATTCTTTAGTGCTGCAAACCTACAGGCTTGGTTCTGTGTCCCAGCCTGAGCCACTGCTGACTGAGGCTGCTGAGACATTGAATTAAATCCTAATCTCTAGACCTGAGGCCTGAACACTCAACTGTGCCTCTTGGGTTTTCTTCATGCTTTCCAAACATCCTTTGCTGCCCCTCAGCTCCAAATGCCGGAATTCCTGGATGAGTCCTGGATGCCTGTGTAGCCTATGGTATAGCACTACCCCTGGTATTGGACCTGGCCACCTTATCTTATTTCTGTTTAACTTCCTCCTCCTTGGTTTGCAACAAGTCATCCAGAGACAGTCATCTGCTTCCTATGACCAGAGCCCCACTCTCAACTGCTGTACATCTCTCTAGGACCTGGACCCACCTGGCACCTGTCAGCTCTCCACTCCAGGAACTGGAGCCTTGCCCAAACATAGCCTTCTGTCAGGAATTCTACAACATATGGGCACATCTCCCAGATTCATGAGTGCCACCTGCCTGGCTCCCAAGGGCTCACCCACTGCTGTGCCCTGTGCTACCAGATTGGACTTGGTGCCCAAGATTGCTTGAATCATGCCTGAGCTTGCTCTACAATTTCCAGCTAGGCTTTGTCCTTGCCCTTTCTTGGACCAGCTCTATAGTCCATCTCCTTGGCTCCCCCTCCACTGGCCCAATGCTTCTAATATTTAACATGTTTCGCCTGCAAAACCCACTCACACCTCAACCTAGTGAAGGAAGCATCAAACTGGGGGCCAGGAAACCAGTGTTTCTAGCATTGTCTTAAACACCATCATTTTGACCTTCTGGGTCTTGGTTATCTGACCTCCACAGTGAAGGGGGTTGGAACACACGATGCTGGAATCTCCTTTTAGATCTGATCTTCTTTAACTCTATGAAAAGGCTTAAGATTTGGTTTAGAGATGTGAAGAAATTATAAAATGAGCATGTGTACCGTTGGTGAGAAATGTTTCTATTAGGATGACTCAAAGGTTAATATTATACATTCTGATTTGGTTCTGTTTAGTATTATATTCATGATCTAGAAAAGGGAATAAACAGAACAATAGTGAAAATTGCAAATTATATTAAAATTTGAGTTATTAGCACTGGTGAAGAGAAAATAATACGAATGGGCCTTAAGAGGTTAGAAATATGAATACATAGGCAGAACACTATGACATAAATCACAGCAAGATCCTTTTTGACCCACCTCCTAGAGAAATGGAAATAAAAACAAAGAGAAACAAAGGGGACCTAATGAAACTTAAAAGCTTTTGCACAGCAAAGGAAACCATAAACAAGACCAAAAGACAACCCTCAGAATGGGAGAAAATATTTGCAAATGAAGCAACTGACAAAGGATTAATCTCCAAAATTTATAAACAGCTCATGCAGCTCAATAGCAAAAAAACAAACAACCCTATCCAAAAATGGGCAGGAGACCTAAATAGACATTTCTCCACAGAAGATATACAGACAGCCAACAAACACATGAAAGGATGCTCAACATCTTTACTCATTAGAGAAATGCAAATCAAAACTACAATGAGATATCATCTCACACCAGTCAGAATGGCCATCATCAAAAAATCTAGAAACAATAAATGCTGGCGAGGGTGTGGAAAAAAGGGAACACTCTTGCACTGCTGGTGGGAATGTGAATTGGTACAGCCACTATGGAGAACGGTATGGAGGTTCCTTAAAAAACTACAAATAGAACTACCATATGACCCAGCAATCCCACTACTGGGCATATACCCTGAGAAAACCATAATTCAAAAAGAGACATGTACCAAAATGTTCATAGCAGCCCTATTTACAATAGCCCGGAGATGGAAACAACCTAAGTGTCCATCATCGGATGAATGGATAAAGAAGATGTGGCACATATATACAATGGAATATTACTCAGCCATAAAAAGAAATGAAATTGAGCTATTTGTAATGAGGTGGATGGACCTAGAGTCTGTCATACAGAGTGAAGTAAGTCAGAAAGAGAAAGACAAATACTGTATGCTGACACATATATATGGAATTTAAGAAAAAAATGTCATCAAGAACATAGGGGTAAGACAGGAATAAAGACACAGACCTACTAGAGCATGGACTTGAGGATATGGGGAGGGGGAAGGGTAAGCTGTGACAAAGTGAAAGAGCGGCATGGACATATATACACTACCAAATGTAAGGTAGATAGCTAGTGGGAAGCAGCCGCATAGCACAGGGAGATCAGCTCGGTTCTTTGTGACCGCCTGGAGGGGTGGGATAGGGAGGGTGGGAGGGAGACGCAAAAGGGAGGGGATATGGGAACGTATGTATATGTATAACTGATTAAATTTGTAAAATAAAAAAATAAAAAAAAAAAAAAAAAAAAAAAAAGAAAATTGCAAATTATATTAAAATTTGAGTTATTAGCACTGGTGAAGAGAAAATAATACGAATGGGCCTTAAGAGGTTAGAAATATGAATAAAAAAGATTAGATTTTTGCCTACAAAAATGCCATCAAATACATCAAGGGAGAAAAATTATTCAAAATAGATGCTGTGTATGTGGGAAAGGCAGCATAAACATTGTCCAAACTATCCAGAGACAAGTTTGCTGCATTTTTTGAATGAAGAAAGCAATGGAGTAATGTAAGATAAAAACTAATACAAATTAGGAAACAGAGCAGTGATCAGACAGTCCCATCTAATTTCACCCACTAAGGTAAACGGGACTTGATTTCCAACCCCATTTTCCTTACTTTTCTCCCACTATGGAATCTAAAAAGAAAAGCAAGATATTTACTTTTCTAATCTCCCTCCAAGATATTTACTTTTTCAGGTATGATCATTCAACTCAGTTCTGACTAGTGACTCATAGGGCAAAATCTGCAGGGAGGATTCTGGGAAAGCTATTACTTTCTTACAAAACGGACAGATATCAGTGCTGTCCCTTCCCCCTCATACCTGCCTGGCGAGTATCTGTAATACCTGGAGCTGCAGCAGCTATTTTACTACCAGAGGCCACACATGGAATTGGAGGTGGGGTGGCAGGAAGCAGTTAAAGGTGGCAGAGAAGAAGAAAGAACCCGGATCTCTAATGATCCACCTATGTGATGAGTGAATGCAAACATTCACCTACCAACACATTTCTTAGTATAGAATACAGCTCAACTCTTACTTTTAAGTCATAATTAATTAAATTTGGTTAGCTACTTATAGCTCTAAAACCTTTTTAATACACCCATTTTGTTCCTGGTTTTGTATTAGCACACATATACATCCACTCCAAAAACTTTTACCTAACAATAATGACTCTTATGTAAGTGAGAAAATTGTGTCTATAGTACCATTTCTGGGACAGGAGAGTTGGATTTGGAAATATTTTATTTCTGTTTTCAAAAATTAAAATGAGAAAAATGTTTATCCCATGAATTAATGAGTGTAATATTGGTATATTTATCTAGAGTTGAATATCTAAAGTCTGGGTTGAGAATATAGATGTAAAAGTACTAAACTCCAAAAGCCAGCATTAATTCACCAAGAGAAATTCATGCTAGTTTACACATTACTCTCTTTGACTGAGATATAAAGTATTAAAGAAAGAAGTTACTCATTCTGGAAAATTTACTGAGTTACCTAGGATGTGCTGGGCTGTGTGCTAAGAAGTGGAGATTCAAAGATAAATAAAATTCAATTCCTTTCTTTAAGAAATGTGTTGGTTTCTTAATTTCTGTATAATGACAGAAATAGGCAGGTAAGTAAATACTGTTGACAATGTGTGATAAGTGCTTCTTAAGGGCCTGAATGAGAAAGTATAGTAACATATAAGAAAAAGTGGCATGAGGAGAGTGGTCATGTTTCACAGAAAAGAATTTATTTTAGCTGCTACTTGGAAGAATGGGAATTACTTCACTAAACCATGGGAAAAATTTCTGTGAATTGTAGTCAGCACATGTGAAGGCGTGGAGATAATTAAGGCATAGACTTCTTTGGAAACTGCAGTGTATTAGGTGTTTAGGGATGTCATTGGAGAGGTAGGTAGGTAGGTGATGGTGAGGCATTTGGACCTTTTCCTGCAGTTAACTGGGAGTTACTGTGGGAGAATAAGCAGATGAGGTTCATGATCTGGGAAAGTTGTTTTAGAAAGATGACTCTGGTGGTGGATAGAGTATCGATTAAAGAAGTGAGACTGCAGACAGGGGAAATAGAAGTTAGAAATCTATCCCGCACACCAAAAAATCAGACAAGAAATGAGAACCTAAAGTATTAATATCTAGAGGATTTCATGACATACTGAACGTGGGAGAAGAGGAAGAGAGAGGTTTCCAGCACATTTTTGGCCTAAGCAAGTGGGTGAGTGGCTAGTCCTATAAACCAGAATAAGGATTACAGGAGGAGGTGCATATTTTGGTGAGAAGATGTGGGGGGAAGATAAGATGTTCATTTTGGGAGAGTGAATCATGCACATGGAGATCTGCATTTGAAGCACAATTGCAACAAGTTCTCAGCTGAAAATACAGAACTCGGAGTTGTACAGAAAGATGTGGTGGTGGTGAAAGCTGTGGGCTGTGCTGAGGATGCCCAGGCAAGTGGTGACTGGGGAAGAGAAATCTAACAAGAAGAAAGAGAAGGAATTTAGAGATGGAGAAGGGGAATTAGGCGAGTGAAGTGTCATTGAAACAAAGATAAAAAGAAACTAAAGAAAAAACTAAACAAGAGTGGTTAGTCTTGAAGCTGCAGAGAAGCCTTATAAGGTAAGAAATAAGAAGGTGTGGTGTGTGTGTGTGTGTGAGAGAGAGAGAGAGAGAGAGGGAGAGAGAGAGAGAGAGAGAGAGAGAGAGAGAGAGAGAACAGCTATGAGGTTCCTGGTGACCTAATTAAAGCCAATGGCTTGGTGAACACAAAAGGCTAATTGCCAAGAACTGAGAATTGGAGAGGAGGTGAAGAAGTGAAGATGGTAGGCAGGGGGACACAATGAGATGCAGAGGTAGGGTTAAAGGAGAGTATATTATTTATGAAGAGGTGGAAGAAGGTAGAATCTTTTAAAAGATGAAGCTAAAGATTCAGTTGAGAGGAAGAAAATGATGATACAGGAGAAGGAATAGGAGGACTAAGCTCTCTGACAAATTATGAGATGGTCTTCCAAACGTGCAGGGGAAACTTTCCTCTCCACTTTGCCAGGTTTGGGTGCATGTAAGTCTGAAGGTGGCAAAACAGCCAATGGGTGGAGTCACTGCCTGAATGCATCTACTTTCAAAGTGAGAGCAAAGACATGGTATTGGTCACGCTGAGAATAAAGGGGAGAGATAGAATAATAAGCCCCAGTAAGAGGAAAAAAAATGAAATATGCAATCTTCCAAATGGGAATAGGGCAGAGCGGAGAAACAAAGATTCTCCAGCACTGCTTCTGTGCTATGTTTGTATGATAGTGGGGTGGAGGTAGAAGAAGAGAGATTGAAAAGACAAAAGAAAGTTAGCCTAATTAACAAATCCTGGAGAAAGTGATCAGCTTTTCCTAGGGGGAGTATAGTCTTTTTCTCTGACATGGGAAGAAAGAAGGTGAGGGTTTCTGGTCTTTAGTCATGTGCTTCATAAGTAATCTCTTGAGAGTCTTAGAGACATGGTAGAGAAATTTGGACTGGATGCAAAGGCAATTCAGTAGACAAATACCTCATTGAAGCAATGCTGATGAATGGTTTAATGCTTTTTTTTTTTTACAACTTTATTGGAGTATAATTGCTTCACAATGGTGTATTCATTTCTGCTTTATAACAAAGTGAATCAGTTATACATATACATCTGTTCCCATACCCCTTCCCTCTTGCGTCTCCCTCCCTCCCACCCTCCCTATCCCACCCCTCCAGGTGGTCACAAAGCACCAAGCTGATCTCCCTGTGCTATGCGGCTGCTTCCCACTAGCTATCTACGTTACATTTGGTAATGTATATATGTCCATGCCTCTCTCTCGCTTTGTCACAGCTTACCCTTCCCCCCACCCCATATTCTCAAGTCCATTCTCATGTAGGTCTGTGTCTTTATTCCTGTCTTACCCCTAGGTTCTTCATGACATTTTTTTCCCTTAAATTCCATATATATGTGTTAGCATACGGTATTTGTCTTTCTCTTTCTGACTTACTTCACTCTGTATGACAGACTCTAGGTCTATCCACCTCATTACAAATAGCTCAGTTTCATTTCTTTTTATGGCTGAGTAATATTCCATTGTATATATGTGCCACATCTTCTTTATCCATTCATCGGATGATGGACACTTAGCTTGTTTCCATCTCCAGGCTATTGTAAATAGAGCTACAATGAACATTTTGGTACATGACTTTTTTTGAATTATGGTTTTCTCAGGGTATATGCCCAGTAGTGGGATTGCTGGGTCATATGGTAGTTCTATTTGTAGTTTTTTAAGGAACCTCCATACTGTTCTCCATAGTGGCTGTACCAATTCACATTCCCACCAGCAGTGCAAGAGTGTTCCCTTTTCTCCACACCCTCTCCAGCATTTATTGTTTCTAGATTTTTTGATGATGGCCATTCTGACTGGTGTGAGATGATATCTCATTGTAGTTTTGATTTGCATTTCTCTAATGATTAATGATGTTGAACATTCTTTCATGGTTTAATGCTTTTGTGGAGGGAAAATTGTATTTGCATGGCCAAAGATTCTGTCCTTGGCCTTGTCAGGCGTTTTTTTTTAATTCAGTGCCTCAGCTAGAGATACATAAGGCTTGTTCGTCACATGTGTAGATGACATGAAGCCAGAAAGGATAAAGATGACAGAAATGTGGGATGACAGAATTAGGATCTAAAGAATTATTGACAGGGTGAGATGATTGGTTGACTTTAACAAGATGAAAATAAACAAGAATACATATACAATAATTTATCCAGATGAAAAAATAAAACAAAAGTTAACAGCAGAACTAGACAACTTCAGGAACACGTGAAGAGAACTTGGTTTATCAGGGTCACACATAAACAAAGGTTTCAAATTGGAGTAAGTAAGTGATGTGCTAGATATGGCTGGATGAGCTTTTGCAAACTAACTTAAATTTTCAGGAATTTTGCAAGCCAGTAGTTAAACACAGCACTATTAAAAATTCAACTAATTACAAGCTAAAAATTTAATAAATTTTATTAAAAACAAATAATATTCAAAACAAATCGCTTCCTAATTTTAAAGATTTTACTATTATCTATGCTCTTGAGATTATTTATGTCTATTGTATCTACTTGGTGAAAGTACTATACCATGTTATTTTGCTGTGCAGCTCTCCCCTGCTCTGCATTCATTGATGCCACATTTGCAGTTTGAAAAATGCCATGGTAGGAATATTTACACCAAGAAAGTTGGCAAATACTACAAATCATGTCTCCCTCACCCTAGCCCCTGGAGAGCCAGTTGTTAAACATATACCAGCACACTAGTGAATAGGTTCACAGTTCCTCGATATGGTGGTGGGACACACACACATACACACACACACACACACACACACAGCTCTTACAGCCCTGTGATGTATTAATTGATCCTTAACGTCTAAAATTATGGCAGTGATTTATTCCTTTCTCACCTCAAGCATAATTACCAGTTAGGGATGCTACATTTTAAGGGATATAAATAAATTGTAGTGAGTTGAAGAGGTAAGAGTGTAACCAAAGTGTGCAGAAGAATCAGGGAGGATGGATGAATTGGTTTTCAACATTTGCTGGAATAATATGTGAAAGAGATATTTGTGGTGGCCCCAGGGAATGCAAACAGGACTATCAGGGGGCCCTTAGAGGGAGACAAATATCAGTTTCTATAGGAAAGACCATCCCAGCAGTTGTCAAAAGTTAAAAATGAAAAGCTTTGGAAGTAACATGCTTTCCTTCAAGCACAGGATGTTTTAACATTTGGAAACAGCAAATGGAGAGCTTGGGCCAGATGACATTACAGGTGTCATCCAACCTCATGGGATCTTTGAAGTTCAGGGGCAGGCAATGCAAATGACTGAAGGTGTGCAGGGTCCGACTTCTGTGAAGCTGATTATTTGAAGACTTCTTAAGAGAGAGCATATATCCTCGTTGTCCATCAGACCATTAAACACACCTACTCTGATGAAGGTCCAGAAGATGACAATCTGCTAATGTGAGGGAAAGAGACTCCTAATACATCAGGTGTTAGGAATGAGGATGATAAAACCTTACAGAGATTTCTTCAATTAAAAAAAAAGCAAATAAAACTTTGATTAGTTAGTATCAGGGAGATAGACAAGATAACATTTTTCAGCTCCAATTTCTATAATTCCAATCTTTCAATGCTGTATAATCTAAAGAATTGGATTCAAAATATGAAATAATATAATATCACCTTCTAGTATTCAACATTTATATGTGGATTAGAGAGACCATGGTGTGATATGGAGTATAGCACACTTGTGGATAACCTGGGAGAATTATTACATGCTAATTTTGTCTGGGAAATTCAGAGAGATTTTAATCAACAAAGAATCTTGAGAAGCCTAAGTGATGGAATTTTTTGTTGAATTTTAGAGAAGTTTGGGATTTTGAAATGAAGGAAGAAATAAAGTACTTGGAAGTAGAAAACTAAATAATCAGCAGAAGAGTTTGGGAGGATCTTGCAGGTACTAGGAGGGATTTAAAGGAAGATCAGATGAGGATTATTGGGAATATATATTCCAGAACCTTAAGGACATAGAATGTTCAAGAAAATTCTGTGGACAGAGTACATTAGACACTGTAGGTGTGTTTTTATGGCTTCACAGTGAATAAGTTTAATGTAAAGAAGAGTAGACTTGGATTTTAGACAAAGAATGACCAAGTTTGTTAAGCAAAAACACTCAATTCTAGGTTTGATAGAATGATGGTGGAGTGAAGAAAAGGAAAAGGGGGAAAAATAACACAAAGGGTTGAATTATGCCCTCTTTGAGAACTGAAATCAATAATGTTTAATTAAAACCTGTCAAGGTTTCAAGCCAAGATGAGTAAATAAAGTAATATGAAGCTATATATCTGAAATTTCTTTTACTATCCAACTAAAAATGTATAGTATACAAAACCTCCCAACACTGCCCTGGTCTATAGAAAACAGTGCATTTTAGAAGGAGGTAGTAAAGTATCATAGTAAAAGAGGTATCATAAGACATGGGAGAACATAAAACATGATTAGATTAGGGATATTGTCTTTGAGGAAGGACACTTGCTTAATTCCCCGCATGATGGCAGTTAACATTTAATGGAACCCAAATGGGGACCTTCATGTTTGGAGACCACCAGGAAGCTGCATTTTGTCATTTCTCCAACCCTTGCATTCCAGAAGGAAATTAGAATGGGACAAAATCAGGATATGTGTGGAAATGGTGAGAAACATAACCACATCTGTGTAGAAAATAATAACTGCAGGTTAAAACCACTGGGTATCCTGAAAATCAATGTTTAGTTCTAACAACCTTCCTCCCTCCCTTTTTCCCTTCTTCTCTCCTTCTCTCCCACTCTCCTACTCTTCTTTAACAATTATGTATTCAAGACTCAGTGGCTCTACTATACTCAATACTGGAAACCAGAAGCAAATTTACCAAGATGCTAATTCCTCCGGGTTTCCTCACTTGCATGGGCCACATGCCACATGTTTGTGTGTTTCTATATAATTTGAAATAGCAAGATATTTTAATAGCAATCCATTAAGACTACTACCTCTTTGCACTCAAACTCTCCCTCTGCAACACTTCCGCTCATATCAGGTTGTGTTGAATGGCTGTGGGCCATTTTGGGAACCAGGTAAGATGAGGTTGCATTGGTGTTACATTTCTATTGGGTTTAATGGGATATATTTATATATTTTATATTTATTCATGTAGAGTTAAGTTAATGCTAGCCATCCATGGCCCCAAAGAGTACCGTGTGCCAACTCACCAGACATGGCATCCTGAAGTGCAGAACCAGAGGCTGAATTATAATATAAACAGCACCTGGCCTATATCATGTGGCACCTCAGTCATGTGGTAAAGATGAGAAACAAGGTTGGAAACATATGAAGTGAGAAGCTAGTCTGTGGGACAATCTTCCAATCATCAGCTATGTTCATTTTTAAGTGGGAGATTAAGTTCTTATCAAAGCCTGACCAAAACCGAAGTTTTTTTCTGTCAGGAATAAATTTGGTAATGGCACATAATTCAATTATAAATGTCTAGTACATATTTTTCTCTTTCCATAGCAATTATTTGAAATATAATTTCACAGAATTCCTGTGTTTTTGTATTACTGCTAGTGCCCTACACTGAAAATAAATCTGTATGTGAAATCTCACTTTTTTTTTAAAGATTTTTTTTTTTGATGTAGACCACTTTTAAAGTCTTTATTGAATTTGTTACAGTATTGCTTCTGCTTTATGTTTTTGGTATTTTGGCTGCGAGGCATGTGGGATCTTAGCTCCCTGACCAAGGATTGAACCTGCACCCCCTGCATTGGAAGGCGAAGTCTTAACCACTGGACTTCCAGGGAAGTCCCAAATCTCATGTTTTAATCCTCCAACTATCAATAATAAAAACAAATCCAATCAACTATGTTAAACTAGATTATCCTTTCCATTCTCCTTTAGAATATTATATACAAAGTCATTGTCATACAAAGAGATGAACAAAGAACATGTAGTCAAAAAAAAAGAATTATAGAGATGTATCAATTCTTTAAAAAATATATTTATTTTTCTGACTTTTGTGATGTGTGTGGTATACATCAATCTTTGAAATATATCATTTATGATTTCTTATTTCAAATAAATATTCCCTTTCATATTTAACTTGTATTCTTTCTCTTAAAGAAGGCTTCCCCAAATCATATAAGCTTTAGGTCTCATAAAACCCATATATGCCCATGGAGGAAACACCAGAACAAATTTTTTTAAACAAATTAAGAAATGGTGCTTGCCATACAGCAATGTACATTCCAGGGAGGAGGGAAGTGAATAGTTTGAAGGGAATAGAATAGAGGTGTGTGAAAAGTTCTGTGGCTCCTTTAATGATCAAATTAGATGAAGTTCTCTAATTTCTGCCTCTTATGGTGTGACGGTGGCAGATGTTTGTATAAGTTGACGGAATTTTTCACCTCAGCTGCTTAATACACTCAGTAAGCCACTGAGTTCAATTTGTTCATGCAGGCAATCTCAAACTTAGTCGCTGTGTGGCTATTGAGTCTTAGCTTATGGGCTACATGTCTTTCATCTTCTCTTCCTGTGCCACCAGCACATGCTTCCCTTCCTAAGATATCCTCATTCTGGGATACTGGCTACTCAGAGATTCAGATGGGCTCCAGAGTGTGCTGGAAGGAGAAACTCTGAGAGGATTGGCAGCAAGTCTGGAAAGATAGACGAAGATTTAGAGGGTCCTAAAAATGATCCAGGTCTTGGCTTCAGACTCTTGTCTGCCTGCAGGAAACAGGATGAATTCTGGCGATGAGGCCATACTGAAATGCTATCAGCCTAATTAATATGGTGACATCACATCATAGACGCTCACCTTTCCTTGGAACCAGATGTAGCCTGTCTGCCTGGAAGACTTTGGCAGGCTCAGACAACTTCTGAGCCTTCTTTCTTACAATCTGATCCTGTGTTGCTCTTGAACTTTTTAAAGCTTCCATAAAATGAACACTTTCAGAACTGACTCATCACCTCCCTTACAATACCAGGTCTCTTTCTGGACCTCCTCACATCTGAGCTTCGTATTCTCATTCTCCAGCCTGCCCAAGTTCAATCTCCAAGCCACTTTTGGCTCTTCCATTTTTCTCTTCCCTCTTGATATTCTTCTGTGAGGTATTGATAAATGAGACAGAATATGTAAAGCATATGATATGTGATACCTGAAACATACTAGGCACTCAACAAGTGACAGTTCACTTTCTCTTCCACCATCTCTTCCTGCTCTGGGCATTAGAACAGTTCCATGCTCCTCTCACTGAACTCCACTGTTTCTCTCTCTCCATTCCATACTATACAACGTCACCATAGGCATGCTCTACAGTGTTCCTACTCACAAGCCTTATGTCTAATCCCCTGCAGCTAGTTGACTTGTGTTCCTCAAAAAGCTGTATCCAAGTCCTAACTCCCAGGATATGAATGTGACCTGGCATGGAAAAAGGGTCTTTGAAGATGTGATTAGCTTAAGGAAGATGAGATCCTCCTGGATTTAGAGTGGACCCTAGAGTCGATGACAGGTGTTCTTATAAGAAGAAGGGAAGACCATGTGAAGATGGAGGCAGAGATTGGAGTGATGTCCCTTCAAACTGAGGAGTAGCAAGGACTGCCCACAGTCACCAGAAACTAGAGATAAAGGTATGGAATGGATTCTCCCTCAGAACCTCCAGAAGGAATTAATCCAACCAATACTTTAAACTCAGACCTAAAAAAGGTGAGAGAATAAATTTCTAGTATTTTAAGCACCTGAGTTTGTGGAAATTTGTTATGGCAGCCCTAGGACACTAATACACTCTTTTTGCCTGGTCCTTGGGTCCTTCTTAGTCTGGGTGTAGCCAATCCTTCCAAGATTCTCTCTTACTACTCTCCTTTACAACACCCCTTCTTCTGCATATTGACAGTCCTGTGATCATGTGATGGTTATTTGTCCATTTTTTCTTTTCTGACATAATCCTTTTTCCTTTTCTGAAATTCACTGTGTCTTCTCTACTTGTTCAACTCCTAATTATGAAATGAAAGGTGCACCCAAGTCCACAGTGATTTCTCTCCTATTCTGAATTCTTAAAACACACATTTGACATTGAATTCTGTTTTGTTCAAAAGGCACTTGTTTTACTTTTCACATGTGTGTATGTCCTTGAGATGTTTTTGCAACATAGAAAATGTTGGATAAGTGAATGAAGTCAGAAAGTACTGGTAGAGAACACAGGTGTTATGGGCTGAATTGTCTCCTCAAAAGTCACATGTTGAAGCCCTAACCCCCAGTACCTCAGAACGTGACTGTATGTGGAGCCAGGGCCATTTAAGAGGTAAGTAAGGTTAAATAAGTTCATATGGGTAAGCTCTAATCCAATTGGCCTGATGTCCTTTAAAAAGAGGAAATTTGGATACAGAGAGACACCAGGGGTGCAGAGGTGCCCCTGGTGTACAGAGGGACCACCAGGGGAAGAGGCAGCAAGAGGGCAGCCATCTGCAAGCCAAGGACAGGAGGACTGGAACAGACCCTTCCCTTATGGCCCTCAGGGGAAACCAACCCTGCTAGCACTTTGATCTTGGTCTTCCAGCCTCCAGAACTGTGATCAAATAAATTTCTGTTGTTTAAGCCACCTAATCTGTGGTAT
The DNA here is from genome assembly GCF_025265405.1 of Mesoplodon densirostris. Lineage (NCBI taxonomy): Eukaryota > Metazoa > Chordata > Mammalia > Artiodactyla > Ziphiidae > Mesoplodon > Mesoplodon densirostris. Next base: position 62,489,838 of record NC_082665.1, read on the forward strand.
TTTGTTATGGCAGCCATACCATGTTAATACAGCAGGCGAAAGGCTAAGACTAAAAGTTAAAAAATAAATAAATAAATTTCTGCAAGAGGGAGAGAAAAGATGAACATATTCTCTACCTGATTGGATGACACTCTTTTCTCAAGTACCAGTCATAAAATGGCAGGTTATGTGACAGAACCATTTGTAAAGCCTAGCAACTTATGGGTTTGTTATGAAAAGCAGCATCACTTTAGTATGAAATTCAAAGAGCTCTGAGAATGGAACTGGGACTTGGCCTTCACCTCTCTTCACCTTCTTCTAGAATGATGTTATTACCTAACCTATAGTCAGGAAGTTACCTGATGTTCTCATGAATTAATCATTAATCTAAAATTCTTTAAGGGTGTAAATTTAGGCATTTTCTGGGATTAGTTATAAGGCTATACAGGTTAGTGAATCCATTGAAGAGTTAGCTGGTGGGGATCAGGGCAATACTGGTTATTTAATTTATTTTTATTTTATATATATATTTTTGGCCAAGATCATATCAGTGTGTGCTTTTTTTCTTCCTCATGCTTTTGCCATCCTATAACCTCCAGTGCTCAGAGGAAAAATAATATATTAGAATTTATTCCATGTTATTCAAACTAAATTTGGAATCTTGAGCTCCCTTCTGAGAAGCAGTTTTTAGAGGCTCATTGACAGAATGTAGTATGTCCAGAGGGAAGCATCCAAAATTGTGAGGACTCTAAACACTGAGGCACCTGAGGGTGGTTGAAGTAGCTAATGTTTGGTCAGAAATATATATACAAAGGGCTCACTATTGGATGCAGGTATCAGCGTATTCTTCATGGCTCTTGAGGGTAAGGGCTGGGCCTAATAGGTGGACCTTTCAGAATGCTGATTTCGTTTCAACATGAAAACTTCCACTGCAGAGTCTAAACTCTTTTTTTTTTTTTCTTTTTGCGGTATGTGGGCCTCTCACTGTTGTGGCCTCTCCCGTTGCAGAGCACAGGCTCCAGATGCGCAGGCCCAGCGGCCATGGCTCACGGGCCCAGCCGCTCCGCGGCATATGGGATCCTCCCAGACCGGGGCACGAACCCGTATCCCCTGCATCGGCAGGCGGACTCTTAACCACTGCGCCACCAGGGAGGCCCTAGAGTCTAAACTCTTAAGGACCGAAGTAATGAGGTGTAAAGCCTGTTGAGTGTCAATGTATTTTAGTAGTTAACAGGGTTTGGAGTTGTGACTTTACCTCTTATTAGCTGTGTGTCCCAGTCTAAGTACTTAATTTACTTAGCTTTTGTATTCCCAAAATGAAATTATTCCCAAAATGAATTATTTTCATTGCATCAAAATGAAAATAACGATTGCACCTATCTCATTTTGAATATTAGGTGAAATAATATATGTAAAGTGCTGAGGAAACTGATGTTAACAGGGGTGGTTTAACATGTTAAGTCACAAAGTTCATCCAGGCCTATGCCTGGTTTTGAGCTCTAGACTCTGATTTAATTATGCCACATTGTTTCCAAGTTTCCTCCCAACAAATAAAGGGGTAAAGAAGATATAAATGGGGGCTGAGGGGAGTGCATTGAAAGGGAAATGAGTTGGCCCCTTTCCATAGCCAGCTATGTTCCTTAAGTTAGGCCACAGAGTTGATGAAGTGACCTTATCTATGAATCTGTTTAAATACCCAAATAAGCAATTTTTTTCTCTCTTGCTCCCAGTTCTCATCCCCTCTGTTTCCTCTCTTGATCCCTCTCCAGCCCCCAGCAGGCTAAGTAGGAGGATCCTAATCCACAGCAGGAATGGCTCTGAGGAAGCTATTTCTTACCCATTCTTCGCCCTCTTCTATCGCTTAAGTACATAGACGGCTGTTTTTGAAAGCTTGGCTCAGACTGGGCTCATTACAACATTAAAAAAATATTAAACTCAGAACTTAATTCTTTTTTTTTATCATTAAATATGAAAACTAAGAAGCAAGCCGAGAGGAGTAAAAGACAGAGTAAGGCTGGATCTGAAGCAGTTCATGCTTAGGAAGGCCTTGGGGGATAATTTATAACCCATTTCCCCCTGGGTATCTCTCTGAGATAGTCCATTCTGAGGTAGGTGTACCTTGAATTTTGTCAAAATGTATAGAGCACCTATTAAGCTCAGTGACCTTGATAATAAGTATGATAATAAGCAGTCTGGTTGACAGGTATTAAACAGGCTCATATCTGGGATGGACTAGAAAGAATATGTGCTATTTAATTGGGGATGCTTGTCATCACTAATGAACAACAAGACAATGTTTGAAAAGTTTTTTGAGATATTTACTTGAAAATACCACCAAGGGCTTTCCTGGTGGCACAGTGGTTGAGAGTCTGCCTGCCGATGCAGGGGACACGGGTTCGTGTCCCGGTCCAGGAAGATCCCACGTGCCGTGGAGCGGCTGGGCCCGTGAGCCATGGCCGCTGAGCCTGCGCGTCCGGAGCCTGTGCTCTGCAACGGGAGAGTCCACAACAGTGAGAGGCCCGCGTAGCACCAAAAAAAAAAAAAAAAAGAGAGAGAGAAAATTCCACCAAAATTTCAGATAAGTACAGTATCTTAGGTAAAGCTACCATGTACTGAGAATGATTTCATTGTGCTTTGCATGCATACATTATATTGTTTGGTCCTCACAACATGTTGGCAAGGTTGACATTATTATCCCTATTTTACAGATTAGAAAACTAGGTGCAGAGAGATTCAGTAACAGTCTCAAGATCACACAGTACTATAAATCTAAAAATTATGTTATGTACACTTTTTTTTGCAGTACGGGGGCCTCTCACTGTTGTGGCCTCTCCCATTGCGGAGCACAGGCTCCGGACGCCCAGGCTTAGTGGCCATGGCTCACGGGCCCAGCTGCTCCGTGGCATGTGGGATCTTCCTGGACAGGGGCACGAACCCGTGTCACCTGCATCAGCAGGCGGACTCTCAACCACTGCACCACCAGGGAAGCCCTATGTACACTTTTTTTAAAGTCACATTTCCCTGTACCCAAATTATGAAGAACCATAGAAGGAATTGAAGAAATAGGATTCATGATATATTTTTTCTTCTCATAACAGGTGAATTTACTTTATTCTTCTTGCCCAAGCTGTGAAATATCATGTTGGGCATGCCAACTAAAGAAATGTCACTAGCCATCCAGCTCTGTGAGGATTACATCATTAGCCACTGCAGTCGCTGAACTTTAATACACCCTGAAAGGAGTTCAGGGTGGAAAACAGGAATGAGGCACTCTGTGCTCTGGGAAAACTGGCAGGACAGGCCTTCAGATAGATATTTTCAGGAGAAATTTTTAAAGAACTTGGATTCTTGCATCTTCCCATACCTAGAAAAGCACTAAAACCATTAACCAAGATATTTGCTCCTTGTCACTAGCAGTAATCTTCTACCAAGGGCGTAAGTGCTGGTTGCACTCACCCCCTTCTCCAAAATCACATATGTGCAGACCTCCCCCCTTACCTCTTTGGAGCAGTTCCTCGGAGCTATCTGGGAGGATGTCTCCAGGCTATAGTCCCCAGTAAGTCCCCAAGTAAAACTGAAACTCAGAGCTCTCACACTGTACGTTTTTATTTCAGTCAACTGGCACCAACAATTTATATTACACAGACTTATTGTTCAAATATGCTCAGCTTTTTCAGTAAAATTAGAAGAAACTCCAATTTTCAAACAGGTGTATGTGCATTAAGAAAACAACTACCATGTGATTTTAGATATGGATGCTAATTCCTAAACATTAGTTATTATTTCTGCACCCAAGTGCTTAGAATGTTTAAAATGCAGTATATTCGTGTGGATTTTTCAAGTATTTTGGAGCATATATGAGACATGTTTGTGCATATCTAAGTCTTATACATATGTATTTATTTTAAGTTATATGAGTACTGAGTACATACAGGATATGATATTCACATGATCTTTCATTTTTTGAGAGAACTTAACCTTCACAATTATTAACTGTGCATAAAATCTAAATAGCAGATATAACATATTGTATAGGTCTGACTACTCATTCAGAATAGCTGTCCTTTGCTTTTATGATATTGGGAAGAGAAAAGAGTTAGTAAAGAAATAGAAGCATTCCTCAAGCCCCTCTTCTCTAAAACATATTCCATATACTCTCCTGAACGGTCTGGAATATCCTTCTCTGCAGCTACCCCAAAGCCCTCTCAATGCAGTGGGAAAGTCGGTGGGTAATTGGGTCCAGATTGGAGATGTTTAAATATTCATGAGGCTGGCAGGGGACTGGAAGGGGGTGACTGTCTAGAATGGGGGTGGGGCCGGGGGAAGTGATTAGTCATTGAAAGCTAGTGAACAATTCTGAGAAAGAGATCGAGAGACAGGGACGAAAAAGAGGGATAGGCAGTGAGTGGGTGGAGAGAGAGAAAAGAGGAAGAGAGGGAAGAGGAGAGAGAGAGAGAGAGCATGTGCGGTGAGCAATAGCTGTGGACCTTACAGTTGCTGCTAACTGCCCTGGTGTGTGTGAGGGAGAGAGAGAGAGAGAGAGAGAGAGAGAGAGAGAGAGAGAGAGGGAGGGAGAGGGAGGGAGAGAGAGTGCGCTAGCGCGAGAGAGCGAGTGAGCAAGCGAGCAGAAAAGAGGTGGAGAGGGGGGGAATAAGAAAGAGAGGAGGAAAGGAGAGAAGGCAGGAAGAAGGCAAGGGACGATACGACCATGCTGTGCTGTATGAGAAGAACCAAACAGGTAGACCTAAAGATTTTTACTTCTTGCTGTTGTGAAATTACCAGAGTGCAATATTTCCCTGGAAAGGTAGAAAAAATATTTGAACCGCTTCTGCTCTGGCCATGGTGCTTGCGTTTCCTTAGCATATGGTAACTGATGCTTGCATCCCAGCTTTTATTCTATTCTTTCACAGTCTGCTTTTGGAATGCTGCTACTAATTAGGATGAGGTTAGAAAAAATACGCCTGTTTGGCTAGAAAAAAAAAGATTTTTTTGGCTATTAGTAAATGTTCAGCGTTTTAGGTTTCTGGTTTTGCGGATGTGGATGTGGAAATGGGTGTGGAGGAGAAGACGTGGGCTCTACCTACAAGATGGGGAGGCAATCCTTTATATTATTTGCAAAAAGCAGGGTTGAAAGAATATTCAGCTATGAGTATTGCTTGTTCTATCGTACAATTTTTTTTCACATGTGCTGCGGAAGAAGCCTTATTTCCTACATGCATGAGCTTCACATGGGTGCAGGTATTAATGGAAACACATGTGAAGGTTTAATTAATTAATTTATTTTTCAACGAATGAATGAAACTGTAATTTGGGAGATTTTTCTTTTTTTTTTTTAAGAGAATCTAGAGACAACTGGGGCTGGGGGGAGAAACTGGCCGAGTAGAAGGGGAAAACCCCCTTCCCAAGACCAGCAGCCGATTGTGCACCAGCTGGTCCGAGGAGAGGGTGGACCACGCCCCTAGGAGATTCGAGCTCTGATGGGATGGGAAAGACGAGCCGCGTATTACCTGTTGGAAATCAGGTCTCTTCGGCCCTTCCTTTGCATCCTTCCTGGAATTGTAGTGACCAAAGACGGACTAACATTCCGGATAATAAGCATGGTGACTCATTTTCTTCAGGAAGAAGGACACAAACAAGATAAGCAAGAATCAGAGTCCCCTCCCTCTCTCCCCCACTGCTCAGGTTTTTCTTCCATTTCAAATTGCTCACTTATTTCTTGAAAGACGTTTTAGAAACTTGATTGGGGTGAGGGTGGGGAAGAACGACCAGTAAGGTATTTTGCAGCAACCGACAGTGCCGCAGCATTCTGCAAAGGGGGCTTTCAAACATTGACCGGAACGCGTTTGAGTGATATTGGCGAAGGTTAAGGAGAAAAATGGGTGTGAGATTTGGGCGAGTGTGTGCTTGTACGTGTGTGTGCATCTCCCTGCGAGGCGAGGCGCTCTTGGTCAAAAAAGACCTTTGCACGTTGATTGCCTTCGGGGTGGGGTGCAAGAGATAGGATTTGGGCATTATTCCTGTGCAGGTATTGCATAGGGGGAAATTTGTAATACACTCGCTGAATTCGAAGGGGGTGGAGGGAGAAGTGGAGAAGAAACAGGCTGCCAGCTTTGCACATTTAGCCAGCGCCCTGGAAGGGGGGCTGGGGGTGGAGGGCAGGGGGCGGGGTAGTGGGGATGAAGAAGGAAGAGGAAGGGGAAGGGAGACAGAAGCAGAATCTCAGAGCAGTGAGTGGAGAGGGTGGAGAGGCAGGGCAAAAATAAATAGACAGATAGATGATGGATAAATAGGGAGATAGATAGATAGATAGATAGATGATAGATAGATAAAGTATCAGGCACCTGGGGTTTTGTGAGTGGTTTGTGTAAGGGTGTTTGGGGAAGAGCCTGAGAGTCTTACATGTGGCACTTCCCTAAACTGCTATATGATTCCGGAGATTGATGCTTCCACTGGCTCATTTTTCAAACCAGGACATTTCCTCTCCTTGCTTTCCTTCATTCTAATGCATAAATGCAGTAGATACAGGTGGCTGGGTTAAGCACACTGTCAAGGAAATGTTCTGAGGTTGCCCACCTGGTGAGCTGCAGAAATAAAATTTAGGAAGGTGGAGCCCTAAGGAAGACAATGCTATTCATTAAAAAAGCTTTAATTTGGGGGAAGAAAAAAAATGTTGGTTTACAACTTTTTGCCACCCTATGTATACATATACATGTATACACATGCCCCCTCTGACAAAGGAAACCAAGCATGATTTTTCGAAAGGGAATTGAGGCTAAAGAAATTCCCTTCCCCAAAAGGGGACAGCTGCCTTCACTTGGGTCCTCTTACTGACAGCCCCAAATATTCACTAGGATATGTGCAAAGTGATGAAGCCGAAATTGTGTGTTTAGGGAGTTGGAGAATTTCACATGTAAATGTGTACAGTATCCACATACTTTACGTACAACAGTCATGTGTGTACTCTGTGTGGTTTCCATATGCCGGCATGTGTTTCTGCATAATTCATATTCAAGACAGAAAATTGAAAGGTATAGAAATAATCCGATTTTGCCATAAATTTTATACATGTGTACTTCTGTGTGAAATGGTCATGTCCCCTACTGACCACTGCTGTGTATCATTCACATAAGTCAGTATCTAGGATGCCATTAAGTCAGACTAAAGGAAATGGTGTATTCAGGGCGTGGGCTCACACTACACTGACTGGCATTTCTATAGCCTGAGTACTTAGGTCTCACACAGGTTTTGTGCTTGTGGGTGAAATGATCCTATATCATTCATGGCAGAATCCGATTGCGTTTATCTTTTTTCTGCCATCTATTCATCACCCTAGCCCTTAATAGGGAATAAAACCAGGGCAAAAACCTGCAAAGGTCTAAACTCTGCCACACCCATGAAATCCAGCAGAAACGTGGGAGGGGGCTGGAGGGATTGCACTTCCTTCCTCTTCCACTTGAGCTGCATAAAGAAGCCATCCTGGATTTCCAAGTTGTAATACATTGCTAATGGCTGAGAAGAAAGCATAAATGATCTTTATTAGCCATTAATTACCACTATAGATTATTATAGCAGAAAGAAGAGAATGGGAGTGGGGTGGAGAGGAGAAGATGGTAAAGGAGTGGTCAAAGGAGGAATAAGATAAAAGAATCCCTGACATTTAATTGGCTTCTGATTTTTCAAGTGTCTTGGGGCTAACTTTAAATAGCTTAACTACCATGCATTTTACAGATGATGAAAAACTTGAAAGATCTGTGTCCACAAAGCAAGAAAACTGAGGTGTTTCTTTTGTTTAAAAATAAAGACTTTAATTTGTAATCGAAGTAAAAAACACCAGCGCAAGCAAGAAGCCCTTCTAGCCCTCATGCCTTCAACCCCCATCAACATCTGCATTTTTCCACATACAACAAACGATTCTCATCTTAGCGGGATCTGTGGTTCAGAATTCCAACCTGGCTGCGCTTTTCCCTTGCAGTGCTGGAAAGGTGTGGAAGGATGCTGGCTTGCTGCTTGGTGCGGATTCCTCCTAGTGATAAATTGGATTCCTCCTAAATCTCACCGAGCCACACCCAGTGTCACCCAGGGACTAAGTGAATTAATTAAATGGAAGCATCGTACTTAATATAATTGAAACTGTTCTCTTTTTTTTCTTTTTTAAGTGGTGATTTCTACCACACATTTCCAAATTTAAACAGAAGGAGGAATCATTTAAAGGGCATTTTTTCCTGCCAAATTATCTAGACTCGCAGAGGATCTTAGAGAAGTAATGGTGAATCTAGAAATGCATTAATATCTGGTGACTCTATAATGCCTTCTAACCCATGCCAAGGTGCATACACGATGATCCCTTCTCTCTCATGCTGACAGTCTGTCACTCTGCTCCCCACCTATGCTGAGGCAATTGGGATAAGAAAATATAGGGTTAACTTTCTCTCTTGCTGAGCTGGCAAAACTACAGAAAACCATTCATGCTTTATGCTAAAGGGAGCACTCCTGCTCACTGAGAGGGAGAGTAGCTTAGGGTCTCCTTCGCCTCCATCATAGTGAAACTGGGGCTGATGAATCTACATACTTCAGTTTTACCTGCCTCCATAAGGAAAAGGGGGGGTGTCTTTGAGGCAATGGTAGGTGTATATATTAACCAAATGTTTCCCTTGCTCATATTGATAAAGTAAGACAAGTCTGAAATCTTCCTCTAATATTAAAGGGACATTTCAAAGGATGCACATACTCAGGTCATCAAAAGAGAAGATACAGCATTTACCTAATCATTTCCCTATTAGCGGTCGTAGAGGCATTTAGGCAACCAGTCATGTCTGTTGTCAATCAAAGAAGTGATTGTGGGCAGGAATTCTCTCTTCTGAATTTCTGAAGTGTGGTCTGGTTGCCCGTGCACCATTGTGTTGATCTTCAGAACATTCTCTGTGGTATTGGGAAGAGCACTGTGCTGAGAGTCCTTAGTTTATACCACTTACTGATTCTGTGATCCTTGACTGAATCACATAATCTAGGGCTTCAATTTCCCTATAGTATGGAGACTAAAAAAAAAAAAAAAAAAGAAAACGAACAAACAAAAAACCCACCATGCTTACCTTAAAGGTTTTGGTAGGGAGCAAACAAAATTGATATGAAAACAAAGGTCAGTACAAATGTAAGAAAATTTTCTCTCTGAGGTTTGCAGCATGAGTCTTGGCTTAGAAATTGCCAGTCTTTCAGGATTGTCAAGTGCCTACTACACTTCCTTTTCCTGTTAGAGAGTAATTCCTTCTGCTCGTCATTGATTCCTCCTCTTCATCACTCCCCATTCACTATACCATTTACTTTAATAAGGCTTCTGTTCCCATAATTCTGTTGAAACATATTCTGGAAAAGACACCATATCCAGTGACTCTCTAGTTCACATCTCATTTGTTATGTCTTTAGTATTTTGTATTGTTGCCCATTCCTCTTCCTGAAACTGTCTCCTCCTTTGGCCCCATCATAGTTCTCTCTTTCTCCTCCCTCTCAGATAAGTCCTTCTCCATTCTTCTTTGCTGGCTTCTTTCAATCTCTCCCTCCCCAAATATCAATTATCTCCTGGTTATTTATCTTGACGCCTTTCTCTTCTTATTCAATGCTCTAATTCTAGGTGATCTCATCCACCTCCAGAGTTTGTAACCACCTGTGTGATTTCCAAATCTGTAGACTGGATCTCTCCCCTGAGTTCTGATCCATAGATATCTCTGTCTAGATATTTCAGAGACACCTATGCTCCTTATAAACAAAGTCAAACTCAGTGTCTCCCATTTTGTACCACTTAGTCTTCCTCCAAATTCCCACCCTTATTGCTGTAACAGCACCTATCCAGCTTCCAAACTCTAGGAAAATGGGAGTGATCCTAAAAGTATTCTTTTCTTTCAGTCTCCAAATCTAGTTATGAAATCCTTTGATTCTAGTTTAAAAGATTTTGAATTCATCCTCTGCTTTTTCATCTCCACCACAAATAAGCTGATTCTGACTTTCATTACCTCCCATCTGGACAAAGACAATAGCTTCTTACATGGACTCCCTACCTCCATCTTGCTCTCCTTCCGTTCTTGCAAATAGCATTGCTCTTATCTTTACCTAACACAAGTCTGATCAGATTATTTCCCTCCTGACAATCTTCTAACGATTCCCTGTTAACAGTAAGCTAAATACAAACTCCTCAGCATGGATTGCATGATCTAGTCTTCCTTTTTTTTTTTTTTTCTTTAATTTGGCCGTGCTGCGAGGCATGAGGGATCTTAGTTCCCTGACCAGGGATTGAACCCGTGCCCCCTGCAGTGGAAGCATGGAGTCCTAACAACTGGACGGCCAGGGATTTCTGGCATGATCTAGTCTTGACTATCTTTCCAGCACCTCTTCTCTCAATGACACTACATCAGTATTTCAGGCCTGCCTTGATGTCTTTGCTCTATGCCTAGAAAATATCATTTCCCTCTCAGAATAGAAAATTGCCACTCCCCTAGTAAGAGTTAGCTCTTTTAAGCCATTCTTGTCCTCCCTGATGTTACGTTTTCTTCTGCCTTCTTTGTGACCACACTGTAGTTTGTACAATCACTATTATATCACTTGTTACACTATACAACATTTGTTTTTTTCACATACTGGTGTCCATACTGTGAGCTGCTTAAGGGAAAGGGTGAAATCTTGATTATTTTTCTATCGCCAGTGCCTACCACAATGCTTGGCACATAAAGTAACAGATTTTAACTGTGGATATTCTGTTTGCTAAATGAATACAGAACTAGGTTTACAGTCTTTCCATAAGTTGTGGCATGTCTAAATGGATGGAGCACTACTAGATATTTTTTTAATCTATTGGGATCAAATTTTGAAGTGGAGCTAATCATCATTGATTCTTGTTATTGACCTATAGACATGAAAACCATCAGTTTTGTTTTTAATTGGGGTATAGTTGTTTCACAATGTTGTGTTAGTTTCTACTGTACAGCGAAGTGGAGTTCCCTGTGCTATACAGCAGGAAAACCATCAGTTTTTAATGAAAGCAGACAGAAAATGCAAAATGAGCCCAAGTATACTGTGTTGCTCCAAACTAGTATAACTGATACTATATGAAAACCTCCCTTTGATGTCCACCAACCAGTATACCAGCCCCACGCTCTGAGGGTAGGAGAGTCCCAGGTTAGACACACAGTTATCATCGTCTTGGATCTTCTCGTGCCCTTCCTTTCAGGCCCCAAGTACTTACACCTATTGCTTTGTTGCACAGCTATTCCAAATATTCCCTGACTTAATCCCTCACTACTCTTAGTTATTTCATTGATCACACAAACTTTAAAAAATGTTTGTAGTGTTGGCCTGTGCTCAGGGGCCCACGTCCAAGGATTAATTTCAGTTTCATTTGGGTATCTTTTCTGCCCACTGAACTAGCCACATAATAATATTCCACAAAGAGAAATCTTGCATGAAGGTAAAGGGAGGTTGAATGGTAAGTAGTCCCTTAAATGTCTGTTAAATGAATGAGAATCAGGTCAAGTTTATCTTTCTTAGGTTTGAATTGGCTGAAGGAATTTGGATTCTGAGGTAGGCCTCTTGTGGCCAATATGGGGCACACTGTGGCTACAGCTTTACCTGAAAATACTCGTTGCCAGACCCTAAGTGGTGGATTTTCTCTGACTAAATTGGCATGGCCTTGAGAACAGTAAGACAAAATGATCTATTGGTGAAGTTGAATAGTGTTTCGCAGTCTCCACACCCTTATTTTATATCTTGTTCATGGCTCTCAATCTCTTTCAATCTCTTTCTTTGAGTTGTCCTATTTTTTTTCTCCTCCCCTCAGGTCCAAGTAGAGTTTGTCTAATTAAGTAATGCCAGCTCATTCTAGTGTTTAGTGGGCAAGACCATAACAGGAGACTTTTAAGAAAAAGTGTGTCCCTTCCAACTTTCCAAATAGGTATCTTAGACAAAACAGGTACATTAAGGTATGTCTGACACATAGTGTCCTCTCAACAAAAAATATTTATTGAGGGAATAAATGTAGGAAGGGAGGGATCATCATGATGGGCCATTAGGGGATATGTTTTGGTACAGAAGATCATAGCTATGTACCTGTTGAGAGGTGGCTCTCTGTAAATGCACACTCAGCTCTGTTGGTCCTCCTCTCAAGGTAGTGGTGGTCAAAGTTACAATTCCAGCTCCTGTCTGCTTAGAACAGAGTGATACCCTTGCAGTGAGTTCAGGTTGTAGAAAGGGAGTGTGACCCTCCAGATTCCCTATCCTTAATTATTTACAGATCTTATTTTCTTAGATGTTGTTTGTTTAATGTCCTGTTTCATGTCTTTGTAGTGGAATAAACCCTACTCTGGGTTCTAGACCCGGCTCTGCCAATTGTTTGTCGTGTGACCTTGGGTAAGTAACATCATCTTTCTGAGCCTCAGTTTATTCATCTATATAAGTGGGCACATAAAAAGAATATACTCCAGATCCAGACTTGCCTTTTCTACTAGGCTGGTGTGAGGCTCACATAAAGTGGTAAAAATAAAAGTGTTTTGCAAATGATGTGTTTTTCAAGTGTAAAGTATTATTAGCTGAGGAATTCCACATATTAAAACCTAAAGTACTCACAGTTCTATGCCAAAAAGTACCCTTGCTCTCTGTATAGAATATACATACATTTCCCATTCCTACCCCTCCTCTCCTATTCTCTACAGAGTAAATATTAACCATGCTAATGGTTGGGAGCATAGCATATGTTTATCATTTCCTTCGAAAACTTCAGTGACAGAACTTAAATAAGCAAATATTCAAATTGTCATGCGACCCCAATGATCAGTTCAAAGGCATTAGAAATATGCACTATTTTTCTTTTTATATTTTTCTGTTTTAGTCTGTTTTGCACATTTAGATTTCTCTTTCCACTTGCTAAATTGGCTGCTTCTCCCCTATCCCCATCCTCCCCCCAACCACCTCACTTCCAAACTGGGTTCTCAGCACTAAGATTACCAGGCATGCTGTGCTCACATCAATCACATGAGAACCCAGTCAGGCAGAATAGTAGAGGGGGAATGTGGGGCTGATTGGGAGATTGAAAATGGGGATGGAGCCTGGTTGGGGAAAGCACTGTTCAAAGATGATCACCTGAGCACAATTTTCATACAACCTCAGGGTTTCTCATTGCATCAGGAATTAACCTTGATCAGAAGTGGTATACAGTCCTGAGCCTTTTCCAACTCAACTCTAATACCAGAAATAATCTAAACTTTCAGGATCTCTACAAAGGACATTTCAGTTCTCCTGCATCCCTGGTTAATTGGGATGTTATCTATTTAATAATACAAAATTTATCCAATTCTCATACAAGCAATAAATTCTTACAACCCAAAAGATCTGATTTCTTAATGTATGGATAATATTTGAAAACATTTTTAAGCATAACAATGGGATCAAGTTTGTCTAAGAGATTTGCTTTTCCTAGAAGCCAGAAGTTTAACATAGAAAAATTAATATCATGGATATTTTGAAAAATACTTTTATAAAGGGGGCTTATATAGAGTTTGATAGAAAGATACATTAACTAGAAATTTGCAAATATGCAGGTGTCCAGAGACAAGCAATTATTTTTTGGATTATATTTACAGTTGGTTAATGATCACCTTTAATCTTTCACTCTAGCCACCTCTCTCTGTCTCGCTCTGTCTCTGTCTCTGTGTGTGTGTCTGTCTGTCTGTCTCTCTCTGTCTCTCTCCACACACACACACACACACACACACACACACACACACACACATGTACTTGTCTTATTTATGTCTCCTTTTGTTGGGTACAAGTAACAGACACCACTTTTAATGGTCTAGAAAAGAGATCTATTGAAAGGAAACTAGATATCACATGAAATTAAGAAGTTGAACAGCCAAGCTTACGGGAACCAGAGTAGATCTGGGAACCTCAACATAAGGAATTCATAGACTTTCTTTCTGGAGCCCTGCATTTCAAAGACTCAGTTACTAATAACCCCAGCTTCTCTGGCTCTCAGTTAGGAATTCTAGCTAAGAAAGAGAAATGTATCTATGTACATACACATATACAGAGAGAGAGAAAAAGAGAGAGGGAATATGAGAGAAAGAATGAGACTGAATGAATCTGACTGGTCCTCCTCAGTTCAGCTAGTTACCAATAGAACAATCATCTCTAACTGGATGAAGGGCCAGATCACGTGATTTAGATAATTTCTGGAAACTCACACCTGTGAATCTAGGGAGAGAGTAAACTGGCTGAGAAAGAGTCTCCTGTATGTCCATAATAAGGAAGCTTACCGGATTAGGAGAGATTTACCTCAAATGTAGTAGATCACTATTTTCCCTTTGGTTGTTTTCATTTAGCCTGTATTATATATTCTTATTGTTGGTAGGGTTATCACCACTGATGACTCTGAAAGGAAGCAGTAACCACACAGATAACTGATCTCATGAGCTTTTATACCTAAAATAGAAAAGTTAGGGCAAACTCCACAGCTAGAGTTGACAAGCATTGTTTTCACTTTTTTCCAGAAGCTGAACTCTGGCAGTTTCCACCTGACTAAGAGGAATATCAGCTACCATATGCTCTTGCTAATTTGGCATGGTATAACTTTGATCCAACTTCACCTTTTTGGTTTGTGGGATTCATTTCTGCAAAAGGATTGGGCAATAATGGGTGTAAAACATCTCCCTAGAATTTATATCAGAGAAATGCTACTCCTTGATATTAGTCATCTCATGTTGAATGCCCTTAAATTAATTCCAGCAGTAATCATATTTATCTATTTTTAGCAAATTGGCACTTTCTAAAACATTGAGCTGTTGTCTCCATATGCACCAGTTTGCTCTAAATGTAGAATTTTGGTAATTAGCTTTACATCCATTATTTGTAATCCCAGTTCCAGTAACTATTCAAAATGTTATTTTTAAATGAAAATTTGAAAGACCCTAATGTCTTCCCATTAATGACTATATAAAAGAGCTAGATGAAGTAAAGAAAAAATAAATGAAATAATCTCCAAAGGTTAAGCAAACTCAGGAATTGGTTGCTTTTCTAAGTGGCTTCAGAACCTCTTAGTCAGCACAACCAGCCTAGGAACTAGCCTAGACTAGGGGCTGTTAAAATGCAAATCCTCTTCCCACTCCTACTTGCTTTTTGGTTCAGAAACCACTTTACCAGTTTGGAGTATAAACGGAGAAGTAAAAGCTCTTCTTAACAGCCAAATTAGATCCTCAACAGCTAGTCTAAAAGATGCATTGCACAGTTCTACTCAAACCCCAGTAGAGGCAATTGTCTCTGATATTTACACACAACACACACACAAATCAAGGCAGGATTTCTTTAACGAGAAATTATTGGTTTCTAAATACCTAACTTGCAATTAGATTTCTAGATCCATATTGTATTGAGGGCAGCCCCACTCTGGCTATCCAGACTGTTTGTGGGGTTCTAACGGGGGAAGGGAAATAAGCATTGAGTATATTTAGGGTGGACATTGCCTTTCAAAGTCCTTTTCTTTATTTTTATTTTTTAATTTTTTTTAATTTTTTTTAAAATTTTATTTTATTTTTTTTTCAAATTTAATCAGTTATACATATACATATGTTTCCATATCCCCTCCCTTTTGCGTCACCCTCCCACCAAAGTCCTTTTCTTTAAATCTTTATTTGAGAGATGTAAAGGAATAATGAGACTTTAAAAGTTATGCACCTTAAACATCCCCCATTTCATCTTCAGCTAGACATTTGGAGAATTTTTCTTCCAAAGTTTTACTGGATTAATATTTCTAAAAATTTCTGAGATTTTCAAAAGGAAAGAGAGAATATTATCTCACTTAAAAAATATTGGCTCTGTCTTTAGGTGGATCTGATCTGGGGGTTTGATTTATTCAGTTTTGGTAATTTACTTAGTTTTTTCTGAAGAGTAAGCACCATTTGTAATCTTCCCTTAACCATTGCATTTCAAGGACTTATTTACTCCAATGAAAAAGAAGGCGATTCTGTTTTCTTTATTGCCTTGGAAAGCTACTCTGGAGAAATCAGGTTGGTATTTAGTATTCATTTGAATAAATCTTTCATGCTAATCTAAATTCAGTGCTCTTCATGTCTTTGATTGCCTTTGACTGAGAATATGGAGTGATAGCTTTAGATAACTCAGCAGATTTGTGTTCCATACTGACGGACAGTTAACTGGAGAGTTGTATAGAAAACATCAACAAGATCTAGTTTCTTGCATACTTTCTTTCATCTTGAACTTCATACCTTACCCCTTTGGAGTGAAACCAGTATAGAAGAGGAAATGAAGAGGACTATTCTTGAAAAGGAAGGAGGAGTTATAAAATAGAATTACCGTTTGGAATTGGGCCATTGCTCTCCAGTGAAAACTGTCATGGGAACGTAAGGCCACAGATGGCTCAGACTTCACTTCTGAACATCATCTGGAAGATACAGTAAGCCCACGAATAAGAGTATTTAGGAAAGAATCCAAGAAGTTTGGGCACTAGTCTACTTAAGTATACTTAAGCATACTTAGGACCCAATTCAGTTTTTATCCTCACTTAAGTGAAAAGAAACTTGATTCTTGGTGAAAAAAAAGACTATGTATCTTTCAGTAATTATGGGTTTTCCTGTAGCCTCTATAATTCTATGTTCTCATTCTAGTGTCACTGGAAATTGATTGGCTCATGTATAAACTGAAGTTTATTTTATTAAGTATGTCTTATCTAAATTGTTATTTTTACTGAACTTAGGTATATTGTAAAAACCCATCCATAAAGGACCAAACTATGAGAACCCCAGGAAAACCAATAGAAAAATTAACTGTCCCATAATCCGAGATTTCCAGATATTAAAAACATTATTATTTTTTCTTTTATTTTTTTGTTACCACCTCAGAAAGTGTCATGTTAAGCTAATTATCTTCTCCTTAAAGTAGACCTCTGACTCCCCTACTCTTGACAATATCTTTTTGGAGACACCAGGCATTCCCAGTTATGCAGCTTATAATATGGAAATAATTACTCTATCTTCCCTCATGAAAACCATACTATCGGTTACCAAATTCTATTTGCAATGTCTTTTATGTCTTTTTCCTTCTTCTGCCAGCCTTTCCTAACCAGCATTCTAGAATAGAACCAAGCCCTAAGACCCTAAGGCCCTAAAGCCCATAATTGTAGGTAATGAATTAATCTCTTTCCTGTACATCTAGACCAGTACTAGTTACACACCATACTTTGCAGAATGGAGGAAACACTCAAATCACTTTTTTTTTTTTAAATAAATTTATTTTATTTATTTATTTTTGGCTGCATTGGGTCTTTGTTGCTGCACGGGGGCTTTTCTCTAGTTGCGGAGAGCAGGGGCTACTCTTTGTTGTAGTGCACAGGCTTCTCACTGCGGTGTCTTCTCTTGTTGCAGAACATGGGCATTAGGCACACGGGCTTCAGTAGTTGTGGCTCACAGGCTTTAGAGTGCAGACTCGGTAGTTGTGGCACACAGGCTTAGGTGCTCTGTGGCATGTGGGATCTTCCTGGACCAGGGCTCAAACCCGTGTCCCCTGCATTGGCAGGCGGATTCTTAGCCACTGTGCCACCAGGGAAGCCCTCAAATCACTTTTTAAGTGTTCTGTGGTTCACATGAGAAACCCCAGGTAAGAAAGGCTGGATAGTCACCAAAATTCCCTGCTTTCTTGGCATCATCTTTGCACACTGCCTGCTGGTTAATCTTACTTTTCAATCCCCTTTTTCTCAAAATTTCAATGGTTTTTCTTTGTTTAGGGCATCAATTCTAATTTATTTATTTATAATTGTTTTTCAAGGCTTATCAGAATCTGGTACCAATCTCCTATTCTTGCCTTACCTCCTACTGGCTCTGCCATTGACTAGACTTGTGAATTTAAACAAATTTAATCTCTCTGGGCTATCATTTCCCTCTATATAAAATAAAAGTATTGAACTAAATTGTCTCTAAGGCTTTCCAACTTATAGAATAGCATGTTCTATAGCAAAGCTCCTCCTCCACTGTGGCACTTTGTCTTAGCCACACTTAGCATGAATTTAAGTATTAGTGTCCCTATACTTTCGTTTATTGTCATTTCCACTACTTGGAAAGTCCCCTTGGTGCTGAGTTCAATTTCACCCACACTCTGAGGCCTGAATCATGAGTTATCTCATTTGTGAAGGCTTACCTGATGGCCAGTGACTTCTTCCCCTCTTAGATCTTCAGTATCACATGCTACCTGTCCTGTTTATTCAGCCTTCACTAAACAGAGCCCTACTTGATTATCCATTGGTATTTGTATGTACCTGATCTTCCTGAACTAGTTTGCAAACTCTTTGAAGCTAAGGTATTGAGTTCAGAGCCTGGCTCAAGAAACACATTTGATTGTCTCTGAGGGAGTGTACAGGACAAATAGATGGATCTGTAAACTCTCAGAAAGACAAGTGGAGCTATCTTGCATGACCTCTCTGGGATATTTGAAACCATGAAACATGCCTTCTCCTTACTTTCTTGGCTCCGTTAACACCTATTTCTGCTGTTTTTTCTCTTCTCTATCCTTGGTTTCACATTCTTTTTTTTCTCCCTTGGCTCCTTTTTCTCTCTCCGCCCCTGAAAAGTTGTTGTTATGCAGGCTTTTGTCCTTATTCTTGCATGTTCTTAGTCAACAGAAGTTCCAAGACTAATCTAATCCGTGCCCACAACTCCTACATGACGAATGGGTCTCAAATTCTCCAGGCTCTCTAGCCAAGTCTACTTCCTGGGCTCTAGAGCTTTGTATCTAACTGTCCACTAGAAATCTTGTCCTGATGACCCACAGGAGCCCAATCTCCACATGACCTAAAAATAAGTCTTCATCTCTTTTTCCCAAATCTCTTCCCCATTCGCATCCAGTCATCTAAATGGAAATGGAACCCTGATTAATTCCCCCAGTCTTCCTTTTATTGTTAAATTCTACTACTTTTTCTAGTTTCTATAAGTAGAAAACAAACAAAATAGCCATTGGTTCTTCCTTTGCCATCACCCTCTACTTCAAAAATACATCATCTCTGTCCCTTTTTCTTCATCTCCACTATCATCTCTAACCCAGTTGTCTCTCATGGAGACTGACACAACAGCCTTCCCATTTAATCTCCTGTCTTTCACCCTCAACCTTTTATAATCATTCTCCCCTCAGTAGAAAGAACTTTAAAAAAGTTTTTAAAAGTTTCTATCAGATCATGTGTTTCCACTATTTAAAAACCTTTGATAGCTTCCTATTCCACATAGCACCAAAACCAAACTCATTGCTGCTAAGGCCTATAAAAGTCTACATATTCCAGGACTCTCCCCCTCCTCTGAATTTTTCTTATAATCAAACCCTTCTTGCTCCCCAAATCTATTGGTCTCCTTTTAGTTTTTAAAACACACCAAACACATGCCCTCTTCAAAGCCTTTGCGTGTATTACTCTCTCTACCCAGAATGCTCTTTCTCTTACTCTTTACTTGAGAGGCCTTCTGTTACAAATCCCTCTGAGTGGGGTCCAGGTTACTTTCTAATACATCACCCCACTTCTTTTGCTTTCTTTAAGAATTGTTCTCAATCTGATTTTTAAAAAATTTACTTGCTAATTTTCTGATCCCTGCCTATCTCTTCAAACTTCAAAATCCACCCCTCTTCACATCCCACACTCCACTGTAATTGTACAATTTCATGGAACAACCCATGTTACTTCATCCTTTCCCCCTTTCTAAACACTATTCCTTTTGCCTGGAATACCTTCCTTTCCCTTCTTTTCTACATAACACCTTTCTAATGTATTTCCACAATGTGGCTGGAGTTGTTTTTTTCTTTGTGGAGACTCCCTGATCCTCCAAGCAGATATGTTGATCTTTCCTTTGTGCCATCATTGTGTCTAGTACATGCCTATACTACAATATTCCACAGACTTTATTATAAATATTAATTTACATGTCTGTCTCTTTTGCTATTCTAAAATCTCCCTTCGTGTAGGAATCATGTTTCATTTATTGTCTTATGTATATAGTCTTAGTTCAATGCTTTGCACATAATAGGCTCCCATTAAATAGAAGTTGAGTAAATGAAGCCTACACATATGACCAAATATCAGTGTCTAATGAGTTGTATGTGATGGCAAAATTTGGTTAAGTCTAAGGCAAACATTGCCTAATTCCCACCAGTTAATCATGGAACCTGCCCACTCTGGCACACTTTATAATTAGGCACCTGATAGATATCTCACACAGAGCTAAGACTGCACAGACTTGGATTTCACCCAAGTGGTGCCAGCTGGTTGCTTCAGCAAATAACAGTCCCCATTTTGTAGAGAGATACTTCAACATGGAAAGATAGCCATACTTGACACTATAAACTTCTTATGATTTGGGCTAAGGATGAATAGCAGTTTAAAGTTATATATTTTTAACCCATTAATATGTATTCCAAGCTAGGTGCTAAACATTCAAACTTTTCATAATATCTAAAACTGGTGACTTCTGAAACCCCTCCCAGAGGAATCCTGGTGAAGTTTCACACCCTTCCTTTTTGTTAATGATATGACTTGTAGTTGCATATACACACTCTCTTACTCCTTTTACTCTCTTTAATTTCAAATTAGAAAAAAATATGCACTATGATAAAAAACTGTTGTTTTTTCTGGTGACTGTCTATGTGCTATGGAAGCATCCACCTGTCTGATGTTGTTTATCCCCAAACTGATAAACAAAAGGAAAGATTTTCCTACAGGGGAATGAAGAAACAAATGGCCAGGTAATCACTGACTTAACAACATCTAGCATATGTCTCTTACAAAAATATGATTCCTTCTGGGGAGTGGAACTGAGGAGGAATGGATTCCCCCTTGAAATTCTGGAGAGGGAGAAATAATCTTCAGTGTAGTCTGTTTCTTTTTAAAGAATATATATGAGAATCAAGAAAACAGAATAATGTTTCATGGTCATTAGGTAGCTAGGTCCCTTTGAACTAAAGCTATATAACATAGAGATTAAAAGTACTTTTTTTGGTCTGGCTGGAAACTTAAACACTCTTTTAGATTTCTTTCTTCAGGAAATGATATTCTAAGTTTCAAGCTGCTAACTTGCAAAACAAACTTTGGAAACAAATCTCATTTATAAGTTGGGGTAATGCTCACTCCAAAATCAAATTTGTAAAGGACCAAAAGAATATAATTTTCCAGTTTAGGGAATGGATGAGCATAAGGAAGGCAAGCTGAAGCAGACTTCAGCTGAAAAAATGAGTCACTTTTCTCAGTTGTACATTTTTTATTTCAGTAATTACAGGGGAGGTGGAGAAGATGCATGAGTAGTTTGGGTTGCTGAGAAAGTAGATGAGAGAAGCAAGTATTCAATGTTGGAGAAGTTGGATTGGTGGAACCCTTGGAATCATTTCTTCTGTCCTGGTGGAGCCCTTGGAACCATTTCTAGAAGACGTAAATTTCAAGTTGCCAATGACCTTATCATACTCCAGGAATAGCCAACAAATCTGGGTTGTTCTGATTAAACAAAATTTCAGCCTAATTCTCTAGAACTAAGAAGGGAGTTTTCCTTGGATTCCAGTGGGTGGTCAACAGGTCAGGCCTAAGTTGGTACAAAAAGATTAGAGAATAGACTTAATAGACTAGAGGGTAACAAAATCTACTAGACACTCTCTATACCTATAAGTTTTTAATGCCTCCTAACATTAAGTGATGCTATCTTCACCACCTGAAATGCTTTCTTTCCTCCATCTGCCAAACTATGTTCTGCCTCCAAAAATTCTGTTGAAAAATCACCTCTTTTATAAAATCATTCCAGACCTTTCCTCATTCTCCGTCTGGATCCATGCTACAATCACTATAATAACCTCCCTAGTAATTCTTCTCCCCCCATATAGTTTATGTGTGTGTGTATATGTTGCACATATATATATGTATACACACACAGAGAGAGAGATAGAGAGAGAAAAGAGAGAAGAGAAAGAGCATTTATATGTTTTGTACTTATTGTCCTTTTCTGTTTCCCCTAGACACTGCTTAAGTTTAATTCCTGGGTTCGTCACTGTTCCAGATTTCACAAGGCACTGTTCAAGGCTTCCTACTAACTACCTTTTTATTTAATCTCCCAGGGAAAAGTTGTCATTCTCTTTCACTATATACCTGGTGGAAATAATTATCATTGATTAGTAGAGCTAAAGGGATCTTAGAGATTATCTAGTTGGTTTTTTTTTTAACTTCTTTTGAGCCACAGAACTTTTGATCCCAGATATTTCTCAGACTCCAAGTACATAAAATAGATAAAAGGCGCCATTTGGCCAGAGCAGAGTTTGGTGGCCCAGACTTCTGTCCTGTCCATCCCCTCCTCTTTGCTCTGAGGCCCCTCTGAGGAAGCCTAGGGAGCAGAATTTGGGAAACACTGATCTATGTCCAATCCTTCATGGTGCGGATGTTGGGAAGTTAAGGTATTCGGCTCAGAAAGGGCTGAGCTGGAATTTCTTCCTATGTCAGTGCCACTTCTTTCAGAGGGGTAAAAGAGGATCATGCTTTCAATTTCTGGATGTATATATCCCTAAGTATTATAAATTTGTGAAGTCAGCATTTATGTGGTTCATAAATGGACAGGGTTCTTTCACAAATGAAGACTAGAAGTTTTTGTGTTTTCCACATTTTGACTCATTTATCTTATTTTTCAATTAGCCTTTTTTTTTATCAGGACTAACTTTGTGAGACAATATTTTCCTCAAATGTTATATGAAAGTCACTTATTCATTCAATAAACATTTATTAACCATCTACTAAGTCAGAAATTATGCAGAGTACTGGAAATATAGGAATAATTTTCTTAAAAAAAGAAACACTCTCTACCCTCAAGTAGCTCACAGTATAGTGTGGTAGACCTCTCTATGTCTGTTTCAAAGTATGTATTCTACAGTGTGCTCCTGGATAATTTTATTAATCTCAGGTGTATTTTCCTAATTGTTCAGGGATGTTTTCCACTGTAGGAATGCACTAGTGTTTCTTCTCGTGTAGATGTGACTATCCAATCTGCCTTGGAGAACTGGAGGGTGAGTTTTGTGAATAAGAGAACATTCATAGGTATTAAGACTTAAATACTGCAAAGCCAGAGGATTTTTAAGGATTAAATGTGTTAATATATGTAAAATACTTAGAACTATACTTGGCATATAGTGAGCACTAATGTTAGCTATTGCTTGTTATTGTTGATGTTGTTGATGATGATGATTTGGGGTCTATGTTAAAGGAATCATGTCAAGTATTTTTTGGTAGGAATTTTTCAAGGGCTAGTTTCTGGGTTTTGGGTGTGTGTGTGTGTGTGTGTGTGTGTGTGTGTACATGTCTAAGGTTTAAGAAACTTACAATTGGTTAATTGAGAAATGAGATATTAATGTTGCTGATTTAAATTTTGCCCAGCCTGGGCTCTCAATAGTTTTTAGGACTAATATATATTGGTTCTTGGAGTCTGGAACTCAGAGATATAATTAGCCTATCTTACAGATGTGGTCAATAAAATAAGAATAGAAGTTTAAGCTTCCTTCACACTTAGAAGGTACAGAGGCTTATCGCTTCCAGGCAACTGGAATGTGAGCATCTCAAGACCTAGACTCAGCCACTCTGAATCTTCAAGGAATGATGTAAAGATGCAATGGCAATGATAAATTATCCTCAGAGATGGTGGCATTTGGGTCTGGTGTCTGTGGTACCCACAAACTGATGTCCTAACCAGCCAGGGGTCTCACCTTGACTCTGTTTCTTGGATCCAGCTTGCTTTCCTTGGTTCCTGCCTATTTTTTGAGCCTTGTTCTCTGGCCTTCCCATCAATAATGTGAGCTCTGATATTATCTGAATCCAGTCTAGTTTCTATGCTTGCACGTAAGAATCTGACTGGTATAATTCTATACTCAAGAAATCAGACCATAGCTACCAATATTTTTCACCGTGTTATGGCAGCAACCTCAGGGCTTTTGCTCTTGCTGTTCCTTCTGCCTGAAATGCTTTGTTCACACTTATTCTCGTGATTTGCTCCCTTACTTCCTCAGGGCTCTGCCCAAATCTCACCTGTGTAGATCTCATCAAGGAGGCCTTCTCTCATCATCCTATATAAAGCAGACCCCACCCTACACTTCCTTTCTCTCCTTTTTTATTCTCTTTCATTATACCACTACAAAAATGCTTATTTATCTCTCCTTTTACATTTTAATTGTTTAAGTATTTGGGGAGGATTTTCCTGCTGTGGTAAATTTATACTCATTAAATTGTCAAATATGATGGTATTATTTATTTATTTGATGCAGGCGCCATAAGGGGAAATGCTTGCTTTTGCCACTGGCACCATCTGGCTTTGACTGATTATTGTATTTTACCTGATAGTCTTTGGACAGGACTATCAGCGTGATGAATGGGTGAGAGTGGGAGGAGTTCAAACACTGGTTGAGAAAGGATAACAAACCTGTAGCAATAAGTCAGACACCAGGAGGCATTCTAAACACTGAATAAGATAGAACATCCATCGCATGTCTTATTTGCATTCCAGGTTAAACTTCAAAGAGTCAACGTGGCAAAAACATTCCAAGATAAAACTAGCAAGATGTTCTAGAAAAGATTTAAGTTGCTAGGCAAAAAGAAAAATCCTTTGTGGTTACTGAGTGTGCTGTGATTCCACATGGTTGTAGTTGCAGCTAGAATTCTGCATCTACATTTTCTCAGCATCAGTAAATTATAATCTGATGGATATTTAAATAAAAATGAAAATTTTAAGGCATTCCAACATTCTGAGAGAACAATTGATTTGTGGGAATTAAAGAATAGAATGCAGAATAGCAAATGGTGGCACAATGGCCAGGCACTGGGTTCTGGGGTTATAACCTGATCTTGAACCAAAACCTAATCCCCTGTCATTCTCAAAGCCTGATCTTCATCAGAGGCTTCAATCCAGGACAGAAGTGAGGTGGTAACTTTGCTAATGTGGGGCATCCTCAGCATGCCTGGATCCCTCTGACATTCTCGTTGAGGCAGAGAACCTAAAAAAGCTACCATTCAATCTTTCTTCTTTCCCCAAAGAGAGACATCTTTAAGGTGCATGTATGGCTGGCCCCTATATTATTTTGGTTTATCAATAGATCACCTATCACTTTCATATTATCTTCAAGTTAGAAGCGATTTTAGAAGTCATCTTGTCTATGAAATCATTGATTTATTCATTAGGAAACAATTATTAAGTGTCTACTATAAATTAAAGGATGTAGACTGAAAAAATGAATCACATATGCTTGTCCCCTCTATAGGATGCATGAATTCTTCTCCATGACATCATGATGAGGTTGGAGTTCAGCCTTAACTGGAATATCTCCAACATTTTGGGTGTTGTTGCTATTCATTTATAGCACTCCTCAATAGAGAGAAAGCAAGTTAACCTCACTTAAAAGGGTAGCAGGGCCCAACCAAAACTTTGCTTACCCCCCATCATTCAAAAGGTCAGATGCAGAATCCTTGAAGTCAAAGTCGAATACGTGAAGTTCTGGACAGTTAATTTAGTGAACTCTTTCACCTTTGTCTTCTTTGTCTTGATCCCTGACAAACTTCACTGTGCCTCGCCATTCTTCATGCTCATCCAGAGATGGGAGCTAAATACCAAATTTGGATATTTGTAACCAATGAGTTCTATTCTCTTGTTGCCACAAAAAAATATCTCCAAACCTCTTTTTTTTTGCCACACGGCATGCAGGATCCTAGTTCCCTGACCTGGGATCAAACCCACACCCCCTGCAGTGGCAGTGTGGAGCCCTAGCCACTGGACCACCAGGGAAGTCCCCTGTTGTGTCCCCAGACCTCTTAATGTATTTCAGAGCACTTTTGCTTCTTAATGAATAAAGCTTCATCAGCTCAGTTTAGTTTTGTTTGCACAGAAAAATCAAGCTTTGGAATAAATCTAGAGTGTTAAAATGAAATTCCTACAGTTGTCAAATGCTTTGAAATATCTCAAGAAAAACACTTATTGAAGCTTTTCAGCATTTGGCCTTGGCAAGAATTTAGGTATTAAGAGTTCCCATGAAATGAAAAATAAAATGGCATGCAAATATATACACATATACACAAAACCCAGACTATGGACTTTTAGGAATTTTTGAGATTTCTAGTTTGGGTCTAAGGTAATGATCAACTGTCATTTGTCAGAACCTTTGTTTAATAACAATTTTAAGAAATTGAACAGTGGACTAACTTAAAGTTTTTTAAATGTGTTACTAAACCCAAAATATATTAGATTATGCTTCTTGATACGATTATTCTTAAACCATGACTTAAGATTCTTCTAATATTCCCTCACTGTCAGCGTCCAGAAACTCAGGGCCAAGGGTAAGTCAGCCTTAGATAAACAGATTGTATGGCCTAGGCCACCAATCTGTCCAGCATTTATGACCTATAAAGATTCTTCCTGCGAGCGTCTCTGCTTATGCCAACTGTTTATATGCACAGAGGCAACTTCCAAAGCTGTCATTCCCAGGTTTGCTTTGCTTATACAACTAGCTGTTACTGTGCTGGGACTTTCTTTCTTTGTTTCTTTCTTTTTTCTTTCTTTCTTTCTCTCTCCCTTTCTTCC
Organism: Mesoplodon densirostris; assembly: GCF_025265405.1. Classification (NCBI taxonomy): domain Eukaryota; kingdom Metazoa; phylum Chordata; class Mammalia; order Artiodactyla; family Ziphiidae; genus Mesoplodon; species Mesoplodon densirostris. The sequence continues at coordinate 62,516,420 of NC_082665.1, forward strand.
TCCCTCCCTCCCTCCCTCCCTCCCTTCTTTCCTTCCTTCCTTCTTTTTTCCTTTCTTTGCCAAGAAAGGCTCAATTAACCCATGAGTTTGGTCAAGAATAGAAGTTGAAGGGCAAGACCTGAAAATTACAGCGTTTAATTTTGCACAGTGTCTTGATGATGGAGCAAGGACTCAGGGATGGTGACTATAGGTGGAGATTCAGAAAAAGTCTAATGAAAGAGCATGAGGGGGCGATCACACATATGCTTCAAATCATTCTGAAGAAATGGAAGAAAATAGAAATAATCTAAGACAAAAGAGGGGAAGCTCTTCAGCTATTCTGAATTAAGCACATACCCTCAGAAATATTTGCAGTGCCCTAAATTAGTAGATTGCCACTTCTTATAGAGAAGATATAATCAGGAAAGATCTCAACCACAAGAGACCCCTCCACTGAGAACTATTTGCAATTTGGTGCCATATTGTGTGTCAGAAAGCCTTTTCTCATCCTGTTTTATATGTTATGTATCTCTTTCCAGGAAACTAAACAACCAACTCATATGTCCTGAACCCCGACTATGGGCCTAACTCTGTTACTAATATGTACTATGGGATATATTGTGATGGGGTGGGGAATATAAACCCCACCATCAAGAAGGGGAAAGAAGGCTGATGTTTAAGAACTATGTACAAACTAAAGAATAATACTCTTGAAAGTAGCAAAACAAGGCAGTCTGCAATTAAAGGAAATGGGTGTTGTGAGAGATCAGTGAGGGGTCGTTGGAGGAGGCAGAGGAACATGAAGGCTTTAAGGGTGGGGAGAGTGTTCAAGATGAGGGAGAAGAGACAGTATTCCAGCTAAGTGGGCTGGCACAGCTGCTTCTTCTGGAGCCTTGAGGAGACCATTCTGAAGAATGTGAAGACTGTTTGATGGTAAGGGTTAGGAGGTGAAATAGGAGTGGAGATGAGGCTTAGCTAAAAAAGGAAAACAAAAATGGCCTGCTGTGGTAAGAAATTTGTGCCATGAGCAGCTTTTGACTAAGGGAGTGACATGATGAAAGAGATATTTATGGTACATAGGCATGCAGGATTGCATGGGGAGACCGGAAACAGGAAAGCAAGTTACAAGGTTATTTTTAAAGAAAATAAGAATGAGCAAAAGAAGCCTTGAACTAGGGTGTTCACGACTGGAATTGAAATGTAAAACTAATTGCAGACCTTTTGAGAAAAATGGACCGTTTTCAGTTCCTATGGGACATGAAGAAATGTCTCTGTCAATACATGTGGTCTGTGACCCTTCTAATTTTTCTGATCAAGTGGCATGTGGTATACGCAGTATGACAAGGCACATCACAGAAGTAGTCCCTGTTTTAGGCAATTACTATGGGCCCCTCTGCAGACCTATTCGCTTTTCATTTTCATTTCCTTAGTTCTTGGATTGCTAACTCTATATCCCACCTTTATTTTCTGCTTCTGACCCCTTCAGGTAGACCCTATCAAATATTCCTTCTGGGCCTCTGAGATTGGGGATCCCCTGGACACTGGACTCTCAATCCTACTCTCTTCTCTAGTCTTGGACACCATCTTTAGCATGGAACTCCATCACCCCATTTCAAACCCACTGAACTCTAGAAGCCAGGCCAATTCCCCCCAATTTGCCCTGTGATAGGTAGAGAAATAAAATATGATTGTAAGATTTCCAGCTTAGATAGTGGAGTGGAAGTACTCTGGGCAGAATTCATACACTTGAAAGGAAGAGCTGGTTTGTCAGGAAGATGATGGTTTTAAGTTCCAGCATGATCAGTATGAATGAGGCATCCAGAAATGACCAGCTGAAGATTCAGAAGTGGAGGGAGAGATAACAGGTGCAAGTGACTCAAAGGGAGATTGAAAGCTTATTCATCTTCATGGGCTTCAGTCGAGGGAGAGTTAGAAAGAGAAGAGCAGAGGGAAGAGCCTAGTCTCCCTTCAATGGCAGAAGATACTTCATTAAAAGAAAGAAAAATCAGTAAAAGAACTAACATAATCAGAATCAGAGAAGGCAGTAAGGAAAAAGCTTCAAGTAGAAGGGTGAACACTATGAAATCAGAGTGATGCACGAGGATGAGAATGGAGACTAGACCACTGAATGTAGGATGACTATTAATAACCTCTGGGTGGACAATTTAGTAGAGTGGTGAGGATGAAAGTCAGAGAGCAGGGGCTTCGGAGGGATAGAGATGGAAGAAATGCAGACAACTGGCAGAGACCACGCATTTTAAAATTTTGGCACTGAACAGAGGAAGAGAAATGAGATTGTAGGAAAAGGGTGGTTTTTCAAGCTAGGGAGAGACCTGTGTTAAAAGGAGGAAAGCATAGAGAAGGGTAGACTGAAAGGCTGAAGGAGGAAATAAATGTCACATCAATGAAGGGATGGGTTCAAATTCTTAGATTTCAGGAGAGTTCCCTGTGGAAAAATGATACCCCTTTGAAATAGAAAGGAAACAGAAGTGGATGAGAGGTTTGTTGAATTGGGGTGGTGTAGATGCAGGAGATGCTGCCAAAATTCTGAACCCCCTCCCATTTTTTCCTAGGCGAAGAACTTTGATCAGATGCTCAGAGTAAAAATGGGGACGGAACACTTTCAGGGGAGTTTACTAAGCAACACTAAGCAGCATGTTCCCAAGTGGTTTATGGATCGCCTGACTGCGTATCACCTAGAGAGCCTTTTAAAAAGAAAGGTTCCTGGAGGAGAGACTTCATTTACAAGCTCCTCTGATGATTCTTTTGCATGTAAATTTGGAAGCCAGTGCCTTGTTGGGAGGTGGAGCTATCGTGAAAACACTGTCTAATTTAGGAAGCTAGCAAGAAGCTCCAACATCTCTCATCCTGTGGCCATTTTAATCTTCACGTCCCTCACAGTGCTCCTTTCACTAGGTGTATTTCCATGGGAAAGAGGATAAAACTCACACCAGCATAAACCTGCATGAGTTCTTGGTTAGATCCACAATAAATGGGAAAGCATTAAGGTATATCTATAACCAAAAAGAAAACCTCAATATTGTTCCTGTGCACACATGAAATTTAGATGATATAAACCACTTATTTTTTCCACTGAATTTCCATTCAGTCCATTAAGAGCTTACTTCAGGTAGGCATCTGGGTGTCCCCATCTCTCTCTGGGCTCCCTTTCTTTTCTCTTTCCCCCAACCCACATTTTCTACTTTTATGTCCCCCCTCCTCCCCTACCCCTCTAGACTTCAGATGGGACGTTAGATCTTTATGGTTCTGTGCATTGTGCCATGTTCTGTCCTAGAGGGTCAGCATGAGAAGCTTCAGACGTTTGGTCCCTAGGGATTTAAAAGCTGCACGTGGAGAAGATTAACTGACATCTGCTTGCTAAACTTGACTACCTCTTGTACCATAACATTGATATATTGTTATGTATCAAAAAGTCATAGTTTCTTAATCTAGCTTCACTCCTCATAAAGAATAAAGGGGAAATAAAAAGTGTGGAAGAGAGTAAAATCCAATTCTGTTACACTGCGGTACCCTTTATTATTTGGGACTCATATGTCAGGAGGCCCACAACAGAGAAGCATAGGCATACGTGATGGAGTTCTGTAAATTTAACATTAGGTTTCCTGCTAAGTGAAGTTTCAGTTTCTCTCTCTCTCTCTCACACACACACACACATACACACTCATACACACAAAAGAGCTGCTGTTTCTTTTTATTTTTTTTGAAAAGTTAGGCTTGGTGTTGAAAATTATCTCATTAAATTTTTGTTTGTCCGTTTGATTGGTTTTTTTGTTTGTTTGGAAAAAAAAATTACTACGAGTTGCCTAGGGTGAGAAGGGGTGACTATTGAATGCCACAACATTAAATTGGACCCTGTCAACAAGAGTAAGCATACCCTAAGCTCATTTCATATGTAAATTGTATTTTTTCTTTCCTTTCTCTACATTTTATTCACCAAAGCAGAAATGGGAGGTTTTAGTTTCTCTATTTCTTTCTTCTAGTATACTGATATATTCAAAAGAGTATAGTAATTTTCTCCATTTTTACCCCAGCCATGCTTTTCTTAAGCACTTCTACTTGGTCCTCCCTGCTCCCACACCTCCCCCCCCACCTCCCCCGCCCACTGTTCTAAAATTGCTCCCTCTGAGGTCCCTAGTGGCCTCTTCATTTCCATTTCCAAAGTCCTTTTCTTGGTGTTCACTTAACATTTTCACCCAACCGGACTCTGCTGGACACCACTTCCTGGCATTGATTCTCTCTTCTCTTGGCTTCTATGCTGGCCCTTTTCAATTCTTACTCTCCTTGTCTAGGCTGGCTTTCACTAGATCAACTTTCCATTTTCGTCTTCTAAATGCAGATATTCCCCAGAACAAGACCTTAGTCTTTCTGACCTTTTACCTCTAATTTTCATCAGAAATCCCATCCACCTTTATAGCTTCAACTATCATCTCTCCATAAATATATCTCCCAGGTTTGTATTTCCTATACTCAAATGCTTCTTACATCTCTAGTTGGATTCCCCCTTCCAAATGTTTGTAATTGAAACTGAGTCCATCACCTTTCTCCAAAATCCATCTTCCCCTTTGAATTCTCCCCTTTCTGTTAATTCTTCCAGTCTCAGTGATGATTTTCTCATCTTAATTTCTAAAGCACGTATTAGCTGTACCGCCCGTTTAACTCTGAATTTATGCTACTTTGTTATTTATTTAATTCTTTAATTTTATTTCTTGTTACCATACATAAATCATAAATATTTTGAGGACAAGAGTTGCATTTTTTACATCTCTATATTTCTGCTTGCTACCCAGTATTCAATAAATGATTTTTATTGTTAAGATGTCTCAACTAAGTTGCTAATATTTTGCATATACCTCTCTTATTGTGGTCATTTTTGAAAGAGTTGACAGATTTTGATGAAAATCAGTAGATATGAAGATGTAATTGTGGTTCAGACCACCATCTTGAGACAAAATGGCAGCTAATAAATTTACTGATAAGAGATTTTCTCTAGCATTGTTAACAGTGGGTTCTGTATAATTTTATATATGTTTGCATTGAATGTGTCCTGCTATTCAGAACCTCTGATAGAGCAAGCTACCAGTCAAAAAAATTTTGACTTAAATGGAAGAATCTAGAGTTAGGTTAGGTTATGCAGATACCCAAATGAGAGGTAAGGCTAAGCTAAACATCAAAAACTGGATGTTGACACCTCATTTGGGAGAATACTGACAGCAGGGAATATGCATTTTCTTAATTTTTATTGACCAAAACATAAGGAAGTTTTTTTCAGTGTTAAAGGTTAGCAAAAGACTTGAGGAATAGTTTCTGCTCTCACTTTGTGTTTTAGGCCATTAGTTTACCAAGGGTAACCTCTACTTAAACTTTTGTATCTCCCAGGACTAGGTTTACAGATTCTCAGAATTAATGAGCTGGAAAGAACTAGACCATCTAGTTCAAACCTCTTGTTTAGAGATATGCGACTTGCTTCCTCTGGGCCTTATCCTTGAAGCCCCGAATTTGTACTGGCCCTAGAGTTTGGGTAATTCTATCCAAATGGAAATGTTGCTATTATATTATAAAATAACATTTTTTGCCCCGTTCATATTTAATAAATTTTCCCACGAAAAACGATTTACTTTCCACTTTGTAGATACTTTCCCATGAAAAAATAGATTGATTTCTCACTTTTCAAACACTAAACATTTGAAATTTAAAAATTGGTCCTAAAGAAGAGTTTTCAGAATATATAGAACAATAGTAAGGAGAAAATATCACTCTCCATCTCTCCCTGTCCATTCCTCCCTCTACCCCAAATCCACTGTATATAAGAATGTATGCATTGCTTCTGCAGTGATTCTGCCATTCTTAAGGCTGGAAAACTTGCTTCAATTGCCTCTCATTAGCTTGAAGTTATTTTTCTCTTATGTAAAATAGTCTATATTTCATGTATTCCATGGTTTTAGTTTAATTTATCAGTTGGCCACCATAGGTACAAAACAGAATTGGTGCTCAGAACAAAGTACAAAGTTTTTCAAACACTGACTATTATACTCATTTTTAGTATGGCCCTAAGCAATTCCCCTACTTGTCCACTTATCCACCTACAGAGGATGAAACAGCAAATTACAAGAGTTTATCTGAAAAGTTCTTCTCTGGAGAAAGAGACTTAGGAAATATAAACTCTCCTTACTGAAGAGCCCAGCTCTTCCCAGGGCGCTCTGAGAAAATGATGGGCAAACCCAATACTACTTCAGCACACCTCTCTCACAGTCTTTTTTTAAAAGCCCTATTTTATTTGATCACTTCGTTCCTAAGTCAAAAGAGTGTTTCAGCAAAATCTGCCTTCCTGGGGGCAAAAGCAATCTCAACAGTGTCACACTCTCAGAAAGGCAGATACTGCTGAATGTTGACTGGACAAAAGATGGGTTTCTTTTTCCTCCAGCAATAATTGCTCCCATTACTTGAGAAAGAGACACAATATGATGTTGATTCCTGTTTACAGATGTTTAACCAGTGCCCCTTCGGAGGGTCATGTGTCTACAAACAGCATCATGGTAATTATATCCATTGATGTAAAGAACAGATGTGGAAATTGGTGGTTTCTTGGGGGAAAATAATGCCAAGTCCACTTTCCAGAAATGTACACAGTGCAATGCAGCTGTAACATTCTGTGCGGAGGTCTCTTTAGTGTCTGTAACTGCATGTGCTTACATTAAAAAATATGGGATTTCTGTGCGACACCTAGCAGAAAAGTCCAGGGGCACCTAGAAAATGATGCAGATCATTTGATGCGTTTAAAAATTCCTAGTGATACTGGACACATCTCCATAGCCCAAGAAGGTCTTTGATTCTAAAGTTTTCCGGGCAAGTGATAGGTATTGAGAAGAGAATCGAATGAGACAAACTCTGATGCTCCACACACCCTTGAGATCTCTGCATCCTACCTATAACAAGACTTCAGTGAGGCCAGATTGCATCAAGGTATCATACTTTGACCTGTGAACACCAAAATATTCTTAAACTCACCACGGCAGGGTCTGGCAGGGATCAGGGGTCACTGATCCTCTCCTGAAAACTAGAATTCAATGGTTCCTTATTTTATTTTATTTTATTTATTTATTTATTTATTTTTTCTTTTTGCTGTATGCGGGCCTCTCACTGTTGTGGCCTCTCCCGTTGCGGAGCACAGGCTCCGGATGCGCAGGCCCGGCGGCCATGGCTCACGGGCCCAGCCGCTCCGCGGCATATGGGATCCTCCCAGACCGGGGCACGAACCCGTATCCCCTGCATCGGCAGGCGGACTCTTAACCACTGCGCCACCATGGAGGCCCTGGTTCCTTATTTTAAATGCCAATGTTACCTTGGATGTAACAAGAAAGATTAGATGAAATCTAATCTATGTCATATATTGTGTGCAGAACATTATACAGAGATCCAGTGTATGCCTAAAGGATGAGATTTCTCCTGAACCAAGGCTATCTGTGCCTTCACATGTACCAAAATTTTCAGAAGACAATATGTATCCTATAAATCGGTAATCGTGATGAAACATTGGAAGTTAATTTGCATTTACATTGTTTACAATAATATGCCATGACATTATGCCTAACTTTGGAATTTTGCCTCTGGGGCAAAAAAAGTGTAATCTTCTTTTTCCAGGCTGTGCTTTTCTGCTTTTCATGATACCATATAAACTACCCAGTAGCACCAAACTGGGTGTCTATGATTGAAATGTAACAGAGGAGCAATCTAGTCTGCTAATCTGAATCTTTCAGGCCCAGAATGGACTGATAATAAAGAGACCTGCCAAGTGCCTTAGGCTAAAGTGTGCCTTTTGACACTAATGATCTAATTCAGCTATCTACTTTGTCCCAATTTCAGCCTTCTCTTTCTCTGTGGCCCTAGGCACTCAAAGGAAAACACAGGAGGTGAGGAGGCCTAGCATCAGCTCTATCACTGGTTGTATCACTCTCTCTCTAGGCCTTGGTTTCCATGGTTATGAAAGAACATGGTTTGATGATTTCTCCTAGGTCTCACATGTTGGGCTAAGTGAGTCTATGCATGTTGGAATTTAAGACAGGAATTCTTGGTCATATGTGTGGGATAGCTCCAACTGTCTCTAAAAGCAGGAGGCAATGGGGTAGGAATAGAAAATTCTGACTGATGCTTGATATAAACATTTTCAGTAAAATCAAGGAAACTATTCCCAAACAGGAATGTGGCTCAGCTTATCATCCTCATTGTGGTCTAAGCCCACTAGGGTACTTATTAAAATGCATTTCAGGCCCTCTGTAGTGCTACGCCAGACTTCTTCAGTCAGCGTCATGGAATCTGCTTTACACAAGAACACTGGTGGTAAAATATACAAGCTGAAGTTGGAAATCCTTCGTCTAAGTGAATGAGCACTTTTTCTGCTCATCTGTAATTTGGTTGGGAGACAGTCATTAGTCTACCCTAAACTTCAGTTTTATAATAATGGAAACATTATCCGTCTTTCCTGTTTCCCAGTAAGTGTTAGTACGTTAGTAGGACAGCCTCTTAGAAAACAGCTTCTTAGAAGAGCAAGCAATTTCTTAGTTACGAATGGCTTGTTTTTCAAAAATAAATAAACTTGAAACTTAAGACACTTTTGCCACGGAAATAACATAAAATTGTGTTAATGGTGTTAATGTTTCCAGACCTGTCTATAAAATTCAGGTTGATCCCAAATGTAGCTGGAATTCTGTACATTGGCAGTGAAAACAGGAGAAAACAATAATGTTATCGGGTTTGGGAATGTAATAGAACCAGTTCTTTATATCTAATTTCACACACACACACCCTTAAAACACTTCACTTTTCTGATCTGTAGGTGTTATGCTAGCCCCATTCAACAGTAGCCAGAATGGAAATTACAGCAAAACTATTGTTTATTAGGTAACTTTGTATCATTTTGGGATTCTCAAGAGGAATGAGAAGAGGGATGAATAAAAAGGAAATTTCCCATGCCCATTGGGCAAACGGAGAAGTACCATTGTGGGGAAGTGAACTCAGGGCAGGGGGTAGACTGAGAAAAAGGACATTAAAGAGGAAATGAGTGGTTTGTGTGAGCAGGTGAAGACCTGAGTGGAAGTGTAGGAGAGGTGAGTTGCTTAGGTCTAAGGAGAAGAACTTGTTGGATGTATGGTCGCCCCTCCCCCATCCCCACCCCTACCCCAGGCAGAAGAAAGGAACAGTGGGTAAGAGATTTTGTCAATTCGATAGTTACCACCAGATGGCGAAATTGATCCCAGGCCTCTTGCTACTGGTCAGTTGATTGAGAAAAAGGGAGAAGAATATGTGCATCGCTTGGTAATTCATTCATTTATTCCACAAATATTTACCGAGTGCCCACTGTCCCATGAACTACGTCAGGAACTGATGTTGACATGGCCAACCCAACAAAGTCCCTGCCCTCAGTGAACTTACGATTGGGGGGGGGGAAGCTAAACTGGCACAAGAATGTCCCTAGAGTATTAGTTAATATTCTTCTTATGTAGTGAAGGACAGGCTTTCTCCTCTGGTGACTTGCCTCAACGTCAGTCCAGACAAAACCAAAGATACACGAAGCCAGTACTTCTTTTTCTCCACGAACCTGCCCACACCTGGAAGACTGCCTCCCAGCTTTCCCTCCAACCCGCCCCTTGGTCTTTCATGATCCAGGCCTCAGCCTTTCCTCAAATAAAATAGTACTAGCCTTTGGCCTCCTGCCTTCAAAATGTTTATCTTGTCTAGATGATGGGTATTAATCGGATTAACCTAGAGAGGAGGTGTTACAGAATTCCTCACCTCTGATATCATCTGCATTTTAGGTAAGCTTGTTGGGTTTTTGGTGTTTGTGTTTTGTTTGTTTGTTTGTTTTGTTTTTTTCCTTTTCCACAGTGCTTCCAAAGCCTAGCAACATCTAACCTTTTTTGGGTATTGGTTACCTCTGACATTCTTAGAAAACCTGTGGACATTCAACAGCAAAATAATCATGTAAACAAAGTACAAGGCATATTACTTCAGATTCAGGGACACCTTGAAGCCCATTCTTAGACCATCTCAGACTTAATATCTATCATCTATCTATGCATCATCTATGTATCATCTATGTATCATCTATCTATCATCCATCTATCATCTATCTATCATCTATGTATCTATGTATCATTTTTCTATCTTATCATCTATCATCTATCTATTATCTATCTATCTATCTATTATCTATCTATCTATCTATCTCATTCACAGAACTGACACAAATCATGGGAGCTTGTGGCACAGCATCCTGGGAAGCAGCGGAAAGGGTTTAAGCAAACTTACTTATTTACCCTAAGCAGCACAGGTTCTGATTCGTGTCTCCCCGTTTTCTGTCAAGCGCGGACAGCTGACGACTGACAGCTAGGTCTCTCCTCCGCAAGCCGCTCAGCCTTTGTCTCCCGGCCCCTCCCCCTGCATTTTGACTCCAGTTTCCGTCCCACAGTCTCTCTTCGCGACTCATTTTCTGCCTCCTTTAGGCGTTCCCTCCGGCCTCTCTTTAGGGTGACCTCATCCCTTTGTTTCACCCGTCAGCCCCTCCCTACGCCCTCATCCCTGGCTGCGGCTGTGGCCCGGCCGCTGGGACCCGGGGGACCGCAAGGCGTGGCTCCGACCCGCCGCCCCGAGAGCCGCCCTGGGAGCCCCTCCTGCGACGATCCAAATCTCAGGGGAGAATTCCTGCGCCCCCGGAACACGGGGAGTTTTGTTTTATCTTAACGAACATTCACAAACTCTCGTTGAGAGATAATTGCTTCTTTCAGCGGCTCGGACAACAAAAGCATCAGCCGGCGCCCCGGGCCTGTAGGTGGCAGAGCAGCGGCGGGGGCGGGGGGGCAGGTGATGCGCGGGCTCCCTCCTTCGCCTTCATCAGTCCGCGGGCGTCACCTCCCGCCGGCAGCAGCACAGCCGCAGAGCTTCCAGGGACCGAGCCCCCTGTCACCTCAAGGTTACACAGCGGGTGGGAAGGCAGAGGAGAGAAAGCTGGGTCAATTGCAAGTCGCACGCCTGTCCCTCCCAGTTTTCCCTTGCTTGGGGGCTACAAAAAAGCACGTTAGCTTTGCTCTGGCTGTTGGCACCTGTTTCTCTAGGACAGGCGGTGGGGAGACGCGGAGCAGCGGGCAAGAAGATTTCTGTGTATCGGCAGGAAAAGACCTTTGGAAACTAAACAGGAATACCTTGTCTTTAGCGTACAACAAAGGCGAGAAAATCAGCTAAGGTCAGCGCCAGGGACAATGATCCTTCATCACTGAAAAAAGAAGATAAGCAGGCCTCCTCATTTGAGCTTTCCATTTACCACGATGAAATACAGGCTCCACGGACAATTGCAAATGAGTTACTTTTGGGTGGCGTGGGGCGAAGGAGGGTAAAAGGAGCAGATGGGAAGTGAGATGACCTGTGTAGGTGTGGCCAAATTTACCCCGCGGTGAGCTTTTTTGCTTAGCCTGGAAACATGGCACCAGCATGTATTTTCCGTTCATTCAGTAATATTGTTTTAAAATGATGAAAGAAGACAGTACAGGTGAGACAAGCAAACTTTATTCAACACTTCATGAAGCCAGCAGTCTCTGGTCTCAAGGGCCCTGACACCTGCAAAACGGGGCTGAAGGCAGGATGCTTTTATAGGATAAAGAATAAGGAACAAAGAAGTAAATATAGAGCCCAGATTGGCTGACTGGTTACACTGTTTCTGGTCAAACGCATCATTTGCAAGGACACGAAAATTTTCTAAATTTCTGTTTGTTGACCTAGCACCCTGGGCAAGATTGGCTCTATCTTGACCTGGGAGAACTTAGGAGATGCAGAGGAAGGAAGATCCACCCCATTTGCAAGCAATAAGGGTAGGGAGTTGATGGGAGTTAGAGCTTTCTCTCCCTGTGTTCTGACCTCTTTTTCTTGTTTAAATAGGTTGAAGCCAATTGTGGCATGGGATGAGTGATTTGCATATTTTATTTATTTATTTTTAGCAGTCTTGGTTTTTTTTTTTTTTTCTCCCCAACTAGGACAGTAGATTTTATTCAGATTTTCCATACAGACGGACAAGTTGGCTTTAAAAATTGTCAAGTAAGGCATTCCTTTAGAAGACTTTCCTCTCTCATACAAAGACTTTGGGGAAAGTGTGCAGCTTTTTGCTAATGGATAAATGATATGCTCTTGCATTCTGCGAGGGTTGGAATTAGGTGCTTAAAGGAAGATGGTGTCTGCTTTCCTAATAAGGTGGGTCATTTGCTAGTTCGCAGAGCATACAAGTAAAGGCATTTTGAACTATGCAGAATCAAGAGTCTTGGTACATAGGATTCTGGCCAGCAGACAAATTCTGTGCTCACTCACTTTGGTGATTCTCTCTGGGGACTGGCACATTTGAGAAAGATCTTAGTCTCATGATATGTTCAATGCACTATATAACTAATTTTAAAAGGTAAGTGACAGTAGAGGTTAAAGTGTATGGGGGAGACCCTGTCCATACCAGAGTAGGATTAGGTCACAGTCAACTTCTCTGATGCTTTCTTTTTTTAGGGAAATAGAAAAATGGAACATATATACATTTGCACAAAATTAGGACTTTGATACTTTGAATGTCTGCGTCTTGCATGATACTTTGAATGTCTGAGTCTTGAATCTCCTAGTCAACTCCCTCAGTGTACAGACACAGAAACTGAGGCCCAGAGAAGCGAAAAGACTTCCATGAGGTTGCAGTTGGGATAGGACCTGTCGGATTTACAACCTTAGTCTCCTGATTGCAAATTCAGGGCTTTGGCTAGTTTATCTGCCGCTTCTTATTTCTCTGAATTTCATAATAGAGGCACCTCTGAAATCATACTTTCTTTTTTTTTTTAACATCTTTTTTGGAGTATAACTGCTTTACAATGGTGTGTTAGTTTCTGCTTTATAACAAAGTGAATCAGTTATACATATACATATGTGCCCATATCTCTTCCCTCTTGCATCTCCCTCCCTCCCACCCTCCCTATCCCACCCCTCTAGGTGGTCACAAAGCACCCAGCTGATCTCCCTGTGCTATGCGGCTGCTTCCCACTAGCTATCTGTTTTACGTTTGGTAATGTATCTATGTCCATGCCTCTCTCTCGCTTTGTCACAGCTTACCCTTCCCCCTCCCCATATCCTCAAGTCCATTCTCTAGTAGGTCTGTGTCTTTATTCTTATCTTACCCCTAGGTTCTTCATGACATTTTTTTTTCTTAAATTCCATATATATGTGTTAGCATACGGTATTTGTCTTTCTCTTTCTGACTTACTTCACTCTGTATGACAGACTCTAGGTCCATCCACCTCACTACAAATAACTCAATTTCATTTCTTTTTATGGCTGAGTAATATTCCATTGTATAAATGTGCCACATCTTCTTTATCCATTCATCCGATGATGGACACTTAGGTTGTTTCCATCTCCGGGCTATTGTAAATAGAGCTACAATGAACATTTTGGTACATGACTCTTTTTGAATTATGGTTTTCTCAGGGTATATGCCCAGTAGTGGGATTGCTGGGTCATATGGTAGTTCTATTTGTAGTTTTTTAAGGAACCTCCATACTGTTCTCCATAGTGGCTGTACCAATTCACATTCCCACCAGCAGTGCAAGAGTGTTCCCTTTTCTCCACACCCTCTCCAGCATTTATTGTTTCTAGATTTTTTGATGATGACCATTCTGACTAGTGTGAGATGATATCTCATTGTAGTTTTGATTTTCATTTCTCTAATGATTAATGATGTTGAGCTTTCTTTCATGTGTTTGTTAGCAGTCTGTATATCTTCTTTGGAGAAATGTCTATTTAGGTCTTCTGCCCATTTTTGGATTGGGTTGTTTGTTTTTTTGATACTGAGCTGCATGAGCTATTTGTAAATTTTGAAGATTAATCCTTTGTCAGTTGCTTCATTTGCAAATATTTTCTCCCATTCTGAGGGTTGTCTTTTGGTCTTGTTTATGGTTTCCTTTGCTGTGCAAAAGCTTTTAAGTTTCATTAGGTCCCCTTTGTTTCTCTTTGTTTTTATTTCCATTTCTCTAGGAGGTGGGTCAAAAAGGATCTTGCTGTGATTTATGTCATAGTGTTCTGCCTATGTTTTCCTCTAAGAGTTTGATAGTTTCTGGCCTTACATTTAGGTCTTTAATACATTTTGAGCTTATTTTTGTGTATTGTGTTAGGGAGTGATCAAGACAGTATGGTAGTGGCACAAAAACAGAAAGATAGATCAATGGAACAGGATAGAAAGCCCAGAGTTAAACCCACGGACATATGGTCACTTTATCTTTGATAAAGGAGGCAGGAATGTACAGTGGAGAAAGGACAGCCTATTCAATAAGTGGTGCTGGGAAAACTGGACAGGGACATGTAAGAGTATGAGATTAGATCATACTTTCTTTTGAAGAGGTATTCAAAAGGAACTGTGGACCTTCCAGGACAGGTGTGTTTAGTCTGAGCATCATAGGACAGCACATTTCACACGGTGATGTGCAAAAGATTTGTGAAAATGCAGATCCTGATGATCTGGGGCAGGGTGAGAGCACATTGCAGTCCAGCTCTTGGAGGTACGGACGCAGCCACTCCATAAGTGTTGAGCGACAAAACTGTGGCCAGCATCTTTCCTCCTTGCCTTTCCTTTCTTACTGATAGAACAGCCCTGGGGATTTCAGGAACCCTTGTTTTTCGTGTTCCCAGGTCACTGTGCTCCCTCAGCTAATCTGGATGTCTTTCACTGCTTTGTCCTCACCCAGACCTGAGACTGTTAGAAACAGTCCCTAGAGACAGGCATCTTGAGCTGGAGGGTGTGATCCTTTGTCTAGTGACTTAGCACCATTTAACTTGCTTCCAACAAAACCTTTCACACATAAGCCACTTGCTCAAATCTGATGGTTAAAAAAGTCTTTTTTTTTTCTCTCGCACAAGTGGCCTCCCAGCTGCAGCTCATTTCTCTCCTTCTGGGAGTGCAGCTGGCATGCTGCATGCTCACAACCATGGCCCTGCCCCTGGGGCTCAGCAGGTCTCTTTGTGCATTTCCCCACGGGTTGCTTCTGTCCTGCACTTCTTCTCCAGCTACGTGTGATACCAGGATTCAGGTCTGAATGCCTCTCCACACTCTGAGTTGAGCAAACAGCTGAGCAACGACAGGGAAAGACCCTTCGAAGGCAGGCAAGCTTCAGTGGCACCCACTTCTCACTTCTCTGATGCTTGCCTGCCTCCGAGGTGCTCTGTTGTGGCTCTTTAAGTTGCTCTGTGAGTTTTTTTTCAATCTTTCTTACTATCAGCTTCAGCTGTTCTCAGGAGAGAAACAATTTAATCCAAAATATAACTCACATTCACCAGACATTTATTAAGGCCTTACTGTGTGAAACAGGGGAAGGGGGTCTGTAGAGTGGTAAAGAAGGTGAGCTCTGGGGTCTGACTGCCTAAATAATTAAATCATAGCTCTACACTTATTAAATATGGAACCTCCCCAAGTATTTGTTTTATCATCTGTAAAAATAATAATACCACTTATACATTATAACAATCATAATACCTACCTCATGCGTATGTTATGAGATTTTACACACAAAACATTTAGCTCAGTGCCTTAGCAAAGTGATCAATAAATGTTAGCCTCTAAATTTAGGGTCCTGAACCCAATTCCAACATGGCGGGGTGGTGGGGAGGTGTCCCACATCACCAGCCATTCTCCAGACACCAGCTGGGTGTCCTACAATTCAACTCGGTTCCACCACTATCTACACAGAGATAGCAGATTCCACGAGTAAAGTGCTCAGTCTCGCAAGACACTCTCCACTTCAGACACCAGTCACAAGCCCTGGTTGCTCCCTGTGTTTCTAACTGATTGGCTACAAATTGGAGGTTCCAGTGACCCCCTCCAATTCAGGATGCTAATTGCAAGTCCATGTTATTACCTGTACCTCTGACAGACTGGCTATAAATCAGAGGCTCCCATGACCCCCTCCTTGGATTTGATTAATTTGCTAGAGCAGCTCACAGGACTCAGGAAGCCCATTTACTCACTAGTTCACTGGTTTATTATAACAGGATATAACTCAAGAACAGCCAGATGGAAGAGATGCTTAGGGCAAGGTATGGGGAAAGGGTGCGGAGCTTCCACGCTCCCTCTGAGCATGACTTTCTCCCCAAATCTCCACATGTTCACCAACCTGGAAGCTCTCCAAACCCTGCTTTGGGTTTTGTATGGAGGCTTCATTACACAGGCATGATTGATGAAACCACTGGCCACTGGTTATTGATTCAACCTCCAGCCCTTCTCTTCTCCCAGGAGGTCAGAAGGTGGGACTGAAAGTTCCAATACTCTAATCACATGGTAGGTTTTCCCACCCAGTCACCTCATTAATATAACAAAAGACACCTTTATTGCTCTCATTACAGGAAATTCCAAGGGCTTTAGGGGCTCTGTGTCAAAAATAAGGATGAAGATCAATATATTTTTTTATTATAAATCACAGTACCACAGCCTCTATTAAGATGACAATATTCCTGTCCTCAGAGAGTTTACAGAGTAATGGAAAGTTTGAAGAATAAGTACATCAATTACTACAATGCAAAAATAGATGGATAGATAGATGATAGATAGATAGATAGATAGATAGATAGATAGATAGATGACAGACAGATAGATAGATATGCAGAGGGAAATGTTTGAGACAGACAGATGTTTGAGGAGGGCCAAATTGTAAGTGAAGTCACAGAACTCAGGGAGTGAAAAGCAGTTTTTAGTGAGCCGCCTGAGGAGTTTAACATAAAGGTAAACGCTGCCCCAGAAATTGGCAAAGTACACCTTCAGGCTAAGAATGGCTCTTACATTTTTTAATGGTGGACAGAAAATCAAGAGTAATGATATTTCATGATCCCTTACAATTATGTAAAATTTAAATTTCCCTGTCCATAAATAAAGTTTTATTGGAACACAGCCATGTTCATTCATTTAGGTAGCAGCTATAGCTTATTTCTGCCACAGTGACAGAGTTGAGTGGTTGTGACCAAAACCTTATGGCACAGAAAACCAAAAATATTTACTACCTGGCCGTTTGCAGAAAAAATTTGCTGACCTCTGGACTGCCCATTTAAGAAGATGCAAGAAAACTCTCCAGCCAATGAGGTAAGGATTGGTGAGACCTTGCTTACCTAGTTTCAAAAACAGAGTGATGAAGGGTGTGTGGGGTTTCAGCAGAAATGTAAGAAGGAAAGATGTCTGTGGAGGGCCAAATTGTAAGTGAGGTCACAGACTTTTGGAGTGAGGAGTGTGTTCAGTGAGCTGCGTGTGGATCTACTTGGCTAAAGTGACGGGTGTGCTCATGAGAGAAGCTGGAAGGGCAGGCTGGGTCCCTTCCATGAATTTCTCAAAGGCTGAAGCAATGCATATCTTCTTAGCTTGCTAAACAATGGGAATATTTAAAGATTTTTTAGGGGAGGGGGAGACCCCATTATGATGAAACCATAACTCTATTTTAGCTTAGTCTCATACAATATGTAGCATAGAGTGGAAGACAGACCAATTAAGAGAGCTTCTATACTGTTAGCTTTCAGTGTCTGTTTTAAACCTTAAAATAAGGGAATAATGTTCCAAGGTGGAATTTCAGGCATTTGGTAAAAGGAGAATCTTTGTCTACGTCTTTCCTGTACACCCACTCTGCTACTGCCACCAGCTATACCGTTATTACCTTGATTCTCCACAGTGATTTAAACCATCTGTTGTATGTTTCTGGGGTGCACAACCAGGCTGATGCGCACCCACTTACTAGAGGCTGCAGAGGTACCAGGCAAGTACCAGGGTTTGCTATGACTTTTGCTATGACTTCAGCTCTGGGAGAAGCTAGGGGATTATTCTAACCTAGAGCCATCAAGTTGCCCCAACCATAGGGAGAGATAGCTACTGAATAGCCCTGGGAATCTTTAATCCTAGTCTTGGGTCCAGTCCTGAGCTGACACAGGAGTATCATTGATTTCCGATGAGTAAATCAGAATTCTGGGAAGAGTGGTTGCATCATCCTACCTTCCTGGAACTCTGGAGTTCAGGACAGGGCTTTCCCATGTTACTACATGTCTGTAAAGCGCCCCGTTTTTTGGAGTTTCACAGTGCTGGGCACGAACTTGATGTTCTTTGTGGCTCTTTGGGTCATATCAGAGGGTTATGGCACATCTCATAGTTGTCTCTGCATCAAGAAGAAAGGAAAGGAATTTTCATTGACTTTAAGACCTAAGAATCAGACTTAATACCTCCTTAATTTTACCCAATTACCCAGCCTAATTGTTCTGGCTCAAAGATCAGGTTATCATAAATCCTTGGAAGGTAAATTCATCTGGATTAATCCAGAAGTTGGAGAATTTGCTTACCTAGTTTCAAAAACAGATAAGAGGGAATTTTCTCTCTTTGATGGCTTCAAAGGGTGCAACGTTTTCCCCCTGCAGAACTACAAAGCTGGTTCTTTGTGCCACGATGAACACTGTCACTAAACTCCTGCAAGGAGCTGTGTGGCATAAATAGTATGATATTTTTTGAGAATATAGTCAGAGCAACAAGTGTGACGTCCATGGAACAGTTCTAGATAGATTTCCCTATCTGCCTCAGTACAATTGTGAGTCAAGTAACAGGGATACTTGGTTTAAGAAAAAGGCAATGTTTAATTCAGGGACTCTGGCTGGATTTAAATCCTCAGCCTCAGGAAGAAATCTTTACCACCTGCTCAGCCCCTTCCCTCTGATAAGCATAAGAGTGACTCCAGTTTATTCATCTGCTTTTCTCATTTAATTAAATAGCCGTGATTCCTGACCTGAGACCCTCCCCCCACATTTCCCCCAGTATTGCTTTCTCGGCTCTCTTATATTTTCTTGCTCCTGCTTTCAGAATTAATAACAAACCTGGTCTCTAGGCTGTTCTCAACGTCTCAAGTGTGAATCTTCCCTGTCAAGATCTTCACAAGGAAAATGAGTCACAGCATCGCCTGGGTGATGAGGTCATGATACCACAGTCCCTGCTTTGAAAATGTATTTGTACTTTTCTACTGTAAAGAGATTTTGACAGGGGAAGATGAAATTGGGGTGACAGCTCTGAAGCCTCTTCTTTTAGACACTGGTAACTAGCTCAGCCTTGGCAGACACTGGCAGTGACAAAGCCATGCTCTGGATTCTCCCAGCCTGCACTCCACTTTTCACCCTGCCTGGGAGCCTGGAGAAAATGCCTGCAGAGAGTAGACCAGCCCTGTCTTCCTAGGGTCATCTTACCTCATGTGCAACCTGAGTTCAAATCCTGGCTCTGCTACTTACTAGCTGTGTGATTTAGTTATTTAATGTCCCTGTGCCTAAGCCCCTTCACCTGTAAAATAATAGTACCCATTGCATAGCTTCGTTAGAATTAAATTTAATAAATCTATTAGTGTGTGTATATATATAAAGCATATAATAAAGTGCTTAGAAGAGTAGTTGGCACATAGTACTATATAATTTTTCAATTTATTATTAGAATTACTTTCTGCAAGGATCTGAGGGTACTTTATAGTACATTTAAAGAGGTTTTTTTTTAGGAGAGGATTTATTATTTTTATGAAATATGCATATTCCTGAAAAATTCCTCCATAAGCTATCAGAGATAGAAAACCATAAAATATTTATCAAATAATGCACCCAATCCCTAGTGTCCAGAAAGCAGCAATTTTCACTTCACTTGTATTGTCTTCCTCTAGGCAATTATTTGTTGAGTTCTTAAATACCAGGCATTTTACAAATACTATTTTCTTTCATCCTCAAGAAATTCTGCACAGTAAGTATTAGTATCCCAGTATGAGGGATGAAGAAGCCAAATTCTAAAGAAATTAAGTAATTTATGCCAGGTCACACATTTGAGCCATGGCTGAACCAGAATTTGAACTCAAATTGTTTGAGTCAAAAGTTATGCCAAGCCATGTAATCAATGAATGTCAGTGCCTGATGACTTGGAGAGAATTTGATGCCAAAAACAGAGGGAGAGGCAAGAAAAGAAGAATGACAAGAATAACAACATTAGCAAATTTAGACTCAGGTATGATTTACAGATTTTTCTAGGGTTTTGTGTATTTGCCCTTCAACTACCAACAGCTTGGGGATCGAAATCCAATTAAAATGGAAATATGTCTATTTTTCTTGAAACTGTATGCCATTTACCTGACATCCTCACCTCTTCCCACCAAAAACATTCAATTGTTTTTTCCATGCATGGAAGAATAAAACAACATATCTTCTAGAATCAGAAAGAAAACATAACTGCTCTTTTTTTCTTTAGATTTCTCAGGCACTGCTCTAAATGTGCAATCACTTACCTGGTGATTGATACAGACCATTAAGGCATCTGCCAACTATTGTTGACAGATAGCAATGTCTCTGCAAAATCATCCCACCTCATAGATATAAGCATATTGTACAAAGAAATATGCTTGCTGTGCCAGTGCAATTTCAAGAAAAATCACCTAGTTCCCCCTTTCAAACATATTCCTGCCCCTAATTCCTCCTATATAGAGATTCTGGAGCCACCTCTGTTATAAGATCAGAAATATAGACCAATTCTGTTCATTAAAAAGTACTTCAGGGCTTCCCTGGTGGCGCAGTGGTTGAGAGTCTGCTTGCCGATGCAGGGGACACGGGTTCGTGCCCCGGTCTGGGAGGATCCCACATGCCGCGGAGCGGCTGGGCCCGTGAGCCATGGCTGCTGAGCGGGCGCGTCCGGAGCCTGTGCTCCGCAGCGGGAGAGGCCACAACAGTGAGAGGCCCGCATACCACAAAAAAAAAAAAAAAAAAGTACTTCAACTAGTCTCAGTACTGATATTAGGATTGCTACTTATTCAGTGACACTTGATTTTTCTTTTTCATTTTTCTGTTTCTGAGTGTTTAGTGTTGAATTCTTAGACTGAATTCTCTGTTAGGTTCCTTAAAATGTAGGGAGATTGGAGGCCTAAGTTTAAGACCTGTTCTAGCATTTGTGGGGCCTTCCATCAATCCGGGATTTGGTTTCTTCATTTTACAAAGGGGGTAGCACACTTGCTCAGCCTACTTCATTGTAATTCCTCGAGGAACAATTTTATGAGGTGGAAAGTACTTCATAACCTGGAATATAAAAATTCAAGTTACTGTCATTTCTTTTTAAAACAAATGGCGTCTCAAGTTCTCCATCTCCCATCAGCTAGGCTTCATGATGACATGTGTTCTGATGACATGTTATGTACCCTCCCCGCATATTACGTCCACTGACACTCGGAGGGCCTTCACTAACTAGCCAATGGGGGTACACTGGGTAGAGCTGGAAATCCCAAATCTCGATGTCCCTCTTTCCTCAGGGCCACATGCTCCTAAGCTAATTCCCCACAAAGTGTCTGGCATCTGCATCCACAGCTTTTACCAATGATGAGTAAATAGGGGAGCTCTCAGAACCTGCAGGGTAGTTGTTTTCTTGAATGTGGAAGGGATATACACACATGGTGAGATAGAAATATGAAATAGTAGCTATATGAGATTTTTTTTGTGGGATGAGGGGTGTCAGGTAAAAGGTATATATTTTGAGAATGAACAGACTTCTAGTCTAAGTGAATTTCCATCACCAAGTTGCTGGACCATGTAGAGGTTTAGACATGGCTAAGATTAGAGAGGATTGGTGTGTGTTAGGTGGTAGAAGAGTGGGATTTACCCTTGACAATGTAAACAGATCTGTGCCCTTCCCAAGGATAGCAAAGAACTAGATTGAGTATGTGGCATACTTTAGATGGTTTTTTGCTTATCCCTCTGAGGATAGATAGTACTGTAGAGTTAAGGAACTGGACTCTCCCCTCCCTGGACTCCTCTCCAGCAGTCATGGAGATGAATAAGTTCTCGTGGACTCAGTCTAATGGTAATGTAGAAATTACTCTGAGATGAGAGTGATGATGACAATGATTATGATGAGAAAATTAGCTGTCCCTTTTTGAGCACGTAAAATACGTCAGGGACTGTGCTAAGTACTTTATATACATTAACTCATATAATCCTCACAACAACCCAGTGAGATAGCCCTGTTATTCCCCCATCTTACAGATATGGAAACTGAAGTTATCTTGTCCAAGGTCAAGAGCTGGTAATAAAGTGGCAGAGCTGTGATTTGAACCTATACATATCTAACTCTACAGCCCATGTTCTTACCCACCAGGGAATATTTGCTTCCTACAATCTATTTTAAAAAGCACTAAACAAGGAGTGGGCTTGAGGGCAGGCCTGGTCTTTAGAAGCTGGATCACACTGAGCTCCTTTCTGTTTCCTAATTTACCTCGATTATAAAACAGGCACAGTGATGTGCTCCTCACATGGTTATGATGAGAACTGAACTGAAATACTAACTTATGTGTGGTATACTCATTATAAAAGTAAGAGGAGAGAGGGATATGGCTGCTGGAGAACAGTTTGACGAAGGCCCAGAGCATTAGTTTCCCGGAGAGAAGCACTGATACCCAGCCAGTTGGCTGTGTACTGCCCAATTACATGCTCTCTGATCACTAACATAGCATGGCACGTAGTTACTTAACAACAACTACAAGTAAATATTTTTGGAGCATCAACCATGTGCCAGCACTGTTTAGCCACCAAGGCTTTGAGGATTGTACAAAACTGAAAAGGTCCTGCTTCCAGAGAGTTTATAGTCCAAGGGAAGAGTCAATTAAAAATGAAATACAAATATATGTCAGGAGAATATAAGCACAAAGAAGGAAAAACAAGATAAACAGACCAACAGTGACAATATTTGGAGAAAGGCATATAGTAGAGTGGATGAGGAATGTCTCTCTCACTCACTTGTTCACTGAACAAAATTTATCAGGTACTGCTGACTTAGAATGTAATAAATTACATTTCATAATGAAAAAAGTTTAATTCAGAAAAAAATAAATCAATAATCACTATTCAGTATAGCAGGAAGAAATAGCAATTTAATTAAATATTTATCTCATCATGTTTTATATTCCTGAACATCCAACCAGAGACATTTTGTGGCATCATACCTGAAAGGAAGGCAGTTTTTGGCAGAGTTACCTGGGCCTTCTCTTCCTGCTGGTTGGCTCTGAGCACCTTCTCCAGCAGCTTGGGGTGTGGTTTTTTCTCGGGAATGCTCAACTAGGTGGAATTCACCTGTGATGGCGGTACAATGGGCTGTCTGCTGGTTAGGCGGCTTTTCTATCTTTTCCCAGATGTACTGGCTGCCTGCTATTCTCTTGTCTTTCCCCAGTTGTTAGCAAAAGCCTCACAGTCCCTCTCATAGTCTGGTGTGTGAGTCCAGCCTCTTCAGCAGCCTGATAGGGAGTCCCTCTATCTTGTTCCCAGCTCAGTGGCCACTGTAGGCACCGAGACCTCTCCCAGAGCAAGGTTTAGTATCCCCTCACCTTGTCCACCTCTCCCTCCTTCCAGTGTGACATTTAAGAGGTAGTGAATGACTTGTTGAGGTAGTGAGCACTAGTAACCGTAGTGAACACTAGCAGAGGTAGTGAACTACAATCAGCAACTCTCATCGGGGGTCTGCTTTTGCTGCTCAACCGTCGAGCCCCTTCCTTTCAGAGTTGACTCTCAGCAGGTATTTGCTTGGGCATCACTGACTTTGACCCTTTGTTCAGTTAGGTGACTTATATCTCTGTTTGCCATACCTAAAGCTTTTCTGAAAGAGTTTGGTCAAATTATTCTGTCTAGCATGAGTCCTGAGAGGTAGACCAGCATAAGTATGTGCCTCATCTCATAAGTATGTGCATCTTCCCAGCCCCCATCTGAGGAAGAGAGGCTTCCTTCCTTGAATATCTAAGGGACTAGTCATTTCCAGCCTACAACCTTAGGACGTGGGGCTCATTATACAGATCAACTCTAAACAGAGAGAGGGAAGGAGAGAGTCTCCAACAATCCTCTATTAATATTTTCACCTCTTTAACTTATGAAGAAGCAGAGATATATATTTGAAAAACAATTTGATTGCTATGATTCCAGACAACCCATGGAGAAAATGAATATGTCGGTTGTTATATCTTAGATTTATTTCCAAGTGCTTTTTAAATTATTATTATCAATGTCATTTTGTGCCTTCTCTCCTTGTCTGACTCCTGCACCTTTATTTCCATAATTGGCTTCTTTGTTCAACCTCACTGCATGAAGTCAGTTACTCAGTTAGGTGTTGGGGAAACATATACCTGTCTTAGACAGATGCTCTTGAAGTCCATCACTGGCAGCTGTGAATGAAATAGACAAAGTGTTTCATTTGCTGACTTTTGTCTGTTAGAAGGTGCCAATGATAATATGCTCTTTGCCTCATCTCCATCTTTGTGGGAGAGCTAGAGTTCTACATATACAAAATAAAATAAAAGACAAGTCTTTTGAATGGAAACTGAGTTCTCCACCAGTAGTACTTTATACTGGGTTGAATATGCCACTTCATATTCTTTAGGAAGTAGCTGGGCTGTACATGTTAAATAAATAATATATGAAAGTGAGCTGAAGACCCATATCTTGATCACCAGCTATTTTCTGAAAAGTTCATATTACTATTCCAGTTTCCAATGTGGGATATTTGGTTTTCTATAATAGTCAGTCAATCAATGAGCATTTCTTGCCCACTTATTAGGACTGTGGAGCTGCAGCGTTATGCTGCACACTTCATCTGAAGGGGAAAAGACAACCCCCTCACTACCACTGTGCCAGGATTTGCAAAGTCACTCTTGATGTCTCACATTCCTCTGGAGGATTACTCAGTTGTCATATGTCAGTGCTCCCACCTGCCCAGGAACTAAAAGAAGACTCTTCACTGGACTGAAAATCAGAGTTAAAAAAAATGGTGGCCATTGTTGGCAAATGCACAACAGTTTCATTATACCTACTTGCATCCTGCCCCCCATCCCCTCACACACATTGAGTGTTAAGGGACCCCTCTATCACAGCTGTGCCTATTCATCTTTTAAATGACACCTTCTTCCCTAGAACTGCCCAAAAACCTGAAGACACTTCCTCTTCAGAACTGGAGAAGGTTTGCCCATCCTCCTTTGGCTCCTCCATAAGGGGCAGTTCTCTGGATTTCTGATCTCTGACTAGATTCAAAGCAGATACAGAAACTCCACTGGGAGCTTCTTTAATACTTGGACATTTCTTCTAAAGTATATGCTATCAGCTGTGCTCAAAGCCAACTAAGCTGAAAAATAGAGTGAAATTTTCTTATGTAAATTTCACCTTACTAAATTATTAATAAAAAATAAAGTGAGCCATAAGTAGATATTTGTTAGATTCATACATATCCATCCACATTTTATTCTGGTTCTGATATCTCTGGCCTTTCAATTTTGCTTCTCGGAAATATCTTTTGCTCAATCAAATTGAAAATATTTTGGTTTATTAAAGATGTTCTTAGAAAGAAGAACTGGTGCACACCAATGATTTTTAAAAGCATTTAAAATTCAATCCTGTTTCAGAGGAAATTTGAATTATTATCATTGTAGTGTTTAGAGCTAGCAGACGTAGATACAGGGCCACATTTTTCTGTGCTTGGAAGGTTGAAGTATTCCTATGATAATTAGAAATAGTTAAATGAATTGAAGTGTCCCAGATGAATGGATGACGTTATTTTAAGTCCTGAAAGTTAGGCGTTTATAGACTTTTTTGCCTAAAGCTCCTTTGGAACATAATAAATGCAAATTTTGGACATCTTAGACTGAATCCTGAATTGTTTACTCTCTCCTCCCCCAAGAGGAGAAGGAAACTATTAACCAGAGCCACAATGTTGGGTATGAAATAGTACTTCTTATATTTGGCTTTCTTATCTGTGATTCTTACATGTTGATGAAAGGTATTGCCCTTTCACCTAATGGACTTTAAAATTTGACCAGATCCCAGCAACTTAGTAGAATGGTACCCTTCATCTTCTTCAAACCAATATTCATCCGAGGTTTTAGCCTTGGTTGAACAGTTAACATTTCCCATACTTGGTTTCCTTTAAGACTTCATAAATTACAGAGTTCCTGAACAAAGTAATCAGTAAAAATTCTAAACTATAGCAATGAAGATGCCTGAAAAAAAAGTATGGCAACTAATAATGATCCTCTTCCTACACGTAAGGAACTGCATTGGCATGTCCACATTAGTTAATTCATGGATAGCAACAATTCCATGTAAAAATGAAAGAATTTTATCAGAGCTCAACACAAAGCTTATTTGTGGCAAAGCTGAGTTTAAAAAATAAATCTATTTTTATGAGACTATGAACTAACTCTTTTTAGCCATTAAGTACCAGGATCCCCTTTTTTCTGGACTTCCTCCATCTCTAACTGACATATTTAGACTATTGGCCTTGCTTTATAGACAGGTGTAATGTCAGATGTCTCCTTGAATTCCTGGGAAATTATTGATTGTTAAATACTATGAGCTTATTTTTTTAAAGTGTATTTAAAAAAGAGTCCTGTGTGGATAGATACAGTCTCTATCTGCTCACTAGTGTGTCTGTGGTGCCAGCATAGGCACTCAGTATTGCTAAATAAAAAGATGGACCAGGATGTTGACATGATGCTTTATGCACAATCGGCTACAAGAAAGACTAAGTTGCTCTAGGTCATGGATGCAATAAAATTGGACTTGGGGTTGGGTGGGAGGGGAGAAGATCTGAGTTCAAATACAAATGGGGCTGCTGACTGATGCACTCATGCTATCAAGTGAAACAAGTGACAACTTTCAGGGCACAGTTTTTCTTTTTTTTTTCTTTTTCTTTTTTGTTAGTTTCTGCTTTATAACAAAATGAATCAGTTATACATATACATATGTTCCCATATCCCCTCCCTCTTGCATCTCCCTCCCACCCTCCCTATCCCACCCCTCTAGGTGGTCACAAAGCACCGAGCTGATCTTCCAGAGGGCACAGTTTTTCCCTTTTAGAAGCTGAGAGGGTTGTCCTGAATGTAGTGAGTAATCTCCAGTTTCTCTGGGCTCACATGCTCTTTATTTTAGGCAAGCTCTTCTATTTCCAGGTGGGAAAAGGTCTATGTAGCCTGACATCTTGGGGTTCCCCCACAGCCAGTCTTGGGAAATGTTCTCTTTATTATCGTCACCTCTCTCAGCAAAATACACTCCCAGTGCAATTACCTCTAGCATGGTGAAAGGAATTTTACCAGAAAATAACCTGTAGTTTAATCCGTATTTATGGAATTAATTACAGGTACAAAAGAAAGACACACACAAACACATCCAGAATTGTCTGGCCTAAGACGCAGTTTTAACTTAAAATATTCTTATTTCTGGATGCCTCTGTTCAATCACCTCATCTTAGGCTGGTTTCCTCCCTCCCTTCCCTTCCTTCCTTCCCACTCCCCTTCTCCCGTTCCTTCCCCTCTCTTCCCTTCTCTTCCTCTTCCCTCTTTGTCTCTGTCTTTTTCCCTCTGACTATCTGTACAATTTGTATTAGTTGTCTATTTCCAACCAATTTCTAAAATCCAATTCCCCTAAATCTCTAATAATATTAAGTGGCCCAGCAATTCCTCCTGGAGAAGCTGCATGCCTGTGGGGTACTTTGACCACCTACTTGGGTATCCAGCTCTTGCAGGATTGTCTCACTTCTCTCCTAACTATGGTTTTTCACATTCTCTCTCTTCCTGCCCACACCTTTCTGTCTTGTGTCCCTCATACTCTTGGATTGTTCAAGTGAGCCTGATCCCACAATCTTGGCACCCAAGTCTAGTCTGAGCCTTTCTAAATAGTCATTTCAACACAGAGGCTGTGCACAGAAGCTTAAGTCCTGATCATGTGGAAAGTTACAGTGGCAGATGATCTGAGAAATTGAGAGAGAGAGAGAGAGAGAGATTGGAGATGGAGGTGTAAAGAACTTAGAGGGGCTCTTCCTTTATCCTTGTAAAGTATCTTCTTTATGTCATTCAGACTCTTGGCTTCCCTTTTTTTTATGTTTGCTAGCGTTTTAAGTTTCATCTCCTTTTCTCTGTGTTCTTAAAGAGAAAAGGGTGATGTAGTTTTCTTGAGTCACCAGAGGGTTTTTTCTGTCCACTTGCCTACTCTGAAAGAATTGGTTTGTTTACCTTCACAAGGAGAAGTATTTGTATTAAAGACCCACTGCGCATCAAGGCCCAAGTGCAGATGTCCTATCATATAAGATGGTGCCTCATTCAGAAGATGCAAGATAGAGTAAAATAAATTAACAACATCTTGGCTGCATGCTCCATTCACAACTATTAATTTAACAGGGCTATGCTTGCATCTCTGAGCAGAGAGCTCCTGGCAGGGACAGCTGCTCCCGTGCCCCAGATCGTGTTATGTGCATCCCAGTAGGAGTCATCAAGAGCAGTAGGAGAGCGGGAAGGTGGTAGTGCATCCGAGCGCTGAGCAGTGTGGCAGCATGGCACTGGGAAGAGGAAGCAGAATGGGCCCTTCCAAAGTGCTTTCGTGCACTTCTTCATTTTTTGTATGGATACATGCACCATTAACTGAGGAAGAAGAGAAACTTGCCTTGAGTTTTACTGGAAATTTATTAATCCTGCTTTTACTCTCACATGCAGCTTATTTTCAAAAATACCTTTGTATACTCACTAGCATATTGATGGACCTAAGCAATACAGGCCCATATGCTCGTCCAAAGAATGTCAGACAGGTCTACATCATGATGAACGGGATCTGGGTCCCTCGGGCAGAGCTTGTATGACAGGTGGAAAGCATGCCTTGTGTTGGCCTGCTGTGATTTGCATCCTAAATTGGAGCAAAAGCCAAGGTCAGGCCAAGGTCGAGACTGGGGCCAAGCAGAGGACTTGGTACATGATAAGCATTCTTTAATTATTGGTCTTTTGCTGCATTGTTCACTGCTGTATTTCCCCATTGCTAAGACAGTGTTCTCAGAAGTTAACCAGACTTATTGTTGCAATATATACAAATGTTGAATTGCTGTGTTGTATACCTGAAACTAATATAATGGCTATATGGGGACTATAAGTAACCACACTGGGGCACCATAGTGGGCAATGGAGCTATATAGAATTCTGAGTACTTTCCTAGACATTTCTTTTTATGACTATACCTTCTATTCCTATCCTGTGATTTAAGTTCCATGTGGAGAAAAGTTATTTGCAGCCTATGTTACGTTGTAACATGATCAAATGGTAAAAAATTTGTATTCTAGTCTCTTGCTTTCAGTACTAGGATGGCTCTGTTGCTGATAATATAAAACTAATTTTAAGTTTAAATTGCTTTGGGAATAAGAAATTGTGATTTAGTGAATATATGCCACTCTTTCAAAAGCGGAAGCAGTGTTTTCCACTCTTATTTTAAAACTCAGGAATAATGGCTCTTTTCTGAATTCAAATTTTGAAGGTCTGGTATGTTCATTACTGTTGTTGGACCACACACAGAGGAAAGTAGACGTCATTTTGTGACCAGCATTCTGAGTTGTCACATCCTGAACAAACCCCTCAAAGCCCTGGAACTCATCTGCATTTTGCAGAAGACCCTGATGGAATTTTCTGTTTAAACCTGAGCCATATTCTTTGCCCTGAGCCTACTGCTTTCCTGATGAGACCTGAAATCTTGGGGAAACAAATAGGCTTTTCCACAATATTTTTTTAAATCATAAGTTTTTCACAGAGACCCTCTCAGAAACCCTGAAAAACCAATATCTTTCAGAGGTCACTGATGAAAACCTAGGCTGGGTGGACTTGAGTTGTCAAAGTACATCCACAAAAAGGCTGATTTAAGTTTGGCAAAGGAGAGACATTGAGTTGGGGAAAGAAAGACGTATAAAATAATGCCAGTGATTCTGGAAGGCCAGAAGGACATTCATTTTCCCAGAAACGAATGTGTTCTCTCCTAAATTCTTCACCAGAAAGAGAGGGGGCTTGGTTTGAATTTCCAGGGTATTGCTGATTTCTTAACTCCAAGTATGGTGCCTGGCACAGAATAAGTCATTCAATAGGCATTTATTGAATGCTGTGATTTGAAGGAAAAGAACATTGCTCCATCTCTCCTTTTCTCCCCCCCTCCTTTTCTCCATAAAGGTTGAAAAAAATGATGAGGACCAAAAGATTGAACAAGATGGCATCAAACCAGAAGATAAAGCTCATAAGGCCGCGACCAAAATTCAGGCTAGCTTCCGTGGACACATAACGAGGAAAAAGCTCAAAGGGGAGAAGAAGGGTGATGCCCCAGCTGCTGAGGCGGAGGCGAATGAGAAGGATGAAGCCCCCGTCGCCGATGGTGCGGAGAAGAAGGAGGGGGAAGGTTCCACTCCCGCTGACGCGGCCCCAGCCGCCGGCCCCAAGCCCGAAGAGACCGGCAAAGCCGGCGAAACTCCTTCCGAGGAGAAGAAGGGGGAGGGCGCCCCCGAGGCTGCCACAGAGCAGGCAGCGCCCCAGGCTCCTGCCCCCTCGGAGGAGAAGGCCGGCTCTGCTGAGACAGAAAGTGCCACTAAAGCTTCCACTGACAACTCGCCGTCCTCCAAGGCCGAAGACGCGCCAGCCAAGGAGGAGCCTAAACAAGCCGACGTGCCTGCTGCTGTCACTGCTGCTGCTGCCGCCACCACCCCTGCTGCAGAGGATGCTGCTGCCAAGGCAACAGCCCAGCCTCCATCGGAGACTGCGGAGAGCAGCCAAGCGGAGGAGAAGATAGGTGAGCGACCTCCAGGGTCAGACGCCATGGGGGGCCAGGCCACCGGTACTTGGGGGCCTATGTGGAAGGCCAGGCCCCGTGTGCCTTCAAGGGAGAGGGGACATTTCTAGAAGGTGTATTCAGGAAATCAAGGGAAGCTGTGCTGAATTCCCCCAAAGTGGCAGGGCTGAGAGCTAACTCTGGCCACTACGTTCCCAAATATCTCCAAGCCTGAGAGAGAATTTGGGCAGGTTTGTGTAGCAGCCGGTACTAGACAGGTCTGACAATTACCTTGTTAAATGGATTGGCATAAAGAGTAAAACTAGGTAATCCTGGTTGAAAAAACATATTCTGTGTGCTGGATAGACTTAGTTTAATAAGTAATTACTGAAGCTACATGTATTTTATGGATGGGAATTAGCTAATGTGATTATTTAGCTCTGGGAAGTGCCTGGTGTAAATGCAGCCAACTCCCTATTGATTCAGATGATGTAGTCTGTGAATTGCCAGCAGCTAAAACATACTCTCAGACCACCTTTCCCTATCCCACAATATGTTTCTGGGCATTCTCCCCCATCAATTGGTGAGCAGTGTGCGTATGTGTATGTACGCTCAGAGAATGTTAATTGTAACATTAATCGAGGTCAGACTAATTAGGAAAATAAGTCTGTTGATGTTGCCAAAAACAAAAGAAAAACCCCAAATATAGAGCATGTTGTGAAGTCAAACATAAATTATCATTTTATCATCAAAGACACTACTTTCTACCATACACATACATAATTGAGGGTTGACTGTGATTTTAGAAAGTTACTAGATTCTTTTTGGTTTGGAGCTCTAACCTGGAGTGTTTTCACTATTATTGCCCAAAGAGCCTGTGCAGAATTGGAATAGAGCATTCACAGTACAAGATAAATTTAAGGGAACGTCACCCCTCAGCACTAGATCTGTCCCTCCACCCCAGCCCATCCATAGTGGTGAAGGAGGCCAATGGTCTCCAAGGTTTTTCTCTAGCCTAGTGTGCCCCATGAATACCTTTCAGCCCCAAACATTAAAGATAAAGTTGCTTCTGTGCCAGTTGAAAAGGTTGGGTTTACTCCTTTAGAATTTAGTGATGTAACCCACTATGTGTCCAAGGACCCAAATTCGGACTGGACCACACTGTGCCCTTGGGAAAACACCTACTCCATGAGGGTGCTCTGGGAAATGCCTTGCTATCTGACCATTAGACTGAGAAAGTAATTATTGGATATTTGCCACGATATCCATCTCTCCGCATTGGATACTGCAGGATGGTGGAAGATTATTCTAGATATTTTCTGGTCTACTTCTTTCATTTTACCCCCCAAATTCTGTGAGTAAACAGCCAGATTATATTGACTATTATTGTTATTAGCATTATCTAGCTTCAGATAAAACACACACCTCTTTCTACCAGTGGCTCATCTTAAATCTTTATTCTAACTATATACCTGCCCCAGGGGCCTGACCTTGAGGTTAAGAAGATGGGAATATTTCCCTGGAAAAGGTAAGGCATGTGATAAGAATGGTTTTGGTTTTAATTTACTCAGCAAAACAAACCTTGTTAACTACTCTTCTTTAGGTTTAAGTTCCAGCCTTAGATACAATGGCTAGAAATCACTTTGCATATGACCGACTACCTATTGGTAATTTTCATAAATCTTAGAAATTAATCATGATTTTAAATATAGAAAATATTTGACATTACTCAGATAATATTTTTAAACTGGGATTTCTGAAATTGTAAGTAGAGACAGAAAGATATAATGTGATTTTAGGTATATGCTCATGATTTGGATTAATAGAAAGGAAGACTGCTTGAATCAATGGAAAGTCTAAAAAATAATATATTTTAAAGGAAATTCAGTTTTAGTATTTTTCAAGTTATGATAATTCAAATGAATCAATGAAATATTTTATGTAGTACATGCTCAATAAATGTCAAGTGATGAATGAGTGAAAATTGGACAGATTCAATGTATAGATAATAATTTGTTTACTCATTCATATGTTATTTGTGCAGCCTTGCTTACTCCATTCACTTATTTAATTAAAAATGTGTCTGGTCAGTAAAAGCAAATAGGGATCATGCTCTGTCCTAAATCTTACAATTTCTGACTAAAAAATGCCTCAGTTAGTCTGAGTTTAATATGTACATTGAAAGATAATTGAAACGTATAAATGAAGTTCAACTTAAAGGTAATCACAAAGGGCAATTTATTTTACATTGTTTCTGAGCTTTGGGTAGGTACTATCCTCTAGGTTAGATCTTGAAATGCTGCCTATAGCTTCTTTCTGGACCAATGTATCTATTAGCCTTGCCTGCTGTAGGTGACAAGCACAAATTACCCAAATATGATGAGTCTTATGGAATCACAGAAGCTACAGGTGACAAGGAGATCTATCACAGCATATCAAGCCCAAATTCCCATGGGCCCTGTACCACATTTTCGTCTATCTCGTATTGGATTTCATTCTAATCCAGGCTAAAAGAACAATATTCCCAGTTGAGCACTACTGTTTGGGAATGGATGGCTACCCTGGGTGGCTTTAGGATTCTGTGACTGCCTGGAGGGGTGTAGAGAGACAATCTGATATGGTAGAGTAGGGTTGGGGGTGCAGAACAAGCCAAAAGAGAGATTCAAGACAAAAATTGCTGTCAGTAAGAGGGTCAGAATTTTGGACCACTCTGATCACTACTTTAATACAAACGGGAATTCTTTCTAAATTCTAAATGTTTTCTTTATTTTATTTCCTTTACTATTAGTGGGTTTATTACAGGTGGATGCCACTTGCATTAGGACATTTGGAATTTTTTTTTTCATTTTTTTTTAATCCTCCAACTATATCTTCCTGTCTCTGCTTTGCCACTCTGTTTGCACATCTCTGCATATGTCTATGGCCAAAAAATGTCCGTGCATTTCCGATGATGATTCCTTTATAGGAGGAGAAGTGTTTGTGGTATCTTTAGGGTACTGCCTCCTTTCAGCCATGAGGAGAGGACTTTCAAGCTTCTTTGAACGATAATGTCTTTGGTGTCTCCTGCTAGATAGTATCACTGTGCTCATTGGACTCACAGTGAAAGAATTCTCTGCTATGTCTCTTCTTCTCCATGATAACCCACTGACCTTCCCCAGTAGAGGACTCCAAAATTTTTGCTCTGGCTATATTCAGTGATGTCATATTACCAAGGGAACACATCCAGGAGGTTAGAAATCAGAGATGTTGACTGGGTAGCTGTCACAGGGTACTTGACTGGCACTAGTAGAAAGTGTAACTGGGTTATCCTAGATTTTCTGTATGTTGATTTTGGCTGCATTTTGTTTTCGTGGTCTCTTTACCCTTTTCTAACCGGGGCCATCAATAATGATCCAGGAAAGAGAGGAGTTCTATTCATCATTCCTCTGAATAGAAACTCAGTGTCTTTCTACCTCTCTTCCTTCTTTTTCTTCCTCCTTCTTCTTCCCTCCCTCCCTCTCTTCCTCTCTCCCTTTGTTCTTTCCTTTTTCCCTTTCATTTATATTATCTTTCTACCATGCTAGGCATTAGCGTCACAAAGATGAATTAGTTACGGTGGCTGATCTTAAGGAGTTCTGATTTGATAGTAGGCGTGGGATGAAATTCAGGGAGCAGTTTTGAAAACTATCACAGTAATAATCTCAACTCAGTTAAATTCTACAAAAAGATATGGAGTATCTTTATATGCCAGTATACTGTGGGACAAAATATGGATGAGACAGTGCTTCGTGCAGTTTGCTACATGCTAAAAAGGTTTTATGTAATGTGTGCCTCTATAGCCAAATTATTAGCAGAAGAATAATGTAAATTTTATAGTTTCTGGAAAGATAATTTTGTGTTAAAAAATGAAATATCCAACCCACATTTTTGAAGTTGGAGAAATTCTTTACTTTCCCCAGAACAAAATGTTCCAAAGGCCCAAGATAACCATCCATAATATTCTTAGCTCTCCAGAGGATAGACCCACTTCCACCACACTCTGTGTTACATGTGAGATTAACCAAGAATGTTTACACTTATTTGACAGGGTGCCTCAGAAGCAGTTTTGATTTGATATGTGGTTTCAACCACTTCCCAAATTTATACACAACTCATAAAGAGTGAAAATTTGGGTTGTGAAAGTCCACAAATGCTATCTATAAAACATGAGCACCCTGTCAGCTACTCAGTGGCATGCTGCTTAAATACTGTTGATTATTAAGCTTTTATAGAGCACTTTTATATTGCTCTAGTAATCATTTTTATTGGCTTTTCTTGAAAACACTCCAGTGGCATTTGATAATATTTTTCTTTCTGCTTTTACATTCTGAGAACAGGGGCAAAGTAAATGGATATTCTGTCCACAGACACAGTGAAAAAGTAGGGGTCAAACTGATAGACCCCCTAAATCCTCACCTTAATCTTGGCCTTGCAGTTCTTTACCTCTCTTTTAAGGTGCTATGTTTTATCTCAATTCCTGTGTTTCCTCTTTATCTTAGCAGTTGTGACAATTTCTGATTATTGTCAGGAAATACTAACCAGGTCCTAGGACATTCTGTGCCCTCCACGCCCAGTAAGATAATACCAAGGAAAGAATGCTGGAGACCAGGGGTATAGCCTCAATCATTTTACTAATGAGATGTGTGATATGAGGCAAGTCATTGCTTCTCTCTGGGCTTCAGTTGTCTCTTCATTAAGAGAAGGGGATAAGGTAGTTGGTTTTTAAGGTTTAAAATATATAGTTTCTACTGAGCCTGCACTCTAGAGCTCACGTGCCACAACTACTGAAGCCTGCGTGCCTAGAGCCCGTGCTCTGCAACAAGAGAAGCAACCGCACCGCAACGAATAATAGCCCCCACTTGCCGCAACCAGAGAAAGCCCGCGCGCAGCAACAAAGACCCAATGCAGCCAAAAATAAAAAATTTAAGAAATACATTTCAAAAAAAAATCAGCCAAATAAATAATAACATATATAGTTTCTATAAGGTAGCACTTAATGAGCATTTATGAAGTGTCAGACCCTGTGCTAAGTGCTATGTGGGGATTATCCTATTTAATCATCAGAACCATTCTGTGGTGTAAGTGCTTCAATTTCCCCTTCCACTTTTACAGATGTGGAAACTGAGGTTAAGAGACATTGAGGCACCTCATCAGCATCAACAGCTGGCAAGTAGCTAAACCACGAGCTGAGCCCCAACAGCTTGATTGCCGAGGTCATACATTGAACCCTGACACCCAGGGAGAAATGAAGACGAGAGGAATGTCTAAGAACCCAGGCATCGTGTCCTAATCTAAGACCATCCCCCTCATTTGTATAATTGGATACTCCAGACTCTTGTCTGGGAATCACTAGTGATTGCATTTATAGGCAGGTATCAAGTAACTAACCACACTCCTTGGTCATAACTTTCTCACAGCTCCGTCACCCCAGAGTTATTGGGGATATTAAACTGGTTTTGAGTCTTGAGTTCTTAGTTTGAAAATCCTCCCAGTACTGTTTGATTGGGCCCCAGAGAGCTGTAAGATCAGTTAAAATTGATTGTTCTTAACAGGAGTACTGCTGACTCCATTAAATATGCCAGAGCTGAAATTTAGAAATTGAAATGTTCAGAATTCAATCAGATGAAAGCAATTTCATGTATTCTAGACAATTTCTATCCTAAATTTATCAGACTTAATATCTTTCAAAATTCTTGTTTATATCTGTTACTCTCTTTTGGCAAGTACATTTCCAAAGGACCCCGATACCTTTATATTTATAACTAAAATAGTATAAAGAACTTAATAGGTAGAACAGATAGGAGAGCAATCACTGTCTCTTCAAACAAAAAATTTAAGCAGACAGAAGACAGGAAGAGATGTACTTTAGAGTCAAGAAACTCATATTGTGAGGCTTTCTATCCATTCTTTTATAGCTCATATTTAATAACCACTATCACCTTATAAAAAAAGCCAATAGACAAAAAAGCATGTAACTCCCCCAATTTTAAAGTGGTAAAACTACATTTGGAAGTGAAACTCAAACAATATTTCTTAAAATGTAGAATAGTTTTCAGACACTAATGCATGTTTATCAACTATTTTCTACTCTTTTTTCTCTACGTATACACACGCACACATGCATATCTACCCAATTCTAAAAGGATTACAAGGAGGAAGAACCAAGAGTAGCAAGAGTTACATAGTCAGTCCATTTGGCTAAACATAGGGAGAGAGCAGAACACCCGATCTAATGGACTAGAAAGCACTGAGTGGTCGTTATTCTTATTTTGTCCTCACAATCATAGCTTCATTAAGTAAAGAATGGAAAGCTTTCTGTAACCAGGCATAAAAGGAAGGGAAGAAGGAAACCAATAATGCTGCTTAAAGCTGCAAGACTGGAGCCCTTGAAGATCTCCCAAGACTATATGGCTTACCGTATGCATAAATAGGAGGGAAAGGTTTGAAAGGATGTGTAAGTTTTGCCAGCCCTCTTAGTCATGTTTTAATTTTGTGCCCTAAGAAAACAACTGAATCAGGTGCTGAACCGCAGACCAATTCATATCATCAAGAACATTTGAGTCACTGCTTTCTTCAAAAAGTCTTTAGCCAGTTGTTAATCTCACAACACTAAAGCTTGGCTCTCTAAGCAAATAATTTATTTTGAGACTTATTTAAAAGAATTGCCCATAAATTGTTTTCAAAAGGATGATGAATAACATCATGTTTTTAATAGATCCAGTATCTTGTAGGAGGTATATAGAGCAAATGCTCTGTATTTTCAGCATAATAGACTAAAGACTGCCTAAAGTCAAGAGACCTAGATTCTTGTTCAGATTCTGCTGTTGATTTCAGGCCAGCTCTTTTGCCCTCTGAGCCTGGTTTCAACATCTTCAAAGTAAATGGGTTCAACTAGGTTTTCTCTGCTTTCTAGCTTCAAAAGGCAAGTGTGCAGTGGTAGACTAAAGAGGTATCTGGAAGAGTGGGCATATGGCCTCTTACTCAACCATTCTCACTTCCCTGTAGTACCTTATTTTCTAAACTATTAGATAGTGGGTTTAGGTGACAGGGCAGATAGTAGAAAAAGTCTGGATGGATGGGCGAAGATTTCAGGAAAAGACAGCACTAAGAAAGTTTATGGTTACACTGGAAGCCCAGGAGACTGCAAGGAAATCTCAGTGGAATTTTCTAACCCACCTTACACTTGAGATTGAAAATAAAAAGTTGACAATGATGTTTTCGGATATGGTTAGACTTGCTTTTAACCTCCCTGAGATGGAAAACTACAGCTCAAGTGGCTATAATTTACTGTCAATAGTTTCACTTTCATCTTAGACTTAATTTATTATTAGTTTATTTTTTAATACCCATCTTATTTCATTAAAATAATTTTAACAGCTTCAAGGGTATATAAAGCCTTGGATTCTTGTGTAGAGCAATGGATGCATTTGATAGACAATTGTGGTTGATAAGCTTTTCAAAGATTTTGTCAGTAGACCTTCATTAAAACATAAGAATGATAGGAATAGGCCTAATATGACTTTCCTCCAATTCTTTTATTTACTGTACAGTCATATAATTGGATCTTCAACCATCAGTGAAACTGGCTAACAGGCCCAAGTGTTTGGAATTGGGTTATTGTACATCCCAAGAAAAGATGCAGTAGATGATGCACAAGTTAGATATGCTTACTCAGCAATTCTCACACGTATTTTCACTTTTTGAATCACAAATTAGGAGACTGTGGAAGATAAAATATTTTAGTTCGATCATCTCACACCATTCTATTTGGAATGGAAACTGCAGTATCTTCAGGGGAAAAGAAAGTACCCTAGGAGGGCTATTTGCCTTTCCTTATGAATCATGTTCAATATTAATGTTCCTTCCTGGAGGCAAATATATGGTCAAGTAAGTCCTGAGGCTAATTTTTTGTTTTTATTTTTTTTTCAGTATGAGTTGGTAGAATTTTTTGGATTTTAGAATAGAAACCAGAAGCGATTCACCTAAATGGTCCCTTTTGTGTGTCTCTCAGAGTGTAGATGAACAATTTTATAGCTCCACAAGAATATTCTCTTTGCCTTGGGGTATGAAAAAGTGAAGAATATAATTTAGATATGTTTTAGGACCATCTCCATGACTATAGCATAATTGTCTGCCAACTCACAAGCACATATGTACACATACAAACACACACACACACACACACACACAGATTCAATATGTAGGGAAAGGCCTCCCCAGGGGTTCAGGCCATTAGAGAAAATCTAGAAGAACAATGAACTACACATTTTTTCACTCTTCAGGCCAACAAGAAGTGGAAAATGGCTCCAGGCACATCTCTCTGTCTCTTAGAGGGAGTGTGGGGAGAGTAAAGCTCTTTTCTCTGCTGGTTGTGTTATTGAGATGTGTTTGTGAATCTACAATGAGTTGGGGAGAGCTAAGCATTAGGAAAGGCTACCTATGATGAAATTTATAGTGTATGAAAATTAAAGTCCTGCTTAAGCTAATTAGGGAGAGAGAGTCCAGGAAAGCTTCTTGGTGTAAAGTTACTGCAGCTGAATCTTGAAGGACAAGATGTATGTAATAAAAAGGGATATCTTTTATTTAAAAAAACTTGAGAAAACGCCTTTCATTCAAATTAACACAAAAATACAGATAATTTAATTCATGTCATAATTCAGCAGTAGCTTTCGAAGATTAACCATCAGTGGAAAAAGTAGCTCCATCAGATGTTTTGTTCATTGTTGAAACTCTTGCACCTATAACAATGGGAAATAGAAGGCAACCAGTAAGTATTTGCT
Source organism: Mesoplodon densirostris (assembly GCF_025265405.1). NCBI lineage: Eukaryota > Metazoa > Chordata > Mammalia > Artiodactyla > Ziphiidae > Mesoplodon > Mesoplodon densirostris. Next base: position 62,555,827 of record NC_082665.1, read on the forward strand.
GAATGAGTTAAGAATGAATGAACAGAGACTTCTCTGGTGGTCCAGTGGTTAAGACTTCGCCTTCCAGTGCAGGGGGTGAGGGTTCGATCCCTGGTCAGGGAGCTAAGATCCTACATGCCTCGCCACCAAAAAACAGAAGCAATATTGTAACAAATTCAATAAAGACTTTAAAAATAGTCCACATCAAAAAAAAATTTAAAAAAAAAGAATGAATGAACAATGTTATCACAGTAGAGAAAGTACTAAAATTGACCTAAAAGACTGGATTCTAACCTTAACTTAATTCTAACTTTAAGCACTCAAATTACTTTGAGTGTGAGTTTACCCTTTCATAAAACAAAAATGTTGGACAAAGGGTTTCCAAATCACTACCATTTCTAAGATAGCTCAACAATGCTCATTATGACATGTTCCCACTTAGTCGCAGATTCTAAGTGACAAGGGGACGCAGACATTTGCTCAAACAGAAAGCTGTGCCGCTGTCCCCCTTTCTTGTATTTTGGAAGCTGAATACACAAGCTTCCCAGAAAGTTCTGTTGTTACTCAGGGGCATACATCATCCTCGAGGTAACCAGAATTCACACCACTTAGGGCTTCAGAGACCAATGTGAGCATTTTGCATTATGTTCAGGAACATATTGAAAACTAGAGGAAACCAAAGCTGCTCCCTTCTGAAAGCAGGTGATTAATTTCATTCCAGCCCCATGAGTGACCTGTGTGACTCTTGCCAGTGTGTGACATGTACACCCAGGGAAGGAATGATCTGCCAGGTTCCTTGGCTCCTTTTCCTCATCTGACATGTTTAAGTAAGCTTTGCAAGGTGTTAAGAGTCTCCTGAACCTGCTGTTCCCCTGCTATAGGGTGAATTGTTAATATGTTCCCAAACTAACAGTGCTGGGACAGAGACCAGAAAATAGGCTTTCCCACTCCTGTTGCTGATTCTCCTTTTCCACAGTAGTGTAAACATAATTTGCATACAGCTTGTGAGCTGTTCAGACTGCAGACCACAGGGGACATTGGACTGGGAGGCTGAATAGATTCCCCCTGCCACATGTAAACAGTAACTTGCAGCAACTCTCATGTATTTGATAAAAAGACAGAAAGGACTCCTCTTTGTGAAACTACTCTAGTTCAATTTAAAGGGCTAAGAAAAGCCAGGTTTAGCAATGCGATTACAACATTCTCCCCAGTGCTATAATCAGATCCTGTGAGAAAGAAAAGCAGTTATGAAAGATGTTGGTCTCCCTCCTTCCTTCTCCTTCAATACAGGTGGCTTAACTCTAGTAGGTGGAGAAGAGAACCTGGCTTCTATTGGAAGATACAAGCTGGTTTCCTTTTTCTAGCTTGTTTTTAAAAAAGGAAAAACAGAGGGTAAAAAAATGAAGCAAAACCTTGTCACTTTCTGATTAGCTATTTATGTATGCTTTTTACCCCAGCAGAAAAGTAGACATTTAAGATGTACCATTGTATTTGTAGTACATGGAGAGTGGTCTGGATACAAGGCTGGTGTAGTTGTCAAATTATGTAACACCTGGGAGGAGGAACCCTTCTCTGTTTTCCTAACATCCTGATAGAGCAGGGTTTTGTAAGAGTACCATACAATAAGTGAAGAAATTGTTTTGCATGTTCAAGATTAATCTGGAATTCTGGTTACATGTTTATCACGTTAGGAGTCTCCACCAAAAGGTTAGTTTGAAATATGAGTTAGAATGAGCATTTATCATACTTTCAGATACTACTGAATAATATTTCTCTTTCCCACTTCTCTCCCTATATTTCTTTTAGTCACTGTCTGGCCATCTGCCCTGAGGTACATGATGATTGTGACTATACATGGGTATATGTTGCAATGTAAAAAAAAACCCAAAAAACCCAAAACATAAAAATTATTCATGATTGATGGTTTTATTAGATATCTACAGTAATGTGTTGGTAAACTGGCTCTCAAAACAAAACAACAAACAAACAAAAAACCCCAAACTCAAAAAGCCCTGATCTGTAGTGTTTGTTGCAAATACTCCCATTGTGGCTGATTTCAGGCTACCCATGTGTTGCCACTGAACACACAGTTGGGAAGCGAGGCTGACAACTTGATCTCAGTAGCCAGTGGGAGCCAGCTCCATCGTATCCCAGATCAATATATTTTAATATTTTAATAAACTTTACTTTTGGTAACTAAAATACTGGAACAATAATTATCAGTTCCCAAACAATGTATTAGTATGGAAACACACAAATATCAATTTATAACATTCACATACTTATATACGTATGTATGTGAGGCCTTGAGAACTAGTTTTAACATTTGCAGTGAATTCTGTTGTGCATTGTACCCTTATTATAAAGGTTAAGAAAAAGGGTAAAGTTTAGAATTGCAATAATTACTACTGAAGGGATGGATGGATATATGTCCTCAAAAATGATCTGAGCTACATATTTTTAATGAACTGAAAGGTCTTTTATCTTTTCAGAGATGAATTCAGCATTTGGATTGAATTGTGACCATGGCTGACTTTTCTAATTTCTAGTGCAGAGGAAGGGTTGCCTCTTTCCTTTCCTCCTAGTAATTTTTAGTGCAGAGGATGCTTTTAATTCTAGGCCGAGCATTGTGAAACAATGAATTCACAGACGGTAGGATCAGATTAGGGGCTAATTTTTGAAGAGTGAAGCTTTCAAAATGTTTGGCCTGGGCATCATTTGTTCAGATAAGTTTCAAATATATATACTAATTCCCCAAACAGAGCTGATCTGGTTGAGAATGGTAGAGGGAAATGGCGATGGCTGGAGAGGCCCAGAGCTCCTTTTACTCTGCTTCTCTCCCTCCCGTCTAAATGGACCTTCTCTGGGCTCTGAAGTATAGTTTGAAAAATATAAATTTAAGGAATTTCTCTGGTACTGACTTTCTGCACATGGCCAGCAAAATGGTGAAGTCAGATCTGAACCTGTCAGTCTCACTGTAGTGGTCTTCAAAATGAGTATGAACAGCTGCAGCCACACTGATTAAGTAGTAGGTTATGTATATTATTTAGAAGGTGAAGAGAACTACCCCCTGCACCCCATATTATAGTGCAACTGTTTAGTCATAGATAGGATTGGTCTGAGTAACCTCCAGGCACGGTGTTAGGTACATTAAACTATGTTCTATTTTATTTTGGGTCCAAATAGTATTAACGCCATGCAAATTTATTTTATAAATAAGAAGCCCAAGTTTTATTTTCTAAAACCTTGTTTTAAAATCCTAAATCAGTGAATTTTGAATCATTTTCCTTGGAGCCCTGAAGTTCCAGGGAGTAGAACCTCAGAAGTGGTTTCTGGGAATTAAGTTGTTTCACAGAGGCCAGGTTGGTGGGCATCGGGGTCCTCTACCATCCCACAATCCCCTATTCCTCCACTGACTATTTCTGGATCTTAGTAAAAACTTTGGCATTTTTACTAATAATAATTGAAAATTACTGTTGTAAACTTAAGGCCATTTCAAAAGTCTTTGAGTTTTGGCATGATTAAAAGTCAACTGAATGTAATTCGGAACCCATAGTTTAATTCAGGCATCACTCTATACTCAGCTTCAATTGTTTGTTTTACAAACAGATGATCTTCCCAGATACAGAACTTGTTCAAATTCTAATTGTTCAAATTCAAATAGGAATTGTTCGGATTGTTCAAATTCTATAAGAATTTGTTTCTTATTCACATTGTTAAAAAATGGAAGTTGGATGACTCACCCAGGGTTACTTACCAAGGCTAAATAAAATGACTACATCCATAGCTTCTGAGTCTTTAACAAAAGGAAACATACTAATAATGCAACAATATTTTTTAGTTCTACTCCAATTTGCAACATAATTTTATAAACAAAACATTCTCTCTGATGAGATACCACTTAAGGAATTCCATGTATGTAATTTTGAAATATCCACAAAAATAAGATTTCTAGAAAGCTAAAGCCCAAAATCTGTCTCAAGGGTTCTAAAAAACCTGTCACCTTTCTTTCTTCTGCTCCTCAAGCCCAATGAATAATAGATGTCTGTGCCTCTGTCTAAAAGGATGCCGAAAATGAAAAACCCACGTGCAGCAGAGTCAGTTCTTATTTATCTCTGCAGATTAGCACCCTAAATGTCACTTGAATGATTAACATCATGTTGTGAAACAGCCCAGCTGGGTAAAAAGGAATAGGTCCAATAATGACAAGATAATCTTAGGCTTAGGGTTAGAGGGGTTTTGACTTGTAATTTCTAACAGACAACCTGAAGACCACTCATACAAAGCTACAAACTTACACCTATCCATACAAATACCCTACACAATGCCTTCCACTGTTTACCTTCGGAATGAAATCTAAACTATAACCATGACCTACAAGGCCCCATATGATCTGACTTCTGCTTCTCTCTCTGATCATATGTCCTACTCTGCCCTTCCTCACTCTTCTCCAGCCATCCCACATTTCTTAGTGTCTCTTGAACACACTCAGCTTGTTCCTACTGAGGACCGTTGCATTTGCTTTCTCCCTCAATCTTCTCATAGCTACTTCTGAGACCCGAGGTCTCCATTTGGATACCACTTGCTCAGAGAAGACTTCCTGGACCGTTTGACAAGAACAGCACCACACCTGCCAGCCCCATCAGTTCTACCCAATTTGTGTTCTCACTATCACTCTCAGTGTCTAAAATGACTGTTTTTATCTACCTAAAATGACTTATCTGTCTCTCACTAGACTTTCTGTTCCCTGAAGGCAGGGATGTGGCATCCTTCAGCACAGCATCCCCAGTGCTCAGAATGGACCCCAGCATGTAGATAGCCCTCAATGGACATCACTGATTGACTAATAATATGAATTTCACCTATGGAGAGATTTTTCTTCATAAGCAACTTGAGAAAGGAAAAACATCATTTTATTTTTCAAACGTGAAGACCTGCAAAAAAAGCTAAGAATATTTTAGGCAAAGGTCCAACTTTATTGCTGACAGCCAAACTCTCATAGACTTTATAAATCAGGATCCTCTTTTCCATGACTTGTCATCCAAGCAGCAGACACTCTGCACCTGGAGGAGGGTGTTTGGCTCAGAAGGGAAATTGGTCTGAGTGTGAAAAGAAGTTGGGACCCCTAGGAAGAACCAGGTGAGGTGTGGTGGGGACTCTGCCCTGAAGAAAGAGGAAAGAGGAAGTAGAAGGGAGCAAGAATGGGGTAGAAAATGGCAGAGAAAAAAGGGAGAAGAAAAGTCCAGCAGTGGAAATATCAGAGGGGACAGAAAGAAGAGAAGATGAAAGGAGAAAGGGGAGAAAGCAGGACTGGAGGGGCAGTGATGGGCAGAGCAGAGGAGAGGCATGAGAGCTGTGGGTGCCCTCTAACTCTGCTGCCAGCACACCCTCTGGAGTGGACGGGACACATTTACCTTCCCCTCTGGTAAGAGGATATGGTTTGGAAGGTGTCTTTCCTGTCTAGCACTCTCTATTCTCCACTGCACAAATAGCAGTCCCTAAAGGGCTCTCTGGCAAATGGATTTTCTGTCTCGGAGCAGATCTTAGTGGCAGATGGGGCTCGGCTCCCCAAGGACAGACCCGTCCCCACTCCCCACCCCCAAGGCTCACTATTGTTCCAGCCCTTCTGCAGCATCAGTCCGCAGCCAGCGCAGCTTCAGCAGCCAGTGCAGCCTCAGCAAAGCGAGAGACGCTGCCTCTGCCTGCTTCCAGGCAGGAAAAGAAAAGAAGAGGTGAGCTTTACTGCCCCACAAGTTTAGATGGAGCTCTGTTTTCATCCTAATACATTATGGACTCCAAGGCACGTATCAGAAACATTTTTTACTTAGAATGCCTCACAGGGAAACAGTTTTGGAACTGTATTATCCTGGGTTCTCACTGTGTGGCTTTCATGATTTGTTTAATCCCCAACCACTTTATTTATAAGATGGAGATAATGACACCACCCTCAAACAGATGCTGTGAGGATTTAATAATTTTACATATTTAAAGAACCTGGTACACGGTAGGTCTTCAAAGAACATTGCTTTGCTTTACCTTTTTTTCTGATAATCTGAAATAAGGAATTCTCATACTCCCCTCTCCCCATATGGAAATCCTCTGGACAAACTGGAGAGGGTGAAAGCAAGGATCTTCTATCATCCTTTCATATGTAAATTTATTAGTAGAAGAGATTCTTTTATTCAGTAAATAAATAACCACTTTTTTTTTTTTTGGTGACCCAAAGTAAAATATCTCAAAGAGTATAAAGTACTACAAAAGAAAAATGCATTACTTAATGGATACTGCAACAGTAGACAGAGAATTGCAACAGCCGTGGCTTTAGCCAGCTCTCTTCCTGGAAGACTGCAGTGCAAGGGAAAGCTCACAGGTGCTAGAATTGGACCTACCTATGTTTGAATCAAAACCCTGGTCTCTAATCAGCTTTATGCCACTAGCTCAACATCAGATTTGTCATCTGTGAAATAATATAATATCTTCATTGCTGAACTTGGTAGTTGCTAGTACTAAATAGATCACATGTAAGGTGCCTACTATGGTATTTTATTGAACACATAGTAAGTGTCTGATAGAAAGTCACCATTGCTTCTGTTTTCTTTCAACTGAAGCTACTGGGAAACTTTTTTTTTTCCCCTTGGTACTACTTCTAGTTTTATAAAGGAAATTAATGAGCAAATAGGACGTGTTTTATGGCCAAAAGGAGAGACATAATGATTTGCAGCCTCTTCTGGGAGTCAGAGACTATTCTATTTGGCCTACCTTGTAGCTCAGCAAGATTACCAAGTCCTTACATTATCAGTAATGATTGAGCTTGGAAGCCAGCCAAGGCCCCAGGTAGTGATGTTAGGATTAATTTAGGCTCCATGTAATTGGTCCCTGGGAAACAGCAATCTAGGGATTCAACAGAAAATGTTGGGGTCCCTTAAGGGAAATAACTAATAAACTCTTTCTAGGTAGATACCAACTATAAACTGTCACATCTTGGATTTCAATCTTACAAACTTACACCTAAAAGGAAACTTAAAAATCTCCTAGACATGGGAACTGGGTGGACTTCAGAAGGGTCCTTTAATCCCCTGAAATTATTTGCAAAATGTTATACTGGGTGTGAATATGGGTGATATTCTGGTGTCCTTGTCTTTTGTCAGATATTCAACTGGGACCATGACACAAAAAGATTAAGATCCACTGTACTCAGACACCCTCCAGGAGATGTTGTATTGTGGTGTGTTTTAATGAAAGATGAAACATGCTCTGGGATCTAGCTTGCATGGTCTGTCCATGGTCACACACTGAGTTCAGATCAGAATAGAAGAGATAAACCCAGAAGTCGCAAAGACTGTATTTATTTATTAATATGCATAATTTCCATACTGCACTAGGCACTATGGGGGATATCGATGCATAAAAGTGAATATCTGTTATCATGGAAGTTACAATCTGGTTGAGAAAGAAAAGTAAGGGTCATAAAAGCAAAAAAAAAAAAAAAATCCAGGACCAGTCAAGAGCAATGTAAGGAAGTGCCAGTTTGCAGGCTGCGGTCTGTAATTGCAAAGAAGGAATTCTGAGGTTGGGATGATAGGTAGGGTCCTAAGGAAATAAATGAACATTTCTATGGTGGATTGGTGAAGATTCTGGCCCAGTAGCTCGTGTCAGTGTGGGAGGATGGAATATGCTGAACCTACTTATTAGAAGCCTTAAAGTGGTCAGAGGACTTCACCCTCAGTGTAGTACTTAATAGAGGGTGAATAGAGGGTGGTTGAAGTTTTTACTTTATTATATTATTTTTGCTCCAAGAATGACTCCGATGTTTCTACAAGTTCTACACATAGCACAATCTGCACGTACTAATAATTTTAGCTTATTCGTTGAAGGAGCTTCAGTGAACAGTTTTTTTTTTTTTTTTTTTTTTTTTTTGCGGTATGCGGGCCTCTCACTGTTGTGGCCTCCCCCGTTGCGGAGCACAGGCTCCGGACGCGCAGGCTCCGGACGCGCAGGCTCAGCGGCCATGGCTCACGGGCCCAGCCGCTCCGCGGCACATGGGATCCTCCCAGACCGGGGCACGAACCCGCATCCCCTGCATCGGCAGGCGGACTCTCAACCACTTGCGCCACCAGGGAGGCCCAGTGAACAGTTTTAGACTGAGCTTTCAATCGTTTTGGAAAGACTGAAAAATAAAAAATAATTTCAGGACAGCTTAAAAATAGAATCCAGTCACAATAGGCGGTTCCAACCCTATTGCATCGCTCTGTCACTTGCCCGAAGCCCTTTCTTCCTGGAGAGTGATTCCGGACTTTGCCTTCCACCCAGGCTCCCAGGCTGGGAACGGAATTACGCTGGTGCCCTCTTCTGGGAGGACATGGGAAGTTCAGCAGGAAACAATGGTGTCCTGGTCTTTGCACTGTAGGGGCTGAGTCGGTGATTCTGGGCCCACAGCAGCCTCCAGGCTGGATTCATTTAGTGCTATTTACAGACTTCCCAGTCAGGTATGCTCTGGCATCATGCCCAAATTCATTAACCAGGAGTAATCAGATTTTTACTTTAAGGAAATTGTCAGCTAGTTTTTTAAAATAGTCCAAGAAAACTGTCCCCTTTTACCCCGGCAGTTTGAGAGCTGGACCCTCCTTTCACTGAACACAATACCATGACTCATGGTGGGTGGTGGCCATCTTGCTACCAAACAATACCTCTTGAGAGGCCGGGGAGAGACTCTGAGGCCATTTCTTTTTATCCTGTTCAATTATTGTTTTCTTTTAATGGCGGGGAAAGCACATTGAAATTCATCGCTGATTTCCTGGCTCAGATCATCAGAATTAATGGCATGGTGTTAAATTAGATTTAGAGTGTCTACTCTGGTGTTCCTGTAGCACCCTGCTCAGCTGATTTTTTGCTAGAGGTGAAAAAAAATTCAGTTGTAATTATAATTAGGAAAGGGGTAGGGGATTGCTGAGAAGGAACCCAAAAGAGAGAAGAGTTGTGAATTCTCACGTGTGCAAATTGGAGGCGAACCTCTAAAATAAAATGATGGGCATGGGGGAGGAGAGGATAGATTGAAACGATCATTTCCGATACTCCACTTTTATTTTATTTTATTTTTTTAGGATCAATAGCCTGGACATGGAGGTCTGCCTCTGGTTTCCATAACAACCTGGCTTATTGAAAGACTGCAGGCTCCGCAAATCCCCAATTATCAGCCTTGCAGGGCTTATTAATGGAGCTGAGGATCCCAGTGAGGCAGGCAGCTTATTGCTGCCACGTGCCTGGCGGGCTGGCGGGAGGGTGGAGGAGATGGGAAGGGGAGAGGTATGATGAGACAGCAGCTATTTGTCCCCCTGTCACTTAGGGGGCTGCAGCCGTACAGCAGGCTGTGTGAGTGGCTCTTGAAGCCTTGAGTGGCAGTGGACGCTGTTGCAGAAATCGAAGTGAAGATTGTTTTCTCCAGCCCCACCCCAAAAGCCATCCATCTGGAATAAATCCATATGAATATATCACATGCCCCGTATGCTTATTGAGCTCCTATAATTAATTGAGGCTTCCTCACAAAGACCGTGGTGACTCTATATTACTAATATTAACTCAAGCCTTAATTAACATGTGAAGCCAACCTAATGCATATTAGACAGCTTTGAATTACTCAGCCTCTGGTTTGGTGTTCGCTTATTAAGTCTTCACTATAGAGTAACTGCAATAGCAACAGTAATACTGACGATGATAACAATATAAATAACACTTACTTGGCTTGTGCCGGGCTCTCTGCTAAATGCTCTACATGGAGTCTCTTGTTTAAGCCCCATAATGACCCTATGATGAGTGGTATCATTGTCCCCTTTACAGAAGTCAGAGAACTTAAAGGACTTAGGTCACATGGCTAGTGAGTGTGAATACATCAGGGTCTCATTTCTGCTCCCTGCATATAATTATTTTTATTCTCCCCTTTTATTTAATTTGGTGTCCTCAAGACAGAAAAGGAGCAGCACGTTTACAGTAAATTCTGTGTTCTCCAGTGTGATTGGGGAATGGGACATTCTGGCTAATCAAATGTTTTGATTAATAATTGCCATCATATCTTTATTGGATTTCCAATTGGGAAAGGTTTGGGATATAATAAAATATATACAACATTAGAAGTATAGTAATCATAGTCATAAAATGCTTCAGGACCATTATACAAATGTCAATTTTTATTGTGATGCAGAAGTGTTAGCTGATAAAGATGTCTGTTTGACAGCATGACAGATGAACTATTTTTGTGACATAGAGATATCAATGCCTTAGCACTTTGAACTTTATATACTTCAAAGTACCGTATGTAAACCACCACTGAAGCTCCATGTGATCAGAAAAAAATCTTTTGGGGTCTTTCAGAGTTAAAGAATATTTGTGCTTGGAAAACCTCAAACTCATTAAACACTGTGGATCCCTAGACTAAGTTTTTATTAAACCAGAACCTTACGCTGTGTGGAAAATGAAATATGACACTCCCTTGAGGTGGTTCAATCCAAATCTGCCATAGAGCATTGTGAGAGTGGATCAAGGCTGGCAGAATTTTCATTATAGTTGTTCAAACAATTTTTTTTATGCTTTTAGTCTCCAGAATCAGTAATAGAACTTGTTCACAAGGACCATATCTTATTAAGGATTAAGAGAAGTGATGATAAGGACTGTTCAAGTTAATACTTACTGAACACATTGACTAAGCATTTTATATGTATCATACTTTACAACAGTCCTATGAGGTAGGTACTATCCCCATTCAGTAGTTGAAGAAATCAAGGTACAGAGGGGTTATATAACATCCTCAAAGTATCACATTTGGGAAGTGGTGGGTTCTCAATTCAAACTCAGGCTGTCAAGCTCCTGACTCTGTATTCATCAGAGTTGTCTACATTCAGTGGCTCAAATTTGTTTCTTCCCAGCCTTGAATCCATGACAATCTCACCTACCTTCTCACCCTCCAATGAAACTTTTGCCAAAGTCACAGATGACTTCCTCATTGCTAAAATCCAGTGGTCCATTCCATGGCTCGTCTTCTTTGGCCTACCAATAGCATTTCATAGTTGATCACTTTCTACTCTTTGAAGTACTTTAGTTGCTGTTCTTCCAGCATATTACCTATTCCTGATTTTTTTCTGCTAACACATTGGCTATTCCTTTTCAGTTTCTCTTGTCCTTGCTTCTTCATCTCCTGGTTTCTAATTGTTGGAGTCTCTCACAGCTCAGTCTTGGACCTCCTCTTCTCCATCTACATTTACTCTTTTGGTGATTGCTCCCAGTTCATGGCTTCAAATATGGCCTACAACCTGATAAATCCCAATGATCCCTCAGTAGCCCAGACCTCTCTCCCCTCTCCAGACCACCGCTTACTCAATTGTATATCGAATAGACACCACAAACTAAACATTTTGAAAACCAAACTCCTATCTTTTCTCCCTGAACCTGCTCCTTCTCGAATCTCCCCACCTCAGGAAATGGCAAGCTCACCTTTTCCTGAACCCCAGGCCACGTATCTTGGAATTAGCCCCAACTCTTTTGTCTTTTCCAATATTAAATCTGTCAGCAAATCTTGTTGGCTCCACGTTCAAAATATATCTAGAATCTGAGCACAATTTCACTTTCTCTTGCATCCATCTAATTTCAATAAAAGCCAAGGTCTTAACATGACCTCAGAGCCCTCCATGATTAACGTCCCACGGAGGTCACCACTTGAAGTCCAGTTTCTCCGCGCCCCTCTCTTGCTCCCTTCCAGCAACATAATGCCTGTGCTACAGCCCCGGCAAACCACATGTGCTCACATCCAGGGCATTTGAACTACTGGTCCCTCTGTCTAGAAACCCACCCCCCCAACTTTGAGATCCTCATAGATTCCACTCTCTAACCTTCTTCAGCTTCTGTTCACATGTCACCGTCTCAACGAGACTTTCCCTCTGACGGAGATTGTCACACCACCCTCATTCCATCACTCTCTATTCTCCTTCCCCACAGTATGTTTTTTATAGCTCTTACCACCACCTGACATGCTATATATTTTACCTGTTAATCTATAGAATAGTACAAGCTCCACAAACAGGGTATTTTTTGCTTTATTATTATTTTGTACACTGCTATACCCCAGCAACTAGAATAGGAACAGAATGCTCAGTAGAAGTGTGAGGAGGAAGGTGCCTCCTTAGTCAAACAGAGTAGCTGAGTCAGTGCTGACGGTCAATGCATAGGTGGCAAAGGTGACCCAAAGTCCCTCTCACACTCAGTTGGTTTACTCCTTATCACCACTGAAGGAACTTCTCCTCTGCCTCCTGGACAGACATTCCTCCATCTTCCTCTTTGCTTGCAAGTTCCTTGGAGACTCCTATATTCTTACATGTAATACCATCCCTCCTAGGGACTGGAAGATGTTGGCAGCTGGACAGTGACTATAACCGAGCTGTCAGTGGCACCAGAGGACCAGATCTGTGTCCCAGTCTCACTGCTTTATAGTCACTCCCTACATGGAACACAATCATAGGGAAGAAAGTGGTTTCATCTCCCCATGCAAAGTATCCATCTCTAAAAGAGGACCATTTTAGCAATTCCAGACCACTGGGAGTTCTGCCCTGACTGAAAATAGATGACATAAACACATCTTTGCTTAGGAGGGAGCTGCCTTTCTCTCAGGTTAAGTCATCAAATCAAAGTCATGGAAGCTTTAATGTCTAATAAGGAGTCTCTGCTGGATTAAAATGTTCCACTTATTACAAATGATAGTTAACTCAGTATTTACTTATTAGTAGCCCTTTTTGAGTATGTTGAATTTGCCTACATGTTGCTTATAGCTAAATATGGTTGGAACATTTTTTCATACAGGAGCATTTCTTCAGAGGAGACACTGCATAAAAATGTACAGAATGTATACACACACACACACACACACACACACACATCTCTTGGTTTTGATCAGTCAGAGTCCAAGGGTTAATTCTCACACCATCTATTAGCTTTGCACCATTTAGGAAACAGTTTTGTGACCCTGATAACACCAATAAAATTAGCAGGTCTTCTGTTAGACTCTAACTGTGATGGGTAAGATTGCCTGAGTAAAGGCAAAACACTGTGAGACAGACAATAAATGTAGTCTGTATAGCTGTAGACAAACTTTGGTGAGAAAGGGTTGCTCTGCATCACCAAAGGGTCTGGGGGTCCCTGGGGGGGGGTTGTATGTGGTGGCACTTGGTCAAGGAAGTGGAATGGAGAGATGGGGTTGGGGGGTGGGAATGGGTACAAAATTAGGTGGTGAGAGGGGTGGAGGGGAGGGGTGCCAGTGCTACCTGAAAATCTCCATCCAAAAAGAATGTGTGGTGGGAAGGGACCAGGGTTACAGCAAGCAACTGTAACACTTGAAAATCTATGGATTGGAAGCCTCTGAGGATAGGCATCTGTCTATGAAGAAGAGAACAAAATACATTTATATGACAGAAGATTTGGCCCTAAACTGGTATCTCTTCATTTCCCTCAACAATCCCACCACCAACCTCCTTTATTTAAACAGCATCTTAACCCTTTCCTAAGACAAAGGAAAATGGGAGCAGCAGGAAGGGTGGACACTTCATGTACAGAGCTGTGCGTATTCTTTATCTCTAAGTGCTTGTAAAAGTGACAACCATTCTTGGGGACCGGAATTTCCCCCTCCCAAGGCTGCCTAAGGCAATTGTTGACCATGTCTGTTTACTGTCAAAAGCTTTGGTTTACTGAGGAGGTTGATGGGAATGTAATCATTGCAACTCAGCTCTTCATCTTTAGCAACCTGTGTCCTGACACCTGCTGGGGATGGCACATTTGTATCTTGTCACCACTTGTGGAATGTGCATGAGGGGTAATGCCCCCATTTCACAGAGAGTTGTGTTTCCTCTTGCTCTCTCCCCTATTACTCTAACACTCTCTCGCCATTATCCCAACCTTCCTTCCTCTCCCCGCTGCCACCAAGCTCCCAACAGGATCTCCTGAGAGTCGTTACTCCTCAGCCCATCAGTCAAAGTTGTGGGTTTCCATGGTTACCAGGCAGCTGGTGTCTAGACACTCTGAGAAATGCCTTGCGATTGATCTGTGGATCTAGCTTCTATCACACACACCCTTCCCCTCCCACCTCCTCTTTCCTCCCATTTCCTCTTTATTTACAGCAGGCGGTAATGCCAACACAGGATGGAATTTCCTTTTGACAGGCCATTAAAGGAAGGAGGGGAAGAGAGAGAGGGTGAAAAACTCAAACTTGCTGTCTCGTCATATCAGGGAAGTGAGAAAACAACTGAAATGACAGACCCGATGCGGCTCGCTCTTTCTTCCTCAGGAAAGATTTTATTTAATTAAAATATGTTAAATTAGCAAAGAGTGCCACTAGTCCATTGGGAGCCATCAGCAGCTTTAAGAGCCAGTAAAACCTTTCAGGATAGGGCTTCGGCTGATGGCACTGGACTGAGGTAGAATCTTTTCACTGTCTCTGGGCAATCAATGTAATTTCTCTTTCTATGCTCAGGGGAATCACACATTCGTTAAGTATGACAAGAGGGAGAACTCTGGAGGGGGATACAGGCAATTACAAGGAAAGACCTGAACACTGACACCTCAAATCTGGAAAAGTTATGTTTAATCTCTCCCCTGTTTCTCCCAAGAAAGAGAAAAGCAGCTCCAAACAGCCAGGATCTGGCCTGGCACCCACAGGTGGGCCTTAGTCTTCTCCTATTAACATGCACAATTTCAGAGAACACAACACTGGACTTTGTGTGATGGTTCCAGACAAAGCAAGACTCCTGTAATCACGTCTGAACACGGACTAAGTATGGACATTGTCTAAACCATAAAATGGCCAGATATTTCCCTAGCCTGGCTGTGTGAATGATAATGCTTACCTCATTCTTCCTTCTTTCTAGATAATATTTATTAAGATGACCAATCATAGGGACTTCCCTGGTGGCACAGTGGTTAAGACTCCACCTACCAATGCAGGGGACACGGGTTCGATCCCTGGTCTGGGAAGATCTCACATGCCGCGGAGCAACTAAGCCCGTGTGCCACAACTACTGAAGCCCACATGCCTAGAGCCTGTACTCCGCAACAAGAGAAGCTACCGCAGTGAGGAAGGCCGTGCACCGCAATGAAGAGTAGCCCCCACTCTCCACAACTAGAGAAAGCCTGAACACAACAACAAGACCCAACACAGCCAAAATAAATTAATTAAAAAATAAATTTTAAAAAAGTGATGCCAAAAAAAGATGCCCAATCATAAAATGACACCTATTTTGTGATAGCATCCAATAAAGAGCAAAGCTCTGCTTCCTTGAATCTACCTCCAAATCCTGTAGCACAAGCTCAGATAAGTCCTTTCTAACCCCCTCTTACTGCCATGTCTCATGGTTCCATGTTGTGTGCTCTCCCTAGCTGTGACGTGTCAATAGACCAAGCTGTGTTCACCTATGGGTATGTTCCTAGTAGTCTTTTGTGAGATTCTGCCACATAAAATTTCTTTCTATAATATAATTTATACTCAAGTTAGCTTCAGTAAAAAAGTCATTTTCTCCTACATTTTTGGAATATTTTCAATACTTTATCCCCAAATTTATTACTAACTCTCCCTGAGTTCACCAATTCTCCTTCTAAGATCTCATAAAAATCTAACCTAGAAAACAAAATTAACTGCTATTTTATTTTTCCTATCCCTAGTATTTTCTTGTGTTTGGTCTCAGCATTGGACAAGAAGGCCCAGGTCCCTGGATGAGTTTAAAAGCCTTTGGGAATTCTATGAATTTAGCAGTGATGGCAAAGACATGAGGGTCAGACAGCAGACATAAAACATGTCCAAGCAAATTATAGTGAGACTACGACCAAAAAATTTTATTTAGTACACTTTCATTTAAATCACAAGGAAAGTCATGTCTCCTCTTTTAGACTCAGTGATGTACAATAATTTGTTGGGGCAACAGCTATCTCCTCTTTCTTTTTGCATTATCATCTGTAGGCTTTAAATAACTATTATAGTTACCCCTATCAGTGACAGCAGAGGAGCACGCAAGAGGGCCACCTTGGAGGCAGAAAGATGTGCTAAGAGATGGCTCTATTGGCTCAGATGTTAGTGTTGCCACCACCCCCTGAAGTGCTAGCCTGGTGTACTGTCCCGTGTCCCTTTAGGCCACACCAATGAGGTCACTTGCCATCTGTTTTTCAAGTTGAGTTCTATGTCTGGTTCTGGAATCAATGTCATTCTCATTCCTAGACTAGGAAGGATTAAAGAGCCCTACACACAATTGGCTCAGCCTCAAGTCAACTTGTGCCCAAACACCAATAATTGGTCTCTCACTTGGGAACAGTTCCACTAACTAAACTTCATCTTGGTTTTGCTCTACCTAGGTCCCTGTCTCATTCATTTCATTTGTACTCTGATTTCTCTTGAGACTAAGACCCTGCCTTATTCTCATCCTGTCTCCTAGAGATGGGAATCTTGTTCTTGGTCCCATGATTAGGGGACCCTATTGCTGGCTGACAGCCTTGCCCACATGTCCATGGTCTATCTATACTGGCCTCTTTCTAGCTGCGGTGTTCTATCAGTTTCCAATGCCTGTTGACTACCTTTGCTGTTGACCTTCTATTTGACTATTGCCTTTAACCATGTATACTTCAGATATTGTGTTATTATTACCCACCTGTCCTTCCTTCCTCTGACTACTACTGGCTCCGTGCCCAAGCTGTAGTAGTATTGCTAGTCTCTTTTCCCTGTGAGTTTGGCACATTTTTCATCAAGTATATCAGTACAGTACTTATATTTAATTGTTTTTTCCATTTCATGGCCTCAATTGGAAATATGTGTTGCTGAGAAAGGAGAATCAATAGACACAGATAGATGCACATAGAGAGGGAGGATTTTAAATTTGGATCTCTGAAAGAATGATAAAGCCAATCTCATTATATTTGTAACGATAGTGGTTGTGTGATGTCCACTACAGACTGAGATATAGAATTGGAGCCAGGAGTAGAGTCAAGGATGTAGAGAAGTATTTGGCAGTAGAAATTGGAATTTGATGTATACGAGGCCAGGAGTCATTAAAGCGTGTGTTAAAGAAAGTTAATATGCTTACAGTGATGTATAGGGATTAACAATATGACAATGATAATATAAATGTGGTGGTTACCTGGTTATGGGGTCGGGGTTGAAGTCATTAGAGAGAATGAGTTATTAGATGCAGAGCCTGCAAAGAGAATGTAGAATTGAATCTTGGATTGTGTCTTGTTAGGGGATAAGGAACAAACACTAGACCTAGAATGGCCAAGAAAAGTGAGGAAACAGCAAACACAGATCCAGAACATGGTCTTCATTAAAGATAAGAAAAAAGGAATATTTTAAGAAGATGTCAAAAACAAAAATACACCAACAATTAAGGAGTTGGTTTTGTTCAAACTATTGCAATAGGGACCCCAGCTCCCAAGATCACAGTCTCTTGGCAGGGTGGCTTTTCCTTAGACTTTTATAGGCGGAGTAGACAAATTACAGGTGGGGTGATTTACAAATGAGGTTATTTTGCAATCAGGGGAAGTCTAGTCAGTTAACTGAACAAGATTTATTTATCACTGGTCTACCTTGTTTCAAAGAGACAAAGAATTCTATCCTCCTTCATGAAACAAAGAATAGAAAGTTCAAGGCAAAGGAGGAAAGATCGGTGTTTGGCCTTGTTACAGGTAAACAAGGGAGTCACCCATGAGTCTTCTGGAGCCATGAGAGAGAGTGGACAGATCATATGGAGAAGAGTATTTTACAGTAAGCCATTTCCTAGAGCATAAAAGGATGGGGAGACTTCAGAAAACAAAAGGTTGGGAGAATTTCTTAACTGCCCCTATTTTCTGGAGCATAGAGCTCAAGTAACATTGTCAAAAGGAGGAGTCAGAAAAAGATCAAGAGCAATGGTAAATGAGAAAAGGCCTTATGATGTGGATATAATTTTGAGGGAGGGGGTGAGTTTGAGGAGAGCACCGTTAGAAAAATGATAGAGTTGAAGTCAGCTCCTAGAGAACTAAGAGAGGTGAGATGAAGAAAAGGCGTAATTTGAATTTATTTTTTCATGA
This sequence comes from Mesoplodon densirostris, assembly GCF_025265405.1. NCBI lineage: Eukaryota > Metazoa > Chordata > Mammalia > Artiodactyla > Ziphiidae > Mesoplodon > Mesoplodon densirostris. The sequence continues at coordinate 62,573,884 of NC_082665.1, forward strand.
AGTTTGTTGATTGAAGAGGAAAAGAACAGGTTGGTAAATTTCTTGAAGAAAGAGGCTGTTATCTTTGCATTTTTGGACTGTCTTGTACAAAAGAAAACATATTGAAGACATATTTTGTTCTGTGTTATTCTAGAGGAAAGAACTCCATAAAAACTTAGGAGAGGTAGGGGTTAGCTGACTTCAGGAAGAATTTACAGTTAAAGCTGGAGTGGCCTGTTGAAGCAGAGTCTGCCTGTCTGCTAGGAGGATTCTGGGAGATTCCTGTATTAGGTGAGCTGTTGCTGGTGGGTCTCCAGAGCCCCTTTCTATTCTAAGGTCTCTGTATGCAGTCTGATTACTTTCAAATAAATAGGGTTTTGAAAGAAAGAAGAGAGTAGGAGGTAGATTCTAGAACATAAGGTATGTCTTAGAAAATAGTTTTATTAGAGAAAAAACACTGAGTGGAGAAAAGAGAGAAAGCCTTCAGCAGGATGATTTTTCCAATGGCAGTGATATAGGATGGGCAGGACACATATGGTTCTATGGTTCTATCTAAGGTAAGCTATAGACTCACCATGAATCTTTATTCTTTAACTGCTCATTGTCCCAATGTCTCTAAATAGCCAAGGCTATTACATTCTTTGCCACTAAATATAAGAGCTCTAAGATCTTCACTAAAAAGAGAGAAATCAGTACAAATATGACTATCACTTTTTTGATATAGTTCTGGTTGTGTTCCAGTGAGTACTATTGATTCTTAAAGCAATTTTTCATTCAAAGGCAGTGCCATAATTTGACAGTCCCTAGGAAGCCAAAATACACAATGAGTGCAAAATGAATTGTCCCAGCAAGAGATGGGGATTGCATCTATTTACCTGCACACAAGCATATAACACAAACAACTTTTATAGGGCTTTCTCATTACAATAATGTATTTTTAAATTAATTTAAAAATTGAGTTAACCTTCTCAGTGGGCTTTTGAACACTCTGCTTTCATTGGGAAGTGGAGGGGGTGATAGATGGGAGAATGATATGCACTTTTATTTGCTCTTATCAGGACATAGTACTGATCTCTTACAGATTTCTAGGTATGACAGCATTTGTAGTAATTTCAGCTACTTCTGGACTTTCATTACCCAGCAACTCTTTAGTCACTGAGTTTATGAAACCTGCCATAATCAGTGATTACTATTCAGCCTAAGCCACCAATTTTAGAGGTCCCCATTTTTTCCCCTCTCTATATAGAATATCCACATCACCTCTCACCAGTTGTGCATAATGTGTTGAAGTTAGATGCAACAGTAATCCTCAGCCCTGGTTCTGCAAGCCTCCAGAGTACCTAAAATTACTTCTGGTAGCTCTTAAAGTAAAATTATATTGAGTTTACCTTTTATTTCACAAAGGAGAGAAGGAATGGAGGGAGTGAGGGGGAAGGAGGGAGGGAGGAACAGACTTACACAGTGCATTTAGGATTACTGGAGAGAGATGCCACTTAAAATCAAGCAGTGGAATTCATCATCTCCAAAGGTTGTGAGAGACATGGTGTTATGGGAGGATCACTGAATTCTCATTAGCTGTGAGACTTTGGGCAAGTCACAGAAATGCTCTACCTTCAGTTTTTCTCAGAGGGAGTGAGGGGCTGAGATCAGATAATCTCTAAGATCTCCTTCAGCTTTCATTATTCTATAATTTTACAATTAGGAGCTCACGCCATATCAATATATACAGATTTTGTATTTTTGTCCTGAATTATGTGGTTTATCCATTTGCAATGATAAAATTAGCAAGACAACTGCCAAGTCTTTAGTTTTCTTTGTGCTGTGTAGATACAGCCATAAGGGAAAATTAAACAACACAGATAAATAATTGTTTAGCTAATCTCAGTTACTACCCAAACACATCATGGTGAGACATGGCAAGGCATGAGCTGAATATGACTCATCAGTATAGCGCTTCTCTTTCAAAATTTAAATGTTATCCAAGCAATAGATATTCATATGTAGGAAAAATTTTTTGGCAGCTGTAGTCACTACTGGAGAGACCCTTATAGAGTTAGAATTATTTCTAGTTTGGGTTTCTGTATTTTAACTGTGGAGTCAGATAATCAAATCATATAATCAAATATCAGATCATGAGATTTGGCAAATCTAGATCTGCTTTTGCTTTTAAAGACAAATGTTGAAAATATTTGTAATATTTTTTGTAATATGGCATATTAACTCAATATATGTTAAAACATTACAAATCATTGGTTGAATTTTTAAAACAAGTATAATCTAGAAAATAGTTCACTAACTTTCTCAAGGTCTGACAAACACAAATTACTACACTTTTGTAACTGATCACTAGATAAGATCTAGGATGACTCATTGTTGAAAACAGTGAGCATAATAGAAATATCTAAGGAAACAAAATTGTTTGAAATGGCTGGTATAATACCTAAGCAGCTTGTTTCGATAAATGTGAAAAACTTCAAGAAAGAATAGCTAAGAGAGTAGATTCAATGAAAAAATGACCAACAAACACAATTAGCCTGTCCGACATTTCCTCATCTCCTAAGTATGGACCTAAATAATTAACATCAAATACATGCAGTTTGATTTTTAGAAAACTATTAACTTTCTCTGAAATGCAGGAAGAGGAATTATGAATAAACTTTAGTGGAGAAAAAAAATGCCAACTTCAATCATGTTTGATCAAGATTCCAAAAGAAGTATGGCGTTTCTTTGCCTTTAATTCTTGTAAGAAAGTGGCCACTTCCTACTCCATCTTTATTTAATCTCTTTACTCTTCAAGGTTTGCTGGAATTCCATGCTTGAGAAGTCCCAGAAATGAGACAGTACAGTGCATAGGCAGAAAGAATAACCCCCTCAGAGCAGTCTTCCACACAGCCCTAGGGATTTCTCCCCCCAAACATGCCTTGTCCACAGAGGACTGCAAGCCTTTCCGGAAATGGAAAGTTCTTTCTCATGATAAAGCTGAAAAATTTCACTGTAAATGATCATTTTCCTTAAGGTTAAGGGACAAAAAGTCCTAGGTTTCTTTCAAGTCTTGGGTTCAATAATTGTAATGAATCAGGGAATTTTTCTTAAAATTGGATGTACTGTCTCAAGCCTGGATAATTGCCATCCCCTCTGTAACTTGCCTACTGGAACAAGATTTATTACACATCTGAGGGCAAGGGGTTCCTTGGTTCTTGCTCAGTCAGTATAGTAAATGTACTTTTGCTACAAACTGGGGGGAATCCAATGGAGCGAAGCCCGAGGATAAGGTGGTTTCCTTTGAAATCAACTGACTGCCATTTAAGTGTGAAATAGAGAAGATTGTCCTTTTCTGAAGCAGAGGCAATAGCAGAGAAGTTCTTGTCTTTTGAGACATTACTATTTAGCAGCCTTGATTCTTGCACCATAGAATCATGCCTCTCAAGTTTGGCCAACAGTCAGCTTTGCCCTGGTGATCATTTTTGGAATTTAGACCTTGATTTCAAAGCCTTTTTTTCAAATAATTTTTTTTTTTTTTTTTTTTACTCTACAAGCAGAAACTTTATAAGGAACAAACTCTGTCTCCCTTTCTCAGGATACTTGAAGAAAGTTTCTCTTTGGCTATAGTCTAAGAGTGGATACGTGTGAATTAGTGGAGAGAGAGAGAAGATAATTCTCATTTATTAGGCACATAGGTGAGCAAGGTAGTGACACCATGTTAGGTTGTCTTTTTTTTCCTCTCATTTAATGCTCATCACAAATCTATGAGGTAGATATTATTACTTCCATTTTACTGACAAAGGATTAGGAGAGCATGGATGATATATATTGAATACCAGTATGTGAAAGCCCTTAGCACTGGGTTTGGCACATAGTAAACATTAAACCAGTGTTAGTTCCCTCCCACTCACTTAATAATAATCTCCAATATTTATTGAGCAGTTTACTGAAACATGCCATTCATTATTAAGTATTTTAAATAATTAACACATTTGAGTGTTTTAGTAACCCCATGAGGTGGGTACCAATATTAATACCAATTACAGATAAGGAAAGTGAGGCAATAAGATGTTAGATAACTCACTCCAAGTCCTGGTATCAGAGATAGAATTTAAATGAAAATAGCTGGCTCCAGAACCAGCTATCCTAACCACTACCCTGTGCCATCTAAAAATAGTGATGCTTATAGTAGATATCTATTTTTTACATTTGGGTTTTTTATATCAGAATAATTTGTTATAAAATTAGAAGACATAAAATTAAAATGAGTAAAAAAAAAGGAAGATGATGGAATAATTCTTTCCATGCCTAATGCCTATAAAGCAGAATTATATTGTTTCCTTTTCATAATACAATATTTTGAAATTCAGGCATACCTCTGCTATTTGGTCATGATAACAATACAGGTCCACAGTTTTTATGCTTGAGGTAATTAAGGTTTTATCTACATGACACAAAGCATATTTGGAATTGTCCCCTTTTTTCATCACTTTCGTCCCTCCTATATATATTAAACGCCTATCTTGTGATAAGCATGATGCTAGGAGTTGACGTTAATATAGATGCCTTGATTCATTAAAAAAATATATATTTGCCAGCACTTTTCTAAGCATTTGGGATTCATCAGTGAACAAAATAAAAAATCTCTGACTTTGTGGAGTTCAAATTATGGCAAATGTATCAGACTTTTCATTTGAGAAATTATGTCACAGTCAAGAAGACTAGAAAAGATACCACAAACTAGGATATAATGCAACGGATATAATTTCTATACAAATAAAGAGTAGAAAGTGATTAATTCCATGTAGGATAGGTTTGGAGGTATGGAAACAACATTTGAGCTGGGTCATGAGGGCTGACTAAGCCGCAAACCCAAATGATTCAAACCTTGAAGACTTGCTATGTACATTGACTAAGGAAATTGACTGGCCTGCCTCCCATCTCCAGTCCTTGATTTTTGGTTAAAGGAATAACTGGTCCCATTCCCCAGAATCAGAGCCTGAGAAGGGACTCTTGTGTGAATACTTTATTGGTGGAAATCCATAAGGGAATGAAGAAAGAAGAGAAGCCAGGGGAAGAAGACAGCAAAGTGGGTTCAGAAAAAGCATGGTCTCAGCCTAATCCCACAATTTGTGCTGAAGCACAAGCTGCATCACAGACAGAAATTGTCTGTGTCTGGAGTCACAGGGGGCAGAAGGGGCATGACCTCTCAGGCACCTCAGGTTGAGGTGATTCAGTTTACATCCCCCGCCCAAGGAGCAGGTGTGGATCATTGGCAGCCAACACCTCCAGCAGCTGGGAGCTGGGGACATGAGCCTGGTAAAAGGGATCTGAGAATGTCACCAACAGCATCTGTAAAAGGAGCCTAGGACATCTGAAAGGTATAGGTAGGGATGTAGAGATGTTGAGAATATTTGAACAGCAAGTGAGGGGAGAGAGAATATTGAGAATTGGATTTTTTTGTATCTCTTTTTGCTTTGGAAGGCCTTTTATAAAATCTTCAGTAGTCCTTATTTATTTTTTACTTCATTCACTAAAAAAAATCTTGAGATGTGAGTAATTTAAATTTAGCAAAATGGAAAAGTTCGCACTGTTAATTAGGACTCCTGATTTGGAGTTAGTTCTTGAAGACAAATACAGTGTGACTATCTTTTATACTGATTAAAGAGAACGGCTTCCATTTTGAAGTCAGAGCCCAGAAATGTATCTTCCTGATATAATTTAAGAGTCATATGCCAGACACTCCTTCCCCTTTTATTTTTCCAGTGATAGTGTTTTAAAATTTTTAAATGCTTTTAGGCAATGCCTGCTCTTACAAGGCCTCCATGGACCCTGCCACTGGATTTAACTTATGGCTAGATTTTCACATTCACATTAGCTGCCTGGCACCTTAGACAGTTGAGTTTGTAATGGCTTAGAGCGATGTAGCTAAGATTTTCTCCTAGCTAGATTCTCCTCACCTGGGATACTGTGAGGTGAAAGGGGAGATGCAGAGTTGAACTCTGGTCAGATGGGATTTTGATTTTTTTTTTTTTTTTTTTTTTGCGGTACACGGGCCTCTCACTGTTGTGGCCTCTCCCGTTGCGGAGCACAGGCTCCGGATGCGCAGGCTCAGTGGCCATGGCTCATGGGCCCAGCCGCTCCACGGCATGTGGGATCTTCCCGGACCGGGGCACGAACCCATGTCCCCTGCATCGGCAGGCGGACTCTCAACCACTGCGCCACCAGGGAAGCCCGGGATTTTGAATTTTTTAATATATTTATAATCTACAGAAGAGGGTAAGACAATTTTTAGGCTGAACTTCTTAGGATAGTCACTACTAGCAACACACTATATCACAACATCACTTCTCTATCCCTGACACAGCCCTTCTCAAAATGTCTCAGTGTCATAGGAGCCTTCAATGTACTGACTCCTCATTCCTCCACTCCTCCCACATCCTAACCATAAGGAATGCCTTGGAAGATCTATAGATTCAACTGCCAGCTCAGCACAATTTAGCTGAGGGGAGGGATGAAGGAGTGAGTGTACTTGACTTTTATGCTAGAGTGGAAATACCCCCAAAATTTTTATTTTTATTTTCAGCCTTTAAAAGTTGACTTATTCACTGTAATAATGATAAGACATCATGTTAATTCCATTCAGCTTTACATGTTTATCCCATCTTGTTCCAAAAATGACTTAAGGCAACTATGCAGGCCACATAAATTGTAATTTTTGATCTTTCTGCGTGTTTCTAATGGAGGAAGAAGGTAGGACACTCATTTTTGATGGTTTGATAGACGTTTTGTAGAGAGAATGTTTAAGATGTTTTCAAGGCCAACTTGTACCGTCTTTGACTTTTGTTTTAATTTTTAAAAATCCCTGGGTCATTTCTGTTTCAGAATGAAACACTAAATTTTGTTCCAAAGGTTAGAAATCCTAGATTCTTTCTCAATTTCTGTAACAGAGTAGACTAATTAATAAATCACTTGTATTCTTATTTAGAGACTTTATAGGAACATTCTAGGGGAGAAGCCCTCTTAGTCATTTATCTGAGAAAGATTATTTTTTTTTTCCTGTGGGAAATTGCTTTTTTTCCTCCTGGGATGAAACTATTAAACTTGATGGATGTTTTTTACCCAAATCCCACAGGCTGGATTAAAATCTCAAAATACTATATGCTGCACTTTAAATTTTATAAAGTGCTTTTAAATACCTTCTTTCAGTAAGGTGAGGCAGTCATTACTATCCATACTTCTTATAGATTAGAAAATGGAGGCAAAGGAAAAGTAACTTCTCTGAGGTCAGATGACTAATTGGTAGCAAGGCTACACAGAAATCAGCTTGGTCCTAGGCTGAAACTTTTGAGAGAAGTAGACTTGTATATGTATGTTTCAGATATCACTGGGACCTCGCCTCTGAATTTTCTCCTTGATTAGGTTTTTGTTTGCTACTCTTTGAAATCCTCAAGTGAGTAGTGTGATAAGCAATAGGATTATTTGCTTTCAAAGTCTCAGAAAGCACTGAGTGGGAGCATAGGTGTTACTTGCACCACTCTGCTGACACAAAATGCTGTATACTGGCTCAGTGATTTGAGAGGGACTTGAAATGGAAAACATGGTAAAAATGAAAAACAAAAAATAGCAAAAAGTGACCACCCAAAGCCATGATCCAGGCTCCAGACTGATATCTGGTACACAGCTCAAGAGGAAGACCATGTAAGTAACAAAGGGACGTATGTGAGGTAGCTACAGAATGTTTTTTTTATTACTTTCCTTTGAGCCTTTGAGGTAATGATGCTTAATATTCAAGAAAAGTGAAAATCAAAAGGGAAAGGAAGCAAACAGCCCAGCCCAGTGGTGATTGGTAGAGTAATTGTGGGCATGGCCCCAGGATGATAGCAGCTTCTATTTAATCAATGTTGACAAGGCTGGGGAGAGCTGGGCAGGTCCCAAGAGGTAATGTTTTACTGGGAAATCCACTCAACCTAATTTCAGTAATGTAGGGCTATGGAGGGGCCTGGACCGGTGCCAGTAAACAGGGCCATTAGAGCTCAGTGTAGGCGATGGCAGCTGGGAACACCGCCATCTCTCCAGCAGCACTGCAGCCGGGCTGCCTGGCTGAGCACACAAGCAGCCGCTGCTGCATATGCTCCTGGTATTTGCTCACCAACAGAATGTGCAGACGTGCTATTCTCACCCTTTCGAGGAAATGAATGGAATGCATAAAGACAAGAGCTGCTTCCAGAATCTATTTCAGCAAGAATCAGAGAGCCAGTTAGAGGCACATATTTCAAGGACCACTGTGAAATCATCCACCGGGGTCCCCTACCACCACCTGGTTCCAAATGGATATAGAAATGACTTTCATTTTTATTGCTGTCTTAATGTGGTCTTGATCTTTCTTAGGACTTGTAGTTGTGGGTCAAGAATAAGAAAACTACTAGAGTTTTCCATATTTCAAAATTTATGAGATTCATTAGAGACGCTCAACTTTGCAAATCCAAGAGAAGTGGCCTAGGAGAAAATATACCCCTCTGGGTTGAACTCTTCTTGTCTAGATATTACTTTTTCCTTTATCACCCCTTCTCCCACAAACAATAATTACTAGCATATGAATTCCAAGAAGGCAGAGCTTTTTGCTTGATGTTTTCATTGTTGTATCACCACTGCGCTGCATTGCATTTGAAATGCATGGCACATTCCCTGGTGGTGCAGTGGTTGAGAGTCTGCGTGCCAATGCAGGGGACACGGGTTTGAGCCCTGGTCTGGGAAGATCTCACATGCTGCGGAGCAGCTGGGCCCGTGGGCCACAACTACTGAGCCTGCGCGTCTGGAGCTTGTGCTCGGCAACAAGAGAGGCCGCGACAGTGAGAGGCCTGCGTACTGCAATGAAGAGTGGTCCCCGCTCGCCGCAACTAGAGAAAGCCCTAGCACAGAAACGAAGACCCAACACAGCCAAAAATAAATAAGTAAAATTAAAAAAAAAAAGAAACCATTAGAAATGCATGACACAGTGTGTAGCATGTAGTAAAGGCTCAGGACCTTTTACTGAATAAATAAATGAATTAATGAACACATTTCTTTCTTCCCTTTTGAAGCAAACTTCAACTCTAGAACATGAAGAATACATGGCTTTACTGTCATGATGTTAATTTTCTCTTTTTAAAGTAACATAGAAATGATAAAATTCATGGCAGCTGCTAGTGAACATAGTTATTTCTAAGAGGTCTTTGGGCCCAGAAGAAGTAATGTTTTTGTCCAGGCTAACATGCCAAGGCTGGAGAAGGGTATAGCTGTTTATCAAATTCTAACATTATCTCTTCAAATTGACTGTAATTTTTGAGAATTTATTTAATACAAATAATAATTATTAAAATTGCTCAATTTTATTTTATTAAGAGACAAATTTTCCCCCTTTTAGACCAAACTGCTAAAACACATCATCAGTTTTTGTTTTATTTATTTATTGGGGGGCATAGTCTATATCATAATAAAATTGGATTTCAGGGTTGATTTCTGGGATGAAGACTGATTTTGGGGAAGAAACCCATCCTAGGTAGACTAATAATGATTCCTAGTGAGGATGCTTGCTAGTCACATGATATATACACATAGATAGGAAATATATACAGTCGACCCTTGAACAACACAGGTTTGAACTGCAGGGTCCACTTATATGTGGATTAATTTTAATAGTGAATACTACAGTACTACATGATCCATGTTGGTTGAATCTATGGACGTTGGATGTTGGATACAGAGGAACTGCAGATACAGATGAACCATGTATATGGAGGGCCCACTATAAATTATACATGGATTATTTTCAACTACACAGAGGGTCGGCGCCCCCAACCCAGTTGTTGTTCAAGGGTCAACTGTGATTCACTTTGTGATCTTTCTTTTCCTGTAATGCCTTAACCAAAATAACAGTATTAATGTTAGGTTTTCATATTTAATATGAGTAAAAGTACTATTCAGAGCTAAACTGAAATAGGGAGAACACTTTCTAGTCTTTAACTTGATGAATTTCAGCTGTCACATCAGGCTTCCCTCATTCGCCAGCTCCGGGCCCATTTACTTCCCTCACTTGCTTTATGTCACTTGGTACTGAAAATCCCATTCAGTCTTTAGCTTCCACAGCCTCTTCTTAAGTAACAACTGTCTCAGAGAGAGGTTGAGCCTCTAGATGGGGAATGTGATTACTTATTCTAATTGGATCATGATCACTGGAGTGACCAGCTGGCCTCAGCCATTCATCCATCTTTGAACTCACCATGATGATCAAATATTTTGCATAAAATACTAAAAAGAATACATATTAACTCATCTCTAACATTTACAAATTATGTAATTAGTGCCAGAAAGGGCCAAGACCAGATTTCATATTATTTAAGACTAATCAGAATTCTTCCCTCTATTCTGAACTGCTTTTACAAAGACCAATTTTTAGACTTCATAGTCTCCAGGCCTACACACCCGTGGACCCCCTGCTATAGCTCCTACTCTGAGCCCATCCACCCTTCTTGGGCAAAGGACGAGCTGGGAGAGCAATGTAAAATAGATGCTGCCTAGATGGCTCTGTCCTAGCTTGAAATTCACTGTTGCCATTCACAGACAGTGTGTTCCTTTGTCTTATTGTGCATCAGCTTCCCCGCCTATAAAACTGGGATGATAAAGGTAGCTGTGAGAATTAATCAAATGACACAGGTGCATGTAGAACTGTTCTAAACATGTTGGAAAGAATCAAATACGGTAGCTATAGCTAAACACTTTATACAAGGGGTCAGGAAAGTTACAATTTATGATTCTTTCCATAAAGACCTTCTTGACCTTCTCTGGTCGAATTTGACCACCTGATATAATGGGGAAACCTGGACAAGTAGAAGACCTAGATTTTAGTCCTGGCTTGACATGAGCAAACCATATGATTTAGAGAAAAATCTCTTTATTTGAACTTCAGTTTCCTCTTCTATGAAATGAGGATGTCCATTCATTCTCTCATTCAGCAAGTATTTATTGAAGGCCTTTCCTGCACAAGGTTCTGTGCTGGACATGGGGGATTCAAAGTTGTACAAAAGTAGATACTGTCGTTACCCTTGAAGACTTATGGTTTAGTCACTAGGTGACCTTAGAGGTCCCTCTCACTGCCAATATTCTATAATTATGGATTTCATTGCCTATTAAATATTTATTACAAAAGGCTTAAAGAAGAGCGAGGGTATTTACTGGTTTTCTCACTTTTCTACTCAATACCTAGAAGAATGTCTGGCACATTGCAGGTGTTTGATACCAATTTATAGAACAACTAAATGAATAAATCATTATATTTCAAACACCTTGAAGCATTTGAGAGAAAGAAGCATTTGAGAGAAAGAATATGTAGATATTGAAGCTCTTTTAATAAGGAACAGAGAGCAATGACTTCCTGTCACAATTAACAGATGCATGTCAAGTTTCACTGTTTCTCCTGAGCCTAGGCAAAGAATGACAAGAGAAAGTGGGAGAATTTGGAAGGATTTAACCTGATTCCACTCCAGAAGTGGACAGAAACTGTGGCTATTTTAAATTATCTGGATCTTTTTTCCTTCTTTTTCTCCTTTTGAATTGTGTTCCCTTATTTCACAAATATACCTCTGTTCTCACCTTAACCGACCTGATTTCACCTTTTATCTTGAGTTTCCTAATCTCCTTCAAATCATACATAATAGCTCCCAAGTTTTTATTTTAGTAAGAGAGGTTTGAAGTCTTCTCTTGCTCCCGTAGTTAATCCTTCTGTGTTCTTCTAGACAGTTTAAATCAATATTCTGTTTCTTTTGCAGTTTGAAGAGGGCACTAAATATGTGGTTTCTTGGAACTGGTAAAAATGATAAACCACTGTGGGCATACCTGTAGTCTCCAAAGTTTGGGCATAGCTAGGGAACTAAATAAATTATCTGAAAGAATTGAAAATTACTACAAAAAGATCTAACAAATATGGAAGTTTTCTTCTGATAGAAAATTAAATGATCCATTAGCGCGCCAAAGTTCTATAATACACAAGGAACACTGCTGGTACATAGTGTATTATGAAGATCAGAACTGAGTTAGTTTCACCCAAAAATTTTTGTTGGAAAATGTGATCAGTGTGCTGGTTCTTCAAGAGTTAATAATGATCACCTTGGAGGTATCTAGTCTTAAAAAATTCTTTATGAGTAGTAGTAGATAGCCTCACCAGGATAACTACATTTTGAAAGTAACTTACAGTCTGTTGCAAATCCCACAAAATAAATCAGACTTAAAAACTTTGGTCAAAAACAAGTCATTGTAAGATAAACTGACCTATCATAGTTACTACTTACCAGACCAGCCTCATTTGATTCTTAAAAAAACACATCTATTTTCAAAACGATAAGCATTTTCTGCTACTGAAGAGACTTAAAAGAATATTATTAGATAGGTGTCCAAAGAAGGAATTCCAAAAATTATATTTAGCAGCAGTGGTCTTGTTTGGATATAAATGTTCAGCTTTATCTGAATATAAATATATAGCTGACCGATTTCAAAGAAACATACATTTTTATGAGCTCTTCTAATGGTCTCCTAAAAGTTCCCCATTTCTCTAGTCTCAACGTCTCTCAAGTCTTAGAAATACTTGTGTGAAAAATTGACCCTTGGCTGGCATGCAGGAACTTGAATTTTGAGAGGGTTCTCACCACTTCCTAACTAAGAGTGTTCACTGTGCCTAAACTCTTTGCACCAACAATGTGGTTTATGCTGGACATCTGTTTTCCTCCTGGGAGTCTGGATTTGGTACATGCTAGGTAGAGGGTGCCAACACAACCAGTCTCCAATAAAAACCCTGGACTTGTAAGCTCAGGTGAGCTTCCCTAGTCTATGACGTCTCACACATGTCACATTTCATTGCTAGAGGAATTAAGCACATCTTGTATGAGTCCATGAGGAGAGGACTCATGGAATCTTCTGCCTTGTTTCCTCCAAACTTCGCTCCATACAACCTTTCCCTTTGTTTTTTTTTGGTTTTATATCCTTTCACTGTAGTAAATGGTAGCCATGAGTAGGACTATATGCTGAGTCTTGTGAGTCCTCCTAGCAAATCGCTGAATCTGGCGGGAGTCTTGGAGACCCTGATACAGGAGTTTAGTTTAATAACAGATGTGATGTCAAGGCAAATTCTCTTTCCATTAGCTGGCATACTAGTAAGCTGTCTGTAGTATGAAATCAGTTGACTGAGTTCTAGCAGGAAACCAGGAAGAAGAGTAATTAGAAAATCACCTCTTTCCTAAGGAAAAAAAATGATCCTTTAAAAAGAAACAAAGTCTTTCTTATTAAGCAAAACACACTTGCCCTATTGATAAGTGTACTCATTTGGAATGTTTTTGACTGCCAGAAACTAAAAACTACTACAGTGGCTTAAAGAAGTTAGTTATTTGTCTCACATTAATAAGGAAAAGTCTGAGGAAAAGTGTCCAGGAGTAGTATGGTCAGTCACAAGTAGGTTTTTTTCTTTCTTTCTGCTTCACCATTCTTAGTGTATAGTTTTTATCTTCATGGTCACAAGCTGACTGCTGCACTACCAGGTAGTTTGATGTCACAGTCATCAGGAATAGGAGAAAGTAAAGAGCAAACACCTCCTCTGGAGTCTTCCCAGGGAAGTCTGTCTCTATCGATTTGGCCATCACTGTGTGATATGGACATCCCTAGCTCCAAGGGGAGCTGAAAATGCAAGTATTTCACTTTCCAGCCTTTATAATACTAAAAATAAGGGGTGAGAGAGTTGGAATGGATGTTGAATGACCCACATAAAGTATCTCTCATGGTAAGTCTAACATTAATGCAAAAGAAATACAAGATCATTGTGGACCCCCCATGTGTGGATACCTTAACTGTAAGGCTGAGAGATTAAAGACCATGGTAGTTTCTCTTTAGTGAACTTCTAGCCCACGATATCACAGCTTTGTTCCTGAGCTCTTCCCTATGTGTCACTGAACAATTTCCTGGGGGTAAACTCTTCTGAACCTGGAAATTACATTACTGAGATAGCAATAATCTCTTTTTATCTTAAATCTTTTATGAAGTGGTATGAAAAGAAGAAATGCATTTCACTATCATCTGAACAGATGAGACAAAATACTAACTCTGCTTCCCCTGCCCTAACCCCATCTGTTTTCTTCCTCAGAAGCTGTAGACGAAACCAAACCTAAGGAAAGTGCCCGGCAGGATGAGGGTAAAGGAGAAGAACGTGAGGCGGACCAAGAACATGCCTGAACTTTAAGAAATGGCTTTCCACATCCCCACTCTCCCCTCTCCTGAACCCTGTCCCTCCTCACCCTCTTCTCAACTCCTCTCTGAAGTTTCCCTTCCTGTCCTACTCACGTCTGTGAGTCTGTCCTCTCCCACCCACTAGCCCTCTTTCTCTCTGTGTGGCAAACATTAAAAAAAAAAAAAAAAAGCAGGAAAGATCCCAAGTCAAACAGTGTGGCTTAAACATTTTTTGTTTCTTGGTGTTGTTATGGCGAGTTTTTGGTAATGATGATCCAATCATTTTGGGAAATTCTTGCACTGTATCCAAGTTTTTTGATCTGGTGCGTGTGGCCCTGTGGGAGTCCACTTTCCTCTCTATCTCTCTCTGTTCCAAGTGTGTGTGCAATGTTCCGTTCATCTGAGGAGTCCAAAATATCGAGTGAATTCAAAACCATTTTTCTTTTCCTCCTTTTCAATGTGATGGAATGAACAAAAAGGAAAAAATTCAAAACCCAGTTTGTTTTGAAAATAAAGAAATAAAGCAAATGTGCCAATTAGCGTTAACTTGCGGCTCTAAGGCTCCTTTTTCAATCTGAATATTAATAAACCATGAGAGTAATCAAACTCCCAGTGTCTCTGTGTTTCTGTTCCATCTTCTCATGAGTTGGTTTGACACACTGGGATTCTTACATTTTATCTTTGTTCTGGCCTCCCAGTCTGACACCAACCACCCTGACAAAGAAAAGATGGATGAAACCATAAGGCTTCAGTCAGAACCAATGGCGTAGGTCCTTGATGGGGCTCTTGGGCGCTATTTTATTTTGTAGGGCCGCTGTAACAAAGTACCACAGACTGGGTGGTTTAAACAACAACAGATATTTATTTGCTAACAGTTCTGGAGGCTTGAAGTGCAAAATCAAGGTGTTGGCAGGGTTGATTCCTTCTCAGAATTGTGAGGGAAGCATCTGTTCCAGGACTCTCTCCTCAGCTTGTAAATGGCCATCTTCTTCCTATGTCTCTTCACATTGTCTCTGGGTATCTCAATAGCCAGATTTCCCCTTTTTGCCATATTGGATTAGGGCCCACCCTAATGACCTCACCTTAACTTTATTACCTCTGTCAAATCCCTGTCTCCAAATAAGGTCTCATCTGAAGGTATTTGGGGTTAGGATTTCAACATGTGAATTGGAGGAGGAGGGGCACAATTCAACCCATATCAGGCACTAAGACTTGCTTCTACTAAAATCACTTCAGCGTATTTTCATGACTTTCATGAGAAGTATCCAATGGAAAGTTATTCTAGGTTTTGCTAAGTTAAATAATGTAAGACATGCATAACTCTTAGAAAACCCCAGGCTTTTGTTTAGATAATTTATTTTTAACCCAAGTATTGACATGGTCCATTTAATTTTTTTCAGTTTATTAACTTCTGTTAGACTTATCCCCACACAAGGCAGCTGACAGACTCTTGATTAGTCATAATCATTGTTCCTGCCAATGGTGAGAGTATACAAAGAAAAGGTCTATATTTAGCACATCTATCCTTTTCAAATTTCCTTCCAGTTTCTGTTTTCTAATACCCTCTACTAGAAGGTAAACAGTTCCCATGAGAAACAAAACAATGTCCCTAAATCTTGAAGCATCTGATGTTGTTCTTTCTCCTTCTAAATTTCCTAAGTCAATCCTGGTACAAATTCTTAACAAGTCATACTCCGTCCTGACCCTGGTTCTCATAGACAAGCATTGCCAATGGACTCCCTTAAGCTTTCTGCATTCATCTGCACATAGAATTTCCCAACAAGGAAGAGAAAATTGTGTCAAAGCCTTCAAAATAATGAAGATCATGGAAATAAGTGATCTTAGGAGATACAACCTACACCTTGGTAACTCTGCTCAGCTTTGTGTGGAGCTGGTGCCCAGTTAATGCTTTGAAGAAAGCTGATGTCACATGAAAGATGAGTCCTTACTGGATCAAGGGGTTTTCCCTCATCACTGACACTAAGTGGAAGAAGAAATCACAAGGAAAAAGGTTTATAAGGAAAAGCATAAAAAGGTCAAAAGGAAAGCATCAACATATTAAAACAATTAAAGAGTTTTGAGTTTATTCTGAGTTGGTATGATTTCCACAGAAGACTTTGCAAGTATCTGGGACTCAATTTTGTTCAAATTATGGTCTCATCAGATGTGAGAAAATGTGTTAAAAAATGTTATCCATGGGTTGGAGCCGTATTGGCAGGGTATTTCTTTAGGAATTGTTTTACCCCAAAGTTTTTTGGTAGGATAAATGCTTTCATTTCTTTCCCAAATCTACACTTCAAAGCAACATTCCTGTGACCTGACACAATTCAACTCCTTCAAAGTATAATTCTAAACTTCTTCCACTGAATCCATATTCATAGAAAATAATAGCATATGACCTTTTAAGTCTATATTAACATACACTGTTCAGTGGTCTTACTAGTTGTGTCAGAGTTGGAATTTTGTTTTTACTTATGAATATCTATTTTTATTTGATTTTTAAAATCTTGTCTCCTTAACAGAATTATAAAAATGGAGGAAGACACATCAGAGAGGCTTGTAATGATCCTAAAAGACATGCCAAGGATAATTGCAGCCCTCACACTGGTACAAAACAATGTGACTCAAATATATACACAACACACACAAAGTCAGGTGATACTGGGAAATATAGACCATTCAAGATACAAAAACAAATAGATTCTAAATCCTGTTTAGAATTTGATGACTCTAAAACATCTACATTAGGATTACTGTTTAAAAAATAAAAACTAGGTTGAGGACAAGTTAAAAATCCCTCAACAGTGACAAGTGATTCTTTCAGGTGGTAATAAGATCATATTCTGGGCACCAGGCCCAATATTCAATTTATAGCAAAACCATGGCCATGTGTGCATGAAGTAAACTGTTTGGACCAAGCTATGTTATTTAGGTCTAAAATGTTCTGGCATGATGTAATACATTTGATCTCTTTGAAGATGAAGAGGTTTCTAAAATAGAACCTTTTATTCCCATTGCTCTACACACACTTTGCTCATCCTTCAACCTTTTCCACCATCATCCACCCAGTGGCTTAGTTCAGAAATCTAGAAAGCAGCCTGATTCCTCTTTTTCTCATATAACATTTAATTCATGAGCAAACCTGCTGTTGTTGATTCTGGAAGAGAATGAGGATAAAACTTGTGCCTGTTGTTCTGACCAAACCTATACTTTCCGTAGTTACTTTGAGGTGATGTAAGGTTTTTCGTTTTTTGTTTTTTTAGCAATAGTCTCTTCCCATATTCAGCTCATAAGAGAGACTGAGGGGGGATTACCAAACTCTCTGTCTCCCTAGAGAAAGGCACACTGGAGCTCTCAAAAATGCATTATTTCCAACATCAGCCAGTCCCAGGAAAGCTGGTTTTGCAGTTGGCATGGAACCCTGAGCAACAGGAAAATCAGATTAATAATGATTTCTATAGAGCATTATTAAGATCACCACAAAGCCCATTAACTTTTTTTTTTACCTTCCATACATTGGCTGTTGTCATGGAAACAGCTTCTGCTAAGCTGCCTATAAAAATAATTTAAAGATTGGTGACCCTTCTAGCTAAATGTTAGCTAATGAACATTGAAACTATGGGCTTTTTTTATTTCAAAGAAACTCACTTTTTTTCCCTAGGGGATTAAAATTCATGCCTGCCTATCATGTAGGAAAAGGCTGCACCCACACTCACCACCTCTTTCAGTCACAAATTTACTTGTATATAACTGCAGTTTTGTGCTTCCTTCCTAGAAAGAAATTCACAGTCATAAGGCATGAGGGCAAGATTATAGCTATGAGAATGATGAGTCATTAAATGTTCTTGGAGAATTGTATTAAAGTGGCAAGGACATTTTAAATGTACATTTTCTAGCAGATTGGTTACCTGGTTTGTTTTTTTACAGGTATGCGTCCTTGTTGGTAAATACAGCATAGTTAGTGTCACAGATGGTACCTTATTAAGTACATCTTTGATGAAGTGAGATGCCTCCATACAAAGAAAAATGTTGCCAATTAACATTGCCTTGTATATAATCAGGCTGTGAGAGCACATGGGAGTGTCATTAGAACCTTAAAATAATTTTATTGTTTAATTACCCAAATAATATTCTTTCATTGTAGAAAGGTAGAAAATATAAATTAAAAAAAGAAGTTAAAAATAATCTACAGTTTACCACCTAGAACTGAGCATCTAACCATTTAGAGATACATTTTCATATTGACTGTCTGTGTGCTTATCTGCCTTCCTCCTTTCCCATATATTATCCACGTATCTATTAAGCTATATTCATATGTGTATATAGATACATATTTAAAGCTAAAATAGGCTCATGCTGTACATATTATTTTGTAAACTGCTTTCCACACTGCAGACATTTTCATTCAGACTGCTAAATAAGAGAGGACCTTGTGGTTTCCATGTCGGCTTTCCAGTGCCTTAGTGAAGCCTGAGGTAAAAGGAAAATGTGCAATTCTGTATACACTTATTAAAATATCATTCTGTATTTTGAACCAAATGGAAAGTTTAATAAAAGCTCTACAATAAAAAACATAACTATATAGAAAGTTCCACATTGCCCGATCAGTTGGCATACCATCGTCAGCCCACACAAACCCACCTGCTGGTGGACACGGGCCGTGTTGCCTGGCCAGGGAGCTGAGGGTTGATGGGGAAGGAATGGTGCCATTGTGCAATAATGCAGGGTCATGAAACAAACAAAGAACAAACAAAATTTTTTATTTGAAATTTTAATATTCTGTTTATCATAGATACTTTTACATTAATTTTGATTTTTAAAATATTGCATTAAATATGATTTATCCTGATCACTCATTTTTTGATATACCTCACTACCCTCACCCTAACCCTGGCCCTGCTGCTCCCAAAGGGAATGCTAGAATCGTGTTCTCTAAATAAACATTTTCTAATGATGGTTGGGCAGCTGTGATTATGTGAGGTCTTGGTGATACCCAGGGACTGTAAGGCTTGAGAGTGGGTTGGCCCATGAGGACCTGAGAATTAAATGGCTAACATTCCCAAAAGTTTCCTTGCTTTTGACAGATATAGACACCATGGAGTGGTTCCAAGTTGTTCAGGGCTGGGACGAACTGAAGAATTCATGACCTGGGCTTCCCTGGTGGCACAGTGGTTGAGAATCCGCCTGCCAATGCAGGGGACATGGGTTCGATTCCTGGTCCGGGAAGATCCCACATGCCGCGGAGCAACTAAGCCTGTGCGCCACAACTACTGAGCCTGCGCTCCAGAGCCCGTGAGCCACAACTACTGAAACCCCTGTGCTTAGAACCCGTGCTCTGAAACAAGAAGCCACCGTAATGAGAAGCCTGCACACCGCCATGAAGAGTAGCCCCAGCTCCCCTCAACTAGAGAAAGCCTGCATGCAGCAACGAAGACCCAACACAGCCAAAAATTAATTAATTAATTAATTAATTAATTAATTAATTAAATGTAAAGAATTCATGACCTACCTTAACATTCTGAAAATAAATTAAAAATAAACAAAACTAATCTAGGGCTGCCAAACCAAACCAACAGTTTGCGATGTCTGGTGGGCTTTCACCACCTGTCCCAGCTGTGTTAATCTCCATGCTGGGGAGAGCACGGTTATAAAGCAAGACTCAGTCACTTCAAAACTCATGTTCATGAAGGGCTCATTGATTGTACACCATTGGTACAAATTTATTTTTAAACTCTAGATAAGAAGACGATGGATATTTCTTTTTATGCAGTGAAGTAAAAAGAAGGCATCTCTCTCCCTTGGAATTTTTTTAAGCCTGGAGGGAAGAATTATGCTTTTTAAAAATTCCCTACCATATTAGGGAAAAAATGATGCAGAGTAGAAACAAAAGGAAGAGTTTTGTGTCTGTCTTTTTTCTTTTTTCTACCCTCATGGTCCTTCCCCCTTCTTCCTTTAAGTAGAATAGGGTAGCGCCTAGAAGCCCAGGAATGTTAATTAAGCAAGGGGGGATATGCATGAGGGAGGGGATGTGGGAACAGATGTATATGTATGACTGATTCACTTTGTTATAAAGCAGAAACTAATAAAAAAAATAGAAAAAAAATAAATAAAGGCAGCCACAAAATTAGCAAAAAAAAAAAAAAAAGGGGGGGGGATAGGCAGTGGCAGGGTGCGGAAAGCAGCACCTGGGTCTCAGCTCTTACAGCAGCAAGAGGCAAGGAAGGCTCTAAGCATCGCTTCCACCCGGGAGGGAAGGCAACCTCTGCCTTAGCAATGGGGTCACCAACAGTGCTCTGCAGTGCTGCCCTTGCCGAATTTCTAAGCTCCTGCCAGCCTGGACCTAGGAATCCTGCCTTCCCCTCCCTGGTGTAGCCCACCCTGTCTGCATAAACGATTCCTGCCAGACTGCAAACTGCTTAGGTGTGGGATTTTTGTCCTACTTAGTGTTATACTCTGGTTACCCAAGTGTCTGAAGATTGCAGGCAGATACGAAATAAATGCTGCAAGAATGCATGAATGAATGAATGAATAAATGAATGAAAGGGCTTTGATTCTTGCCTGTCACTGTCTACCTCTTTTTCCCTTCCTTCGGTTTTGCAAACTTCCCATGGGAGCTCCAAGTTGCAACTCAGGCCCCTTGTCCGAGAAGAGAGAGAAGCATTTGCCTGAGAACCTAGCACTCTCATGTATCTACCCAATGATGAACTTGGGGTAACAATGGCTATATGACTCTCTCAAGTCTTGATTCAGGCACTCAATGGTGGCTGAGAGATTCCAGCCACAGCAGCCTCCTCATTGTCCCTGCTTGCTCCACTCCTGACATTGCATCTTGGTCCTCCATTGCCACTTCTACCCTTTGTATTCCTTCTGCTTGACTGCTCTTCCCTAGAAATCCACGTGGCTCTTTCAAGTCATTTCTGAAACATCACCTTCTCATCAGAGCCTCCCAAGAGCAGCTTGCTCAATATTTTCTATCACCCTTTCCTCTGAAAGTATTTCAATTAGAGATAAGTCTTATCTCCATTAAAATACTGTATCCTTTACTCAATTGCTTTATTCACCTATCTTCCATCACTAGACTATAAGCTTCATGAAATTAAGAACTTTCTCTCTTTTGTTTCTGTTTCCAGCTCTTAAGACACTGCCTGGCATTTAGTAGGATCTCAGTAAATGGAAATGAATGACTCTCTCTCAAAACTGTAATCACAAATTTTACTTTAAGTGTTTTATTTAAATTTGGCACATGCTTTTTGACCTTATCACTTTTAAAACAATAGAGTTATCCATAGGGCAGTGTCTCATAACATTACTTAGCAGTGGACATCTGTTGTTCTTGCCCACCTGACATCCTTTCCATTCCTCTGGCAATAGACTACCTCTTTCTTATGTTGAATCTATGCTGTTTAGTTTTAATGGAGCTGACTCAGAAGCTTTTCCTCTCCTCCTCAACATAGGATAGATATAAGAACCAAGCCTGGCCAATCAGACCTTACATCTGCTGGACACAGGGATTGGATTAAGCCAGTCCTCCCATGGAATTTTCTGCCAGAGATAGCAGGAAAAAAACTATTTTCCTGGTAGCATTTCTAGACAAGTGAATGAGTTTCACAGATGACGACTGTTTTCTCACCACATGGAAAGAGCCTACCCCCAAAATGGAAAGAGACACAGTCCTGGTAACATTGTTTGGTCACCTAGTTCTAACAATGCCTGAAGCAAGTACTATTCTTGGACTTTTCAGTTATGTGTGTTAATTCCCATTTTTGCTTGAGCTAGTTTGAATGGTGCTTCTGCCACGTACAATGTAAAAGATTCCTGATACATCAGTCCCTCCTTCTTGCCCCAGCTCCAGTAACCTCCCACCTAGTTGGTCCTGGTTCCTTGGCCCCTGGATATTTTCACAATATCTGTGTCATAAGCATGGTGATTTGCTGTCCAAAGTATATAGTATATCCTCATTCTTCCCTCACATGTTGATTTGATGTTTTCAAGATTTAACTAACAAACTGAAAATGCTGAGAGACAATACCATTATGGCTACTGAGGAGAAAAACATGGTAGCCAAGGTTGGAAGTGAGTTTCAGGGATGCCAATGACACTTCCCCCCCACCCCAAACTCAGAGTGAAAGTCATAAAGCATGTTCTATATTTAGAAGAATGGGATATTGGATGTGATCTAATTTTGAAACCATAGGTATCACCTTTAAATATCAAACCTTATTTTACAACAGAACAGCATATGGTATGAAAGTAATTATACATCTTAATGAACATGGATCCTTTCCTATTAGCAAATTATGTTGAACAAATATTTTAAAATATTTACTCTGGGTATGTTACTCTTATGCTGCCTACTCACCTATGCTGAGTAGGTGTTTAATAACATAAAAATTAGTATAATTTTTTTGCCAGATGGGAAAGACACTATATATATATATTTTTTACATGATACACACACATATATGTAAATATGAGTATATATGCATGTATACATATATACATATTTAATATGTATATGGTATGTGTGTATATATATATAAGTGTATATAATAATTTGATAAGGTGTAGAAAGTGAGATAAGAAATAAAAAATTGAAAACAAAAATAAAAACTAAAACACTGGAGCCTCAGCTTAACAGCTGTAATAAAACCAGTTGTCACTAGTATCTATCCTGGATTTTTTCTAAAGGAATCAGGATATAGGAAGAACTCATCTAACCAGGGTATCACTTAAAATAGGGATGATTACCCAGCACCCCAGGCCTGCTCTGGAAAGGGGCTTTATTGTATTCCTGAACAGGCAAAGTCATGTTGTTTTGCCTCTCCTCTTTGCTGGCCTTTTCTCCAAATAGTCTTTGTGATGCATAAATTGGTGCTATTGTGTCATGTTTTATATTATTAAGTTCAAATCCTTACCTGCTACTTTAAAGCCATTACCAGGGCAACTCAGATGGACTCACTTCTCCTAGTTATACACGCTCAGTCTCTGTTTTCTGACTACTCCACAGGAGCCTAGAAGCTGCTACAGTTTCAGGACATCAATTGATTCCACAGAAATGTATTAAACCCTTGCACTGCCCTAAACACAGGAGATAGCACAAGAAATAAGACATGCTCCATACAGTTAAAGGATGCTGACATGAAACAAGGGCAGGGCAGGGTTGTGAGGGCTGCTGTAGGGGAATAAGCAGTTCTATGAGAACCAGGTAGACATGTACCTAAACTGTGCAGAGAATAATAAAGGCTTCCTGAAGGACAGGAAGAAGTCAGAAATGCTTAGTCTTAAGTGATGAAGAAGACTGTTGGGTGAAGAAGTTGGAGAGAGATATTCCATCCAGAGAGACCACCCTTAGACTTAAAGACACAAAACAACTTGATAGAATTAGACATGTCAAGAGGTCTGTATGTCTGGAGATTAGATTATAAGGGGATATGTGGTTTTGTATACAGATGAGGCTGGAAAAAAGTGCTGGAATTATTTGTAAATTGTTTAGAAAACTAAGGAGTTTTGACTTTACTGTAAAAATAATTGGTATATAGGGACTCAACTACTAGAATCCATCTGGGATAGAATTCAAGGGGTTTGTAAACTTAGATGGAAAATAAAATACATCTTTATTTTTACTGATTATTATGTAAAATAATAATTATTATAGTGTTTCCTTCTGTCTTTGTCTTCTTGGGCTGCTAAAACAAAATACATAAACTGAATGGCTTAAACAACAGACATTTATTTCTCACAGATTTGGAGGCTGGGAAATCCAAGATCAAGGTGATAGCAGATTTGATTCTTGATGTGGACCTTCTTCCTGGCTTACAGATTGCCACCTTCTTGCTGTATCTTCACATGGCAGAGAGAGAAAGAGCTCTGGTGTCTTTCTCATCCTACAAGGGCACTAATCCCATCATGGGGGCTCCACCCTCATGACCTCATCCAAATCTATTTACCTCCCCAAAGCCTCACATTTGATACTGTAATGTTGAGAGTTAGGGCTTTAGTCTATGAATTTTTGGAAGGGAAAGAAACATTGAGTCATAACACCTTCAATTATGAATGTAGCTAACAAAATATAGTGGTACTGAAATGGAGCAGGACCCTATGGTCTTCCCCCCCAATCCCCATGTCCTCAACCTGCCTTTTGTCTGTGGAAAAAATTTAGCCAAAGAATAAGTTTAATTGGACAAGTGAGAAAATGCAGAAACAAAGGAAAACAGTCAAAGGAGACCAAATAATAATAGGTTAGTCATTAAGCATAGTCAAGGACCTTTAGTTCCTCCTTAAGGGCTATAGATAATATTCTGAGCCATATCCCATGACCTGTCTTATAGATACTGAAACCTCCCTCCACCCCGCAAATAGAAGAAGTTAACTACATGATGACCAGGCTGTAGCCATGACATAAGCTGCCACAATTCCAAGAATTGGCCTCAAAGAAATGGAAACAAACCTGCCTGGAACTGAAGATTAACTGTACCTAAAACAATCAAGATGATGCAGGTCAGACCACTGATGACCAATTTCAAGATAACTGTCAGAGTTGACTGTATTATTTCTGCATGTAGCCCCCTCCTTCTGTCTATAAAAGCTCTTGCTCCTTGACTGACGGGAGGGGAGTCGGCCTTTGGGCAGGCGTCCACCCTCCCTCTCATTTGTTGGCATCCAAAATAAAGCAAACTTTCCTTTCCACCAACCTGGCCTCTTTAGTGGCTTTTGAGCCGTGAGCAGCCGGACTCCACTTCTGGTTACAGTACTAGCAATACCTGTGACCCTGTTATCAAAAGAAATTAGGTATTTTTATTTCATATTACAGTTGTTACAGATACCTTAAAATGTTTATGCTAATCTTATCTTCAAAATTTTGGTGATGAGATCTACTGCTACATCGTGTTATTAACAAAGAAGCACATTGATAACTGTATCACAAATTTTTGAAAAAATTCAGTAACTTATTTCACAATAATTTGTGCTGTAATTGTATGCATACTATTTGATTATTTTCAGGCAATATTCTGAGAAGGAGAATAATGAGTGCTGATTCTTGGTCAGCTGTCAAAGGATCTATGGAAAAAAAAGAACTTTATATTAGAGATATTTTAGAGACTAGATTTGTGGTTTAAAAAGAAAACTAAGGGTAATCTGGGACAAAGTGAGAGAGTGGCATGGACATATATACACTACCAAATGTAAAATAGATAGCTAGTGGAAATTAGCCACATAGCACAGGGAGATCAGCTAGGTGGTTTGTG
This sequence comes from Mesoplodon densirostris, assembly GCF_025265405.1. Classification (NCBI taxonomy): domain Eukaryota; kingdom Metazoa; phylum Chordata; class Mammalia; order Artiodactyla; family Ziphiidae; genus Mesoplodon; species Mesoplodon densirostris. The sequence goes on from NC_082665.1 coordinate 62,599,338, forward strand.
ACCACCTAGAGGAGTGGGATAGAGAGGGTGGGAGGAAGGGAGATGCAAAAGGGAAGAGATATGGGAACATATGTATATGTATAACTGATTCACTTTGTTGTAAAGCAGAAATTAACACACCATTGTAAAGCAATTATACTCCAATAAAGATGTTAAAAAAAAAAAGAAAACTGACAATACTGCAGAGTACAAAGAAGTTGCGAAGGTGAAGTCTCTAGCGAGGAGGCTAAAGTTATTCTTTAGGTGAGATATGATGGGGAATGAACAGAAACACTGGAAATGAGAGTGAGAAGAAGGAAGCTGTGGGAAGAAGTGAGGAGGAGAAGATGAGGCAGTGGAAACAGCATGTACAAAGCCCTGAAGTGGGCAAGAGCTGGCTGTGTTCTAGGAAACAAAAGCAGAGCAGTCTGGCTAGAGGTGATGATTAGCAGGGAGAGTGGGATAGTGTGAGACTGCCAGGGTAGAATAGGCCAGGTCACTGGGTCATGGTAACCTTGATAAGGAGATTGCACCTTACCCTAAGTAGAACAGGAAGCTGCTTAGGAACTCAAGGGAGTCAGTGTGATTTGATTTATCTTAAAAAAAGTAAACCCTGATTATTGTGTAAAGTGAGGATTGCAGGCAAAAAAGAATGGAAGTGGGAGGCTGAAAGATGATGGTGGCTAGGACAGGGGAAATGATGGTAGAGAAGGAGGGGAGAGGTTAAATATGATGTGATGGCTAATTTTATGTGTCCCTTGGCTGGGCCATGGTGTCCAGCTAATTGATCAAACATTATTCTAGGTTTTCCATGAGGGTGTTTTTGGATGAGATTAATATTTAAATTGGAGGACTTCGAGTAAAGCAGATCACCCTTAAATATGTGGTTGGACCTCATCCAATCAGTTGAAGACCTGAATAAAATAAAAAATTAACCCTTCCCCAAGTAAGAGAGAGTTCTCCAGTAGACAGACTGAACTCAAACTGGAACATTAGCCCTTCTGTTTCTCCAGTCTGCCAGTCCACCCTGCAGATTTTGGACTTGTCAGCCTCCATAATTATGTGAGCCAATCCTTATAAAAAAACCTCTTTTCCTTTATGTACATATCCTGTTGGTTCAGTTTCTCTGGAGAACACGAACTAATACATATGGTATGGTTAAGTGTTGCTGATAGACTGTATCTGAAGTATGAGAGAAAGGGAGAAAGGGAGTTATACAGGATGTTTCTCAAACTTTTGTCATGAATAACTAGGTATACAATGGTGCTATTCACTGGGGAAGCAAAGAGTGAGGGAGAAACAGGTTTGAAAGATTAAATGAGTTCAGCTTGGATATGTTCATTTTGAGATGCGTATGATACATTTAATTGGAGATGTCAAGTAGGAAGATGAATTTATGGAACTCTAACATAGAAGGAAGAGCTGAGCTGGAGCTATAAATGTTGAATACTGTAGATAGTATTTCAATCAAACTGAAGAGAGAAGACTAAGCCCTGGGACACTCATAGAAAGGAACTAATAAAACAAACCAAGAGGCAACACCAAGAAAGTCAGGAGAAAGGCCATGAAAGTGTAAAATTCTTGAAAAAGAGGAGTGTTTCAAGAAGGAAAGAAATATGGGTTCACTGTACTAAATATAAAATTTACTTTATTGCTGTATAATATACATATAATTAGATGCACGTATTTTAACTATACTATTCAATAGGCTTTGACAAATGTATACACCTGTGTAACTCTCATTACAGTCAAGATACAGGATATTTTCATTACCCTTCCAAAGGTTTCTGTTTTGCCCTTTCCCAGTCCATTTCCAACCCTACCCCAACTCCCAGCAAACATTGAACCTCTTTCTATCACTATATATGTGAATTGTCCCTTCCAGATTTTCACGTAAAAAGAATCATATGGTATGTACACTTTTGTGTCTGGCTTCTTTCAAGCAGCATCTTTTTGAGATTTATCTGGCTTGTTTAATGTACCAGTAGTTCATGTCTTTGCATTACTGAATATTATTCTATTGTATAAATACAATATAATCTATTTATGCACTCACATATTGTTGTATATTTGGATTGTTTCTAGTTTGAGACTATTATGAATTAGATTGCTGTTAACATTTATGTACAAGTTTTTGTGCTAACACATGTTTTTATTTCTCTTGGGTAAATAATTAAGAGTGAAATTGCTGGATCATACAGTAAGTGAATATTTAATTTTTTAGGAAGCTGACAAACTGTTTTCCCAAGTGGTTATACCATTTTTTATTCTAGTCAGCAATGCTGCATAGTTCCACTTATTCCAAATTGCCCCTCACCAATGTACCTGATAATGTCAGTCATTATAATTTTAGCATTTTAGTGGGTGTGTAGAGGTATGTCACTGTGCTTGTAATTTGTCTTCCACTGATTAGTGATCAAAATCCCAGCAAGCTTTTTTGGGAAAAATTGACAAGCTGATTTTTAAATTTATTTGGAAAGGCAAAAGGCCTAAAATAGGCAACATAATTTGGGGAAAGAATTAGCTTGTACAATTTACTATAAATATAAATGTAAAATTTACTATAAAGCTACAGGAATCAAGACAATATGTATTGCCATATGTCAAAGGAAAAAATACCAAGTTAGGAAGTAGACCCACAGTTAATATGTTCAATTGATTTTTTTTTAAGAATTTTTTTGGATGTGGACCATTTTTTTTAAGTCTTATTGAATTTGTTACAATATTGTTTCTCTTTTATGTTTTGGTTTTCTTGGCCGCAAGGCATGTGGGATCTTAGCTCCCCGACCAGGGATCAACTCACTTCCCCTGCATTGGAAGGCAAAGTCTTAACCACTGGACCACCAGGGAAGGCCTTGTTCAATTGATTTTTGATAAAGAGTCAAGATAATTCAATGGGGAAAAGGATAGTTATTTCCATAAAAGGCACTAGAACAATGAATAACTGTATGGAATAAAATAAACCTCAACCCTTACATCAAATCATATATGAAACTGAACTCATACTCAAATTGAACTCAAACATTGTCTATTACACTTAGAGTCTATTACTCTAAGTGTAATAAACTTAAATGTAAAAGCTAAAATTATAAAACATCTAAAAAATATAAGAGAAAATCTTTGTAATCTTGGGATAGGCAATGATTTCTTATGTAAGACAAAAAAAATCATGATTTATAAGAGAAAAAATTGATAAAATGAATCTCATTAAAGTTTGAAACACCTGATCTTTCAAAGATAGTAGAAAGGAAATGAATAGACAAACTACACATTCAGACAAATATTGAAAGAAAATTCTTACAACTCAATAGTAAAAGTACATATAAGATATATAAAATGTATATAATATGTAAATGATCCAATGAAACACTTACCAAAAGATTTTAACACAGCTTTCATACAAATAGCCATTAAAATAATTCTAAATAACAGCTTCTTTTCTAACTAACTAACTAGGAAACTAACTAACTAAATAAATAAATAAAGGAACAGTATCACATTAGGTATATACATTTCTTGAAGATGAATCTCATTTTAGAAATATTAACATGTGAAAAATCCACATTTTAGGAATCAGAAAACATAATTTATCTGTACCCATCTTCAAATTGTCTACCTTCCAGGTTGTGACTGTCCTAGCACTCAGGGACCTCCTGCCTCTCAGTTCCACCCTAAATCTTTTTCAAATATATTAGAGAGGTCCTTTTCACTCCATTTTCTGTGTAGATTCAGAACTGACACTTTCTCCTGTTACTCAAGACTCCCCAAGATCTCAATTTCAAACATCTCCAGCCCAGTTTAGAAGCCATCTTCCAGGTTTATTATAACTACTTTATATTCAGTTAAAATGAAATTGCCTAGAAAACTTGAGTAAATATAATGTCATCTGCAAAATGGCACCTCCTTCCTTGGCTTTGGCATCCTGCCGGCTAAATCTTCCTTAACACGGGTAAACCCTTACCTGAGAGCAATCTCAAGTTATATAAAGTAATAGCAAGCCGAATCATGCATCACTGACAAAATTTCCAGATAATTTCGAATCGCTTTGTCTTTGTATTAGACTTCATCATAAGTAAAAGAGAATAGCTGGATTTTCTGCTGATGGTAAAATTTATAATGCTGATGACTGGAAAAAAGAAAAGAACATGTTCTGATTGGTATGACCAAGTTGAATAGTTAAGAGAGTGAGCAGAGCATAAATCCAGAGTCCTCAAGATCTATATTAATACTCTATGCTTATTCTTTTTTCATCTCTCTCATATTAAGTTGGCTTATTTAGCAAATGAAAGGGGAAATTTTTTTAGAAAGACAAAAATCTTCTCTTACTTTTCTGTAAGGAGCTAGCTAAAAGGAGGAAATATCTGCAGGGAAATGCTGAAGCATAATTATTATAAGTAGGATTTCCTTTACCATTATTCCAGCTTCACATTACACCTTCAAAAACAATCATTCTTCTTTCTTTGCCAGCACCAAGCAGAGCTAAAGTGGCAGGTGCTGAAGTGGGGTGAGAGAAACAGTTTTACCCTACTCCCACAATATCCACTCCAGCTCTGCTGACAGGTCTACTTCTGTGACTTAAGCAGATTGGAGGTCCATGATTATGCTGGGCTACATTCCTCTCCTCCAGGAAACCACCCTCTTTGGGATTTGGTCATGTAGTGGACTCCTGAGAAATAACACAGGGAAGAATTTATCAGAAATTGGTGATAGATTGCCAACGGGATGTAAAGGGTGAAAAAGAGAGAAATTGAGGGTGGCTGTTTGGTTGTGAGTCTGAGAATTTAGAAGGATGCTGGTGGCAAGGAAGACATATGGAACTGTGTGATCGCAGGGACATTTGACATTAGATAAACAACTTGGCTGTTTGCCTCTTAAAGCCCCATTTATTACTACTTAGACTGAATTGATTTTTGCATGGCAAATATTGACTCATCCTTCAAAAGCCCCAGCTAAAATGTCACCTCCATGGAGAAACCTTTCAGACACTCCCCAGGCATTTAGTTGCCTCTCCAGGGCCCACAGAGTACACAGTGCATGCACTGGTCATGCTGCTATATTTCCCATTCTGTAATTTGCTGCTTATGTACTTTCTCTCTTTGACCAGTGAGTCAGCATGGCATGGTGAAAAGAGCACTGCTTTGGAATAGACAGACCTAGTTCCAATCCTGCTCTGTCACTATAACATAGAGAACTCAGAGATAACTAGGTTACGTGTAACATGGGAACACTAGAGATTCTGTGGGATTGTGGTGAAGATTAAATCAGAAAGGTATCCCAGAGCTTGGCACAAAGGTGGCACTTAATTATGCTCTTCTTGTCTCTTTCTTTATCTTGGCAAGATCGTGTGCTCCTTGAAGGCAGGAATTGGGTTCTTGGGATCCCTGGTTCCAGGCACAGTGTAGGCACTCAATAAATGTTTTCTGAATGACTAAATTAGTCCACTGTGTCCCTTAGCTCTGTGAAGTCACCTCTTCTCACCATCACTGTGCAGTCTTTATGTTTCCATCTTCTTCACTACTCAAGATACTCAAAAGCAGTGGACCATTAATACCTGTACCACCAGAATACTCCTGCTATTCGCCAACTCTTCATGGTTCTCTGCCTTCTGGCCACATGCTAGGATTGTACTTCTTGTTCTCCTTGTGGCTGTGTCTGGGTCGTGTGACTAGCTCTAGGCATTGAGTTATAAGTAGTAGTGGTTTCCTGACATAAGCAAATATGTGCCCATGTGAAACTCTCAAATTCTTTCTTTCCATCTCTGCAACTGGTGATAATCAAGATGGCCAATGGCTTGTGTCCCTGAGAGACTACAGAGCAGAGCTCTCACCTCTCAGCCACAATCTAGGAGGGACAAGTTAAATAGTTAAGAATATACCTTAGTTGATTTGGGGGATGTACACTAAGATTTGGGGGATGTTCATTATTGCAGCTTAATCTCACCTGTCCTGACTGATAGAGGCAGTAATGGATAGAATGTCTAGCATTCTATTCAATAAAAGGCAATTATCAGGAGGCATGTTCAGTAAGTCCAATTTACAGTATTTTACTCTTTAAGAAGAATTTTAGAGGTATTCTATCATTAACCTTACATAATCCCATGAAATGGCTGAGGGAGGGATATCTTCCCCATCTTATAGATGGGGCAACTAAAACTGGCAATTGATATCCATGAGAACTTCAGCAAGTTATGCAAAAATTTTCAGAGTTGGGAGTAGAATCCATGGTTTTTGCCTTCCAGATAGCTGACCTTTAACAAAACCACACAGGAAATATTAGAAATATATAATTCACATTGATAAAACTCCTACTCTTGAGAAGCTTACAAATTCAATGGTAGTGAAAAGACTTGAAATAGTTGTAAAGCAGCAATGAAAGCTTTGACTTTTTAAGTTCTATATTATAGGTATAAGGGAATGAGCTACAGAAGATCAAAACCAGGTAAGATTAATTTGCAATAGGAGAGTGAGGCAGGAGTCTTCATAAAAGATGAAATTTGAGATCAGGTATATAGCATTTTGTCTGAAAGAATTTGCTCTGATGAAACTACAAATTATGTATTGTATCAGACAATTGGTTAATTCTTACTCATATTTCAAGACTCAGTTCAGATGCCGCCACTGCTGAGAGGTCTTTCCTGACTGTCCCCATCTGCTTTAAGGTTCCTCTTACCATGGCACTTAACTTCTCTGCTAGCACTCCACTGTATTAAAATTAAAATCACCCATTTATTTGTCTACCCAGTGAGTTGCTGATTAGATGTTAAATTCAGTTGTCTATTAGACTCTCGGTTACTAAGGGCAGGGACCAAGTGTGTTTTGCACACCCAGCATATAATGCTGAGGCTGATGATTCAGTAGTCATGCAATAATGTCTGTGATGTGGACTGAAAGCTTGTGTCTCCCCAAAATTCGTATCTTAAAGCCTAATCCCCAATGTGATGGTATTAGGAAGTGGGGCCTTTGAGAGGTGCTTAGGTCATGAGGGTGGAGCCCTCAATAATGGGATTAGTGCCCTTATAAAAAAGGCCCCACAGAGCTCTCTAGTTCCTTCCACAATGTGAGGACACAGGGAGAAGTCAGCAGTCTGCAACCCAGAAGAGGGTCTTCACCAGAAACCGACCATGCTGGCACCTTGATCTTGGACTTTTAGCCTCCAGAACTGTGAGAGATAAATTGCCATTTTTCATAAGCCATCCAGTCTATGGTATCCTGTTATAGCAGCCTGAACAGACTAGGATAGTTTGCGAGTAGAAACTGCAGTACTTTTCAATGGCCCAGAAAAAAATTCTTTAATCAGGAGAACACTTTACAGATTAACTGATTCCAAAACATCTTGGTCAGTGCCTAGGCCATCTCTACCCTTGAGGAGTTTACACAGAGCTCGTCAGTGGGAAAACAGTTCCCATTTCTCTTACTCCAGTAATGCCAGAGTTCAAAAGAGACACCCATTTGGGCTCTGAATTGATAATGATAAACATGGATGGTCTGACAACTCAGAATTGATGTTTATATTGTATGGAGGGGGCTAAAGAAAGAGAAAGAGGCATATTTTTCCACCAGACCAGAAAGCAGAAGGTATCCCCTATTATACACCTACTGAATTAACTGGTCCTGACATTAATAAAGGCTTTCTAGCCTGTCGCGTGCATGTGTGGCCTTAAAAGCCCTGTTTCCCTAGGGCCATTAGAAAGAGGACTGGGTCAGCTACTACATATGCGCCTGTCAGGCCAACGTTGACTGCTTGCTGGAGATGCCAGGCCTGGCTGCAGACTTGACTGATGGGGCTGAGGCGGTGCACAGGTGTGGTTTGGAAAGAAGTTGGATAAAGAAGAGAGCTTCTACGATTATAAGAAAAAGTGTGGAAGAGGAATACATGATAAAAAGAAGGAACATTTAATAAGTGATTAATCTGTGCTCTGAGATGCATGTGGTTTGCCATGTTTAAATCTCATCACACTATTCTAAAGTGGGTGCCGGGACTTCCCTGACAGTCCAGTGGTTGGGACTTTGCCTTCCAGTGCAGGGGGTGCAGGTTTGACCCCTGATCGGGAAGCTGGGATCCCACATGACTTGCGGCTAAGAAACCAAAACATAAAACAGAAGCAATATTGTCACAAATTCAATAAAGACTTTAAAAAATGGTCCACATCAAAAAAAAATCTTTAAAAAAAAAATAAATAAAATGAGTGCTGTATCACTCTCTCCCTGATCCTGAATTTCTTCATCTTAACATGGAAATAAAATGCCTTTCAAGATAATGCCAGTCAATGTGAGAAACCAGGACTCTTGGAAGAGAAATGTTTATCTTTAACCACTTGCTATTTGGCTTCTTTGTGCCTTTTCGTGGTGATAGGCACAAGGATGTTGGATGTCTGAAAAGAATTGGCCAAGAGAAACTAGAGGGAGGAAAGCTAGAGAAGAAATGGAGATTTTGTTACCGTGAGAAGCATTTTATTTCGTCTCTGCCTGTTTTGCTCTGAAATCACCTTAGTACCTCTGAGCATTTCATTATTCAGCTCCTTCTCTATTTACAGAAAAGTGTACAAGGTTTAATGGAGTCCCTTGGCTTTTCCCTTTGAAATATTCATGGGCCTTTAGCAGTTTCTTTCATGCTCACCTTCTCCTCCATTAGGGAAGAGACCTTGGAGGAGACAGCTGAGAGGAAGCAGCACAGTAGGAGATGTGTGCATGTGTGGCAGGGGCTTACTTCCAGGTCCAGGAGCAGAAAGAAAGTGCTCATCCCCCCAAGGATCTTGCCAGCCTCTCCCAGATCTGAAAGAAAGGGAGTGAGGAATGGCACATTCTGGGAAATGACATTTGACTGTCTTTTCTCTGCCTGAGTCTGCCCTCCCCACTAGACAAGAGTCTACCAGGGATCAAATAATGAGAAATTGCCTCCATGAAAGGGCTTGGTGAAGGGTTAGCAAACAAGACTAAAGCATGAATGAACCTCACGCTTCTCAAGAGGGCACCTTCGCACACCACCTTGGGGCCCCTGTTCCACCTTCAGACCTGTTCACCCAGCTCCTTTCCCTGCTATCATCCATCTGTTGTCTCTCAGTCATAGGAGTAACATAGCCTCATACAGTGACATAGCACGGACCCTCGATGATTTTAATCCTGGTTTACTAAAGTGAAAACAGGAAAAAAATATATATATATATGTAGCTTTCATTTAATACTACTGCCTATCTACCAAACATGAATCCTTTTCTAGAGCAAAGTCTAGCTCTTTTAACAGCTGTCCTTTACAGAGTACCTATTATGTGCCAGGTACCATAACTATCTTGTCAAGTAAATCCTCTTTGAGAGAGAAGGAATTTGAGGCTGAGAGAAATCAAATAACTCCAAGGCTCTCTTGGATGAGCTAAGATTTGAACCCCACTCTTTTTCCAAAGCCCAAACCTTCTTCATTTTTCTGCCTCTCTTGCTAAAAGTAGTTTGAGAGTTCCAACCCTTAATATCATTAAAACAAACAAACAAATGTTTTTCAAGAAGAATATAGATACTCTAATTTTGAGCTTGGGGGATACATGTATAACCCCAATTAAATGAATAAGTTAAAAATAAATTAAGAGCATAAATTAAATAAAAAACATAATAATTGCTCATTGTAAGCTTATATAAATATCATGTAATCAGATATAAATCATGTTAAATGGAGAAATCCCTATGGGAAGAAATTATGAAACTGCATTTACGTCATAAAGGAAAAACTACATAAAACTTAGAGATGCAATAAATAGGCAAGATAGCAAAACAGTGTCTAGAAAAAAAAAGATTATTTATTAATACTGTTTTTTAGGCCCTAAAAATTGTCCTCCCTTTTCTTAGGGAGTCTTCCATTTAACATATTCTATAGTCAAATTACATGATATTAATATAACATCTCTCTCTATTCACTGAATATATATTTATTGAGCTAGGATCACTAATATTTGTTAAGTACTTATGGTTTAAGCAGAGATCTAAGTATTTTATATATATTGCCACATTTAATCCTCACAATGATATGAAGTAGACATTATTTTTATTCCCATTTATAGACGAGCACACAAAGGCACAAAGAGGTTATGAAACCTGCCCAAGGTCACTCAGCACATGGCAGAAACAGAAACCAAACCTAGGAAGTCTGTTTCCATACTACGCAAGATACATCCCCTTACATTTTCCCGCACATTCACAGATGTATCTTTTATAACAGTCTCATAGGAATAAAACCTGGGATCAGGCCTCTCACCCATGACCTCTCACCCAAGGCCCCCAACTATCCAGCGTTCTGTTGATCTTTCAGTGAAGACAGGCACCAAAAGCCCAGAAAAAAAATACATCCACTTCCTAATAAGAAGCTAATGGTGAATTGTTACAGAATTAATTATGTAAGAGATGTCAAATAAGTATAAAAGAGCATTAAAGTATTTTACACTTTTCCCCTATAACATACCTCCTGAGGTAGAAAAGTAAAAATTGATATGAGGTCTAAAACTGAGCTCTGATTTTATCTGAGAAATCATTTGGCTCGCTTGCCCTGATATGCTGAAAAGGCAGTTCTCCCTGGCCATGTAAAAATAGAGCTTTTCCCCTACTCAGTTCTGTAGGGAGAGGGTAGGACTCCTGCTTTAACTACTGAGACAAGAGAAGCAGAGATGAGAAATGAAACTGCAGGTTAGATGGAGCTGGTGCAGGGCCAGAAGCAGAGTTCCTGTCCCTTATTGCTATGTATTTTCTTCCCTTTACATAAGTTAAAATTTTAAATAATTAAATAATTAATTAATTTTTTGCTGTGTTGGGTCTTCATTGCTGCACATGAGCTTTCTTTAGTTGCGGCGAGAGGGGGCTACTCTGCTTTGTGGTGCGTGGGTTTCTCATTGCGGTGGCTTCTTTTGTTGCGGAGCACAGGCTCTAGGCGTGTGGGCTTCAGTAGTTGTGGTGCACAGGCTTCAGTAGTTGTAGCTCGTGGGCTCTAGAGCTCAGGCTCAGTTGTTGTGGTGCACGGGCTTAGTTGCTCCACGGCATGTGGAGGATCTTCCCGGACCAGGGCTCAAACCCGTGTTCCCTGCATTGGCAGGATTCTTAACCACTGCGTCACCAGGAAAGTCCCTACAAAAGTTAACTTTTAAAACACAAAATGATACTGTATTACATAATCTTCCTAGCTGGGATAGAGGTTTGATAGTCTTCCTTGCCGCCTCAGTTAAGTAGATCACCAGTCAACTTCTCCACAAGGGTCAAATGAGTAGAATCCTCCAGTTTCCCATCTCTAAGGCCTGAGATGGAGCTGAACATAAGCAGCAGGTTTCAACTGCGTATGCCCCACTGTGTCAGAATCTGATATAATACATCAGGATTAGGGTCCAAAAGAGGGCTGTGAGAGTGAAATGAAACTGAATCTTGAATACCAACCTCTTCTTCCATAAAATACCTCCATCTCACAAAATCAGCACATTTATGCTTTAAGGCAATCTCATTGCCAAACTGGTAATGACCTCATCATCTGCTGCTCATTTAAGTTAAAATATTTATCTGCAAATTGTACCTGCAGCCTGTCCCTACATAACATTAGCAACCATTTTATATCTTCTGGATCCATCTGGTCCCATGTTTTCAGTGAAATGTAGGTAATACTACATACTTCCTCAGATTATTGTGACAATTACATGAAATAATATATGCAAAAATGTTAACAAAATAGATGCCCGGATGTGGTCAGTCTATTGCAAAATTGGTTGCAGTTCTTGAGCCCATTATGTGTCCATGTCCTTTGTAATATGACTTTGGAGTTTCTCCCTTTAAGAGGTCATGCCTATTTCCCAATCTGGGCGTCTGGACTGGCCTCCTACTTGCTTTGGCTAGTAGAATGTGGCAGAAGAAATGGTGCATCTTGTAGACTTTTGCTCTCTCTATTGTCCTGCTGCTTTTACCATGAATAAGGCTGGGCTACCCTGCAGGAGGGATGTCAAAGAAACATGGAGAAGAACCAAGGCTGTCCTAAACCAGGCAACAAAGAGCCAACAGCCAACCCCCATCTGGCGAGGGAATCCATCCAACTTCAGCAGAGCCTTTACCCAGATGACTGGAGATGCATGACTGAAGCCAACTGAGACCAAAAGAAGCACCCATAGACTTCAGAGCAATAGTAAATGGTTGCTGTTTTAAGCTATTAGATTTGGGGGTGATTTATTATGAAACAGGAGCTTAGTGATATCCTAAGCCTTACCCTGATCCTCTGGATCAGAAGACATAAGGATGGAGCACAGGCTTCTGCAACTTTATAATATCCCAGCTCCACACCTGAGATGTTAGCTTAAAAAAATGCACTTTTCTACGGTCTATCTCAGGCCTAAATCAGAAATCAGAAGTAAAGGGACATGGGATTTGCATGTTTAACTAGCTCCTCAAATGACTCAATAACTGGTAAGAACCAATGCTTTGAGACAGCCCTTTTCAAACTTGAAAGTACACACCACACTTTGAGTGAACTTATCTCTGTCTAGCTATAGAACTATAATTTCTGACTTAAAAATAAAGTCTCCTTCAATTGAATTAGAAAGGAAAAATGTTACAGCTAAAACTATGCAATAGATTACAAACACACATATTTACACATAAAAATTCATGAATCAGATTTTGGCAAGAATGAGAGGCAAGGTTCAAAGGCTCTGACTGTAAAGCTTGGCCACACACTGGAATCACCTGGGGAGCCTTAAAAACTGAGCTTGAGTCTCAGCCCCAGAAATTCTAATTTAATTGCTATATTGTATGGACTGGATGCTGGGGTTTTTAAAATGTCCCCAGGTGACTCTAACGTGCAGCCAAGTTTGAGAACCACAACTCTAAATCCTGCTGTGCAGCACCATTTCCAGTTAAATAAGAAAAAAACTTTTAATAAATCAAACAAAACAGGTGTGTGTCATGTGGTCATTAACATTCCCTATGATGGTCCAAATTACCTACTCTTCAGGAAGATTTGTAGCTCAATTGACATCGTTTATCAGCAGGCTGGAAGGAATCATGGGATGCAGAAATCTGGCCAGATCCTTCTTAAATTGCTAACACAGTAAATTCTCCCATAAGTTTGGATGATTTGACCATTGGGCATTCTACACATATTCTACACGTATTTTTTAGAAATATGTACTTATTTTAGGAGTATTTTTCACAGTGCATTAAGTGCATTGTCAATAACTGTGACTGGAGCACATATTTGATGAGGAATTTTAGTTTGAACAAAGAGCAATCCTGCCATAGCCTTAAGTGGTTTTAGTCCTGGTTGACAATGGCCAACTCTACAAACATCACCATGAGTAGATGCCTTGATTAATTAAAGTGTCAGCACTATCACTGATTAATTAAAGTGTCAACACTATCACTAATGCAGTGTGATGTGCAGTCCCATACCACCACCTTCCCTTATTACTTGAAATCTAGATTAATATAATTCCTTAACATAAGCAAGGATAGGAGGAGAAAGAACACAGCACACAGGTTGATGCTTAAAATTTTTGCCAACTCGTCTGATAACTAAACATTTTTAAAGCTGTGATTTTAATTACTCTATCAAGCACAGTCTGAAACAGCTCTTCTTCTACTGAACTGGTTCTTTCCTGCTGAGTCTTGATTGTGAAATAGGAATTTAAAGATATTAACGCTCAAAATTGCCTTATCTGTGATGATTATGACAATATAACCAACAACAAATACAAGACAATTCTTGAACACTTACTATATTGCAGGGACTGTACTAAGGCCTTATAAGCATTGACTTACTTATTTAATTCTTACAGTTGCCTTGTAATGTAGGAGCTATTATTATTATTATCTGCATTTTACACGTGAAGAAACTAAAGCATAGAAAAGTTAAATAATCTCCATAAAGGTCCCTCAACAAATAAGTAAATAAATGCAGTGGAGTCAGGATTGGATCTTTGGCTGATAGATTCAACCTCTAGAGTATATTGCTATATGTAGCATGCCATGTACTGTAATGTCACTTACCAGAATCAGCGTATATGTAGAGTTGGGTAGAAAATTAGAGATATTTCCAAATCCTCTCTTTTATTTTATGGATGAGAAAACAAAATCTCAGAAAGTTAAAGTGATTTGTTCCAGGTCATTGTGCAAGTTTCTGGCAGCAATAAAATTCGGATCCATGATTCCTCAGAAAACGTACTTATAGTTCCACATTTAAAAAATTTCTTAAATTTTTAATTATTATCCATAAAATCCAAGTTCAGGAAATGTTTTCATATTCTAACACATATGCAAAGTGATTAGCTCACGCAGCGGATACTCAAAAATATTAGTACTTCCCTTGGCATTTTTCACTAAGATGCTTTCTCTTTTTATTCATTATTCAGAAGAATTAAAAAAATATACTTGACCTCTGTCCAGTACACCCTCTCAAAACTCTCTCTTCTTGGCTTCTTTTGATTACTTTCCACCTCTAAAAAGCTCACGTTCAGTCTTCTTCAAGGCTTCTTTTCCTTCACCTCTTCCTTAATGCTAATGTTTCTAGATGTTGTCTTCCATTCTTATCTCTTCCAGTCTATACACCCTCCCTGGACAATTTCCTCCTGTCTATTGCTTCATCTACTTCTTGTGTGCCAATGAGTTAAAAAAAAAACCAAACTGTATCTTGAGGTAAGACACCTCTCCTGAGCTACAGTCGTACAGTTTAAACTGCCTACTATTTACCTAGATGTCATCCTCTCTGAGGTTTAGGGACAATATGGTTCAATGTAGAACATTTGAGGGGATGGTGGTGTTGGCAGATGTTTGTGTGGGACAGCTGAAGTTTCAACCGAGTTGTTTGAAATGGATCACCTGTCCCCCTGACATTTAACAGCAAAGCAGACTAATTCAAGACTACAGAGATGTCCAGGAGGTTAGCCTGCCCTGTTTACAGGTAGGATCCAGAACTCACCATTTCAAAGATTTATTTTAAAGCCTCTATTTTAGGATATAAAAGTCTTTTCTTCTTTTATTTTTTCCTAAGCAAACTATATATTTATATGGATGAGCAAGTGTACGTGTATTTATACATATATCAATACATATACATGCATACCTATATACACACATATACATTTGTATACATAATAAACATTCATATGTGCATACATATACATATATACATTTCCCCCCTTCTCGTAGAATGGTTGAAAGGTAGCAGAGTGGGGTGGGAGTGGAGGCCACGACATTCACATATTTATTTGTAGCATGAAAATATTTATCCGACTGCGTAAGCACTTTGCAAGAGTGAAATGTTTATCAAAGTGTTCACAGATTGTGCCATGCTGCTATGAAATCATCCTAATGTGCCCAGAATCATCCCAACTACCAGGTATTCATATGCCTCCTGCAGATCTTTCTACAGGGGCATGTCGTTGAGTGAAGTGTCTTCTTTCTGTCCGCCTGCCTTTCCAGATGCAGAGCCATCCGGAAGCCACATGGTTGGAGCAGTTGTCTGGAGACAGCGAACAGCAGGCAGAAGGCTGCACTTTCCTGGTGAAGAGCAGAGTAAGCTCCCACTGCTGCCACAGTGCTTTAGTCCACAGGGATGGAAATGTTCCCTTCCAGGTGACGTTTAACACATAGATTTAGTTTTATATTTTATGAGGGTATTAATTCTGAGTCAGATTTTCATTTTTACTCTGTGGCGGTACAAATTCCTAAATTCAATTTCCTATAGGCACAAGATATATTACCTTGGTTTTACTATACTCTGGATATGGAAAAACATAAAAAGGAGGGAGACAGGTTTTTGTTTCTACTTCCCACCTCAATTTATCAATGACCCTTCCCACCCTAAAATAGAATTGTCTTAATATTAGTATTATTTCAAATTCCCTCTGCACGTGGATCATTGCCTATAAAATTGAGGGCTTAATTCGTGCTATTATTTAATAAAATTCAGAAAACTGCATGTATAAATTCTATAATTAAAGATCTCCATGAATTAGCATTTGTTATCTGTATATAATTAAAACTTATCTCTTCCTCAAGTTTTCAATTTTTACATATAACATTTTACGTTAACTTTAAAAAGCTTGAAATCAGTGTAGTGTAGTAGAAAGGGTATGAGACACACAAAGCTTGGAATTTTAAACTTCTTTTGCATTTAGTAACTGTGTGACCTTAGCCAAGTTACTATTTTTTAGCTTTAGTTTTCATATCTGTAAATTGGTAATAACAATGCCTACATCTTGGGATTAAATTCAACACCTTCTAGAGGTTAGTTCAGAGCCTCTCACCACCTCTAGGACATGTCAGGGAGGGTGACATGAATCTTCATCCTGTTCAGTATGGCTGGACTACAAGGGAGAGAGATGGCTTTTGTGCCAGTGAAGCAGGAGCTCTGCAAGTAGGAGTAATAGTCATTGGACTTAGCCTTGGTTCTTCAGGTCCTAGCAGTGCTCAGAATCTCTCCTCTGCTAGTCTCTGAAGCTCTCCCACGCACTGACCCCTCTAGCACTGCAGTTCCCCCCTCCTTGCTGATCCCAATAGATTACTAGTTTTCAGGAATGGTTTTGGATGACGGTGCAGATGCTCCTCTTTACTCTTTCCAGGTGTCCCCCACAGCAAGAGGGAAAGATGATGCAGATAAAACCAATTTGTAAGAAACACGCCAAAGCAGTGTGGTTGTTTTGTTGCAAAGGGATTTTGTTAATGTGGGATGCACTGAAAACAAACACTCTCTAGATTGTTGCCAGAAAAGAGAAGCAGCAGGCTGAGCCCCAGTTGTAAATTAATAACTGAAAAGCTGTCCTGCAGAGAAAGAGGCATCCAGACTCTGCTCTGAGCTTCAACCTCTCTCAGGTTTCCTTCTTGTAGGATAGAGCTGGAGGGCGATTTTCATGGTAGCAAGACAAAAGAAATATAAACAGCTCAGCTATGGCTCAGCTTACCTTCCTCCTTGACCACAGGGCACAAAAATGGTGGATTCTTCAAAGACTTAGAAGGACCAGAGACGGAAAATCTGTAAAGAAAATTCTTCTCTAAAAAAAAAAAAAAAAAAAAAGTTACAGGGCCTGATCTACAAAACTGACGGTCTCTGATTTTAAATGTCTCCATAGCACAAGGCTTTTTATTCTGGATGATGTGGGCTATAAAGAAGGTGATAGATGACTCACCCACCCTGACAAATTGGAGCTGATGACTCCGTGTCCTAAATAAAACCAGGAAAGATAAAAAGATGAGAAAGGTAAGGCCACATTACTTCACTGCAGGAGCTTAGGAAGAGGATGGAGGCACCAACATCTCGGTGAATTCTTTTTCTCATGGTAGCCACTTGTGTTCTCATTGAGCCCCAAGACCAAGGAGCAAACAGATCAGAAAAGCGATTTCTCATCCCACTCTATTCAGCATTAATGGCATAAAATCCCATTAGTGCACTCTAGGGGTTCATTTCAAAACAGACAACGGCCTCTGAATCAGTCTGCCGTGCATAATCATCTGGCAATAGGGAAATTACACAATCAAAAATTTAGCGAAGCACCATGAAAGGCAGCTATATGAGGTCATACCCATTCTTCTTTTGTGCGGATGAGAGGAATCAGTTTAAGGCCAGCAAGATAGATTTTTGCTTCCGAGCTGAAGTCTCATGATCAAGCCAGGAAAGAGATCCTATATTCTTTTAGAAGAGAAAGTAAGAGGAAGGAGTTTTATAATTATTTTATAAACAGATAAAAATAATTTTACTCTCCTTAGATGCTCCTTTTTTCCCAACCAGCCCTTTAAAGAAAACCCTCCCACATTCCCTTCTATTACAATCAAGTCCAGGAGGATCATCCTTTGTCCCTGTCTTCCACCTGTACTCTCTCAGCTTGCTAGGCCTGCTTTTCCAGTATTTTGTCAGACTTTATTGCATGAATTTCCTTCAAATGCATGTCTGGTAGCAAAATATCATCATCATGCATTTCAGTCTTTATTTTCAGGTACATTTATTGTTACATTTATACAGCTCCTTTCTGTTCTTAACATGAATTCATATAGTACATTATCTCTATTCCTGCAACTGGGGTGTAACAAATTCTATCAGGATTCTCTCAAATCCTTCTTTCTCTTTCTATTCTCACAGCCATCACCCAGCTTAAAATCTTATTATGCCAAGCGAAGGTTATTGCCATCTTCATTCTGGTCTTTGTATATTCAGTTATTTTTTTCTTCAATTTCCCCTGCTGCTACAGTAATCTTGTAATAGCAATTATTGGTTTAACTCTCTTTTGCTTAAATGGCTTAAATGATTGGCTTAAATAAATGAATTAAATTATTTATCATATAAAAAAAGCCCTTCAGCCTAGCATTTACAGCCCTCGATGTAAAAGGCCCAAGTTACCTTTTCCTAACCCTCCTTTTATCCATCATTTCCCACCTGCCTCTATATTTCCTTCTGCAAAAGCTCTTTGAGCTCACTATGCCAGATCTTCCTGAGTAGCCCTAGGCTCCAGCCATCTGACCACAGATGATTGGACAAGGGATAGACAACTGACCTGGGGAGACAACTGACCCAACTAGACCTATCAGATTCTCTGTCCAAGGAATTTGGATTTAGGACACAACAACTCAGTTGGTTTTGTAATATTACTGGGCTTAGATAGTAACATGGATGCAAGAGTGTGTGGCTGTCACTTTGCCACAGCTACTTGGGGCCCATGGATGCTAAGAACTGGAAAAAAGGAGCACTCTGCAGAGAGAAGCACGTAAATGGAGCCAAAATCCAGAAAACAGCAAAACTAAGAGGCCCAGAAACAGAGAGAGAGAGATTAAAAAGTAGATGCCTTGGTTCTTGAAGGCATACCTGCTCTTAGTTCTACACAAATATGAGGCTTGGCCTGTCTTCCTGTTCTTGGGTTCCATGAAGTACTCTAGTACTTAGACTAAATACCCTTTAATTTAAGCTAGCTTGAGTGAATTTCTATTTCTTGTAACTAAACAGCCCCTGACTCATAAATAGTCCCTAGGGACAGCCAGATTAGCCTTCTTGCCAGGCCTGAAATACATCTTGCCATTTCTCACACCCCCATCTGTCAGAAAGGCCCTCAACGTTCATTTTCTCACATTCCTAACCATTTGTTTCAATGTCATTTCTTTTATCTACACTTCCATAATTGCCCTCATCTCAAAGATAGAACAACTTTCAGCAATTCTGCAATCTGAAAGTGCCAAGAGAATTTCAGGAAAGAACTTCTGATCTATTGGATCTTTACATAAATAGTTCGGGGGAGGAAAACTAGGACAGTCCTCTGTTTTGTTTCAGAAGAAGGAAAAAACCCTCTCTCACTTCTACTTAGGGGCAAACCAATTCAACAAATTAAAAGACTTCTGGGGCATTGAACTAAGTCTTCCATCTTCAGTCCCCATTTGGCTAGTGCCTTGACCTTACCCCCTGCCTCTCTACCAAGACCCCATTTTTCTCTTACTTTAATGATGTAATCCCATGACCCCGGTTTAGCGGTGGGTGATACAACCTCCCTGGGTGGGCTGGAGGGGTCACCTTGTTCCCTCTCCTCTTGTGTCATGTGGCCCAAACTGGCCTCTTCTGACTGCCAGCTGACATTGAATTTTCCACCCACAGTCACCTCAGGGTGTCTTTCATTAACATTAGTGTTCCATGTGCTCCTGTTTATTGAGTATATAGTGCTTTTGGATATTTTCCCCAGATGATTCAAGCTGAAACTCATTTTCCCCCCTATTTTCACGGATCCTGTTTTGTACTATTTGTACTATTTTGTACTGCAGAACAATTTTTTTTCCTCTTATCTTGTGTATTAGAGGAGCCTGCTGAATTATGGGCTTCAAGTGTTTTGCAATTATAATGTGCACCAGTGTTGAGGCAGGTTGTTGTAGTAATTTCTCCAACATCAGAGATCTCTGTTGAAGAAGTCTCATTTGACAGCAAATATTGTTTGGATTCTAAGAGTCACTATATTTGGAACTTACTTTAAAAAATCACTTATACATTGGTTAATTCAAGTTTTATTTTTATCAGTCTCTTCAAGATGTCTTTAATTCTGTAGAAATCATATTAAAGATTTCTGATATGATTCTACCACTTGTTCTATTTGGGGGCTATTCCCAGCCATTATAGACCCTGACCCTTGCTAATCAGTGTCGAGTTGATATGTCATTCCTAAACACTTCTCCTTGACTTCCTGGACTTGGGAACCTGACTTTCTAGTCACATGGCACCTGCTAGACCATGCTTCCTTCTAATCATCCTGTTCCTGAAACTTCCAATGCTCTGTTATAACCAAATTCTTTCCTAAAAAATTGTCACGCAATACATATATTAGTCAAATCTAAGCAGACCTTTCTTCTTAATCCCCTGGAAGCAAGATTTCTATTACAGCAAGATAGAATGTCCACCATAGCTGGACATTCAATCCAAGCTCAGCCATTCATCCTTGTTTCTTTTGGAAATTTGAACAGGATTAGGAACATCATTTTTATATGCCTATAGGAACAAATTAGTGGAGAGCAAACATTTGATGAATTAGGAGAGAGAAAAGGGAACTTGCTGGATCAATGTCTTTGAACAGACAAGAATGAATAGAATCTAATCCACGAATTCAGAAATTAGCTTTGGATAAGAGTATGGGAATCACCTATTGTAACAGGAGGGAAGAGGTGTATGTAGGTACAGATGCTGGTAGATGATAGTGTAGTTGAATATTTTCCACTGACTGTTTCAGCTTCTTCAGGGAGGTGGGAAATAAGTCATCAGGTGAGACAAAGAGATGTTGGAGGCAAGAAAAGAAAAAATCTGAATAGTTGTAGAGGAGCTTGGGAGCAAGAAGTGAATCACACAGTTTGATTGCTTGCTATCGGTGAGAGCCCGCTTCAGATTCAAGATCATAAATGTAAAGTTAGTGTGGCTGTGTATTTTTCTCTAGTTATGTTCAATGGCACAGGTGCAGTTTGGAGCAAACACAGTTAGATTCCAGCATGGAATTTAACTAAGCATGTACAAGGAAACAAAAAAAGTGGAGAGTTAAGAGAGTGATTTTAATGGCTGAAGAACTTAGGTGGGTAAAGAGAAGAGTGTGGGTAACAAGGGGGCAGGAAGCAATAACAGAGTGGTAGGATCCAAAATCTGGAGATTCACCAAAGCAAAGCATTGTTCAGATTGGGATACTAGAGGAAATTCAGCCAGAAATTTAGAAAATGAAGGTCAGAGAATGGGAGGCAAGAAGATAAGATTCTTGAGGTTCTGCAGTTATTGGTAATGAAAAATAATGGGAGAATAAGTGATTGAGGTTGGGGAAGAACAAGATATCTTGGAGGGAGAGAGTTAAAAAATACTGAGAGGTGAAGGTATTGGAAGGATCATCTCAATGCATAAAGAAATCATGAAGAGGGACTTCCCTGGTGGTGCAGTGGTTAAGAATCCACCTGCCAATGCAGGGGACATGGGTTTAAGCCCTGGTCTGGGAAGATCCCACATGCTGTGGAGCAATGAAGCCCGTGCGCCACAACTACTGAGCCTGCGCTCTAGAGCCTGTGAGCCACAACTACTGAGCACATGTACCACAACTACTGAAGCCTGTGTGCCTAGAACCCGTGCTCTGCAACAAGAGAAGACACCTCAATAAGCCCGTGCACCACAACGAAGAGTAGCCCTCACTCACCACAACTAGAGAAAGCCCGCATGCAACAATGAAGGCCCAATGCAGCCAAAAAAAAAAAATTTAATAAAAGAAAATAATGTTTTTAATTGCTTATTAAGAAATCATGAAGAATAAAGGCAATCATATTACTAGAGAGAGTTACAATAAGCCAAAAGTACAAACACTCAAGAAAGGAGGAGAAAATGGCTTAGGTGTTGGTAGATGTAAAGGGTAATGGAAGCTATAACCTAATGTCATGGGATTCAAAGTTGGGAAAGTTTCAGAGAGAAGGAAAGGAGAATGGTCTAAAAGTGGCAATGGGGAATAGCTGCTCAAAATGATTAGACAACCAAAGCTTATTGAGCTTATTAATTGCTAGGCATAGTCTTAAAGACACTAATATGTTTTAACTCATTTAATCCTCATAACCATTCAATGAAGCAAAACACTATTACTACCCCTGTTTTAAGGATGAGAAAATCAAGAGCCAGAAATATAAGTTGCCCATGGTCATACAGGGAGACAGGTTCTAGGGGATGTGCTTTTTTTCTTAAATATATTTAAAAAAGCTTTTCATTTATAAATAATTTTAGACTTACACAAAAGATGCTGAAATAGTACAAAGAGTTTCCATATTCCCTTCTCTTGGCTTGCTCTAATGTTAACATCTTGCATAACCATAGCACTCTTATGAAAAACTGGGGCATGAATGTTGGTAGAATATTACTAACTAAACTACAGACTTTATTAGGATTTAAGCAATGTTTACCCTAATGTCCTTTTTCTGGTCCAGTATTGGATGCAGGATCACATATTGCCTTTAGTTTTTGTGTCTCCTTAGTGTCCTCCGATCTGTGACAGATTCTCATTCTTTCCTTTTCTTTCATGAACTTGACACTTTTGAAGAGTCCTGCTTGGTTATTTTGTAAAATGTCTCTCAATTTTGGCCTGTCTATTGTTTTCTCACAAGTAAATGGAGGTTATGCCTTTTGGACATGAATATCACAGAAGTGATGGTGTATCCTTCTTAGTACATCATTTCAGGGGCTACACAAAGTCCATATATCTTATGACTAGTGATGTTACTCTGGAACACTTGGCTAAGGTGATGTCTGTTAGACTTCCCTACCATGAAATTACTGTTTTTTCCTTTGTAATTGATAAGTATCTTGGGAGATGTACTTTGAGACTATGCAAATATCTTGTTTCCTCTCAACAAAGGATCTGCTCTTACCTACCATTCTATATTCTCCTAATCAGAATAATTTTAGTGGGGAATCAGGAACATGTTCATAGAAAAGAGGACATTTGATCTAAATCAGATGCTAGATTTTAATAGGCAGAAATAAGAAGGAAGAGTGTTCCTGGCTGAAGGAACAGAATCAGCAAAGTCTCAGAAGTCTGAATGTGCCTGTTGCATTCTGTGCGACTGGTGTGTAGACTGTATGTGTGGAGAAAGTGAGAAATGAGGCATAAAAGACATAGGAGCCTAGATCGTCCATACCTTGAATTTTCTGCAGAAGAACTTGGACCTTTTCCAACGTGCCTAGTATTCTTCAGTTTCCAACCAATTGTGATTTGGTGGGGGAGGAGAGAAGTCATACTTTTTAGAGCTTATATTTTCATCTGTAAAAGGACATTCGATAGTCTCTAAGGCATCTCTCACTCATGAAATTTTATGATTCTATGAATGGGTAACATATTGATTCTTTCCATGCCATTGTATACATAGCTTAGTGGTTTTCAAAAATCTACCCCTTGAGACCACTTTCTCTTTTCCTCTCATGAAATCATACTCATAATTTGAGCTGCTTCGGCTGAAAAGGATGCAGGAACTTATTAGCCAGATTCTCCTTCCCCATTCTCTACCATTGTCTCCAATCAAAAATAGGAAAAGAAAGGAAAGGATTTATCCGGGAGAATAATGGCCTCAAATTTGGATGTAGCTGCATTGACAGGATAACTGGATTTTTTCTTTCTTTAATCAGATACAAAATATAGGATTAGCTGTGAGGATTCCCTCCCTTTACTGTACAGTCCTCCATGGGTAGGTGGCAATAAAATTAGAGGCCAGGAACAGTTCCTTCACCTGGTACCATGAATTTAAATAATTCTAAGATGGTGATAGACAGAAAAGAGGAGAACAATTTACAGAGGATAATTGGAAAAGCAGGGAGGGATGTCAATAAGTTGACAGGAAATATAAAAAGCATTGGTTCTGCCATGAATTTAGAGAGCCTTCAGAAAGGTCACCTTGATCCTTCCCTTAAGCATTAGGAAAGAAAAAGAAAGGGGTACTCAGATTAGACGTTAACAGGGCTTCCTATATCTACTCAATTCTATTAGTGAATGCAGCTTTGTAGCCAGGCTATATTGATAAAAATAATTTTACTTTGCCTCCTTTTTATTACTAAATGCTGTTATGCTTTATGAGAGTCCCAGACTGATGTTAAAATTCCAGATCAATGAGAGACAAATTGTGATGGATTGTCACTAGGTTCTTGATGTTCTCCGTGAGCTTATTCTGTAATGACTCTCTGTGTACTGGGTGGTGCCTTTGATGACTCTCTGCTGTATATTATATACAATTATACAACAATTTTGAAACCTAACCAATTTAGTGGACTTGTTACATTAGACCGCTTGTCTTATATTAAAAATTAGTCAATAGTTTGTGTGAGTTTAACCATTCTAATTTTTCCAAGTGTATTATCATAAATAACATCATAGTTTTTGCTTTCTGGGTTATCAGTATCAGGGATATTTTATTTTACATCTGCATTACTCCAGGAAAGATTTAAGATGGCTTCAAGGATACATGCCATACATCAAGATAAGGTAAATTAGAAGCAAATGAGAAAGAGAAAAGTTAAATAGTGTGTCAGGACATAAATTAGAATCAGAAATGAAACTAATGCAAGAACAGATTCCTATTCTAAGCTTTCTAGCATCCATTTATATAAATTCTAACACTATAAGGGCTTAGGAAACAAGTTTTTCTTAGCGAAGAGTAGGTTTATTTCTTAGACTATAAAAACATTTCTCCTGAGGGTTTTTACAAAAAGGATGCCACATTATCAGAAACAAATTCCTCAACAATATTCTCATGTTTGAGGCACTGCATACTGTAGGGCTGCTTCTTAAAAAGTCCCTCAAAAGAAAACAAAACTCGTGGTATCATAACAGATACAATGTTGAAAAAGCTACTCTAGAGGGCTTGGAAAGGGGTTGGTAATACAAAATCCATCAAGTTAGCAGCTCTGTTGGCTTCATTTAATCCAGAGGCAGAGTTTTACAGTGTCTGGAGAAATGGATGTACTACAAACCATCAGGCTTTACCTGCTCTCTCAGCTAAACTTGTGATGGCTATTGGGCAGCAGTCATGCTACCGTCAGGGACACTGTTCATTGAAAGGAACAGAGACCCATATCACTGGTACAAGAAAAGGATGTAGGGATACAGAGAAGACTCCTGTAATTTAAATATGAGAAATAAAGAACAGCTGGGCTTTGTGGGAAATGTATCTGGGAACTGCAAATAAACAAAGGCAGCTGATGTACCTAGCTCTTTCTCTGGGCTTACCTTGTCATCTCCACCAATTTTATTTCCATTTTGTATCCGCTATTTTCTTCTCTCTGGAGAGGCTTTTCCACCATGGCCCAAAGCAGCTACTCCAGCCCTCAGAGTTAATAACTCAGCATCCACGGATGATAAACATCATTCACTTGAATTTCCCAAACCCAAAATCCCAGGAAAGGAACCTGACCCAGCTCTTCTCTTTGACCCACCACAGGCAGCTGTCCAGTGTTCAAAGGTTAGAAATGACCTTTGAATCAAGTGTTTCTTGGTCCAAAGACTGTGTCTAGAGGCGTGGGGAAACTTGGTACAGATCTTAGGTGTGACACTTCAGCATAAGAGTTATAAGTGTGGAGAGGTTCCAAAGGTGACCAGACCATCACTCAAATGTGGCATGCCACCTAGCTAGCCACGCTTCTTAAGAAAATAGCCTATTGCTTGGTCATGTGGGTTGGGATGTCTTCTAGACAGGGCAAGTTGGTCCAAACTTATTCAGAAGAATCTCTTGGGGGGGAAAAAAGAGATTTATCTCCTGGTTCTTTTCCATCTTGTTTCCCCTTAGTCAAAATTAGCCCCAGAGGGTAGTAGTTACCCCACACTTACAGTTTATGTTACCCAGGTGCTGCCATGCCCTGCAGCTTCATTTAAGTACAAAAGCAGCAGGAGTAGCCACAGTCCTGACACATATTTTTATCATCATTCAGTCCTTAGCCCATTTTTCCAAACTAGATGCCCTTTTCGTTGTCTGGTTATGTAAAGAGAAAGTGCCTTATGTCCAAAGGGAATTGGTGTACAGTCTTTGCCCATCTTACCTTTTTTGCTGTACCTTCTGCCTGTTTTAGCTGCAGTGTGGGTAATAGAGGTAAGGGTGGGGAAAGAGGTCACAGATTCACTGTCCCTTTCTCATCCCTTCTTGGTCATACCCAAACCCAGGATAACTTACTTGTTTAATGGCACATTTTCCAACGTTTAGGATTAAACTTTCTATCTGTTAAAATATTTTAAAATAAATAGGTCTATTCAGTTAACCAGTGGTCTCTAAAGTAGCACAGTACAAGCTGATTCAACAGAGTGCAAAAAGAAAATATTACAATTTCTATTTGTATATTTTTCTTTCACTTTTTAAAAAGATTTATTATTTTAAATTATATTTTAAATTATGTACTACACATTAGTACAGAAATGCAACTACATATAAATATACATGTTTGAGGGTACATGCTCAAGTTATTTTCTAGATTGGGTACATGATCTAAAGTTTAGAGCCCACTGATGTTGAAATCCCAATGAACGGGCATTACAGTATGGTTTTTATATCTAGAGAAAGATGAATAGTTCCCATTTTGGGCCTGTGGCCAATTCTGCCTCTAATGTCTTCATAAAGATCTGGTCCCATAGCACATTACACTATTCAGCACATTATGCTTTCAAACCACTCACCCTTTATTTAAATATTTATTTCATATGAAACACTGGGAGACAGATTGGATTATGGTCATTTATTTATGTGTTTAATTTTGAATCAGAAAGTTTGAAACAACAAGTCCATAATCAACCCAGGGTGAGGACCAACCTCTGAGTATCAGCTTATATCAGCTTACAGTGTTCCTTGGTATCCTTTGAGCAGGGAACCAGAAAGGCAGGCATCTGTTTTTCGTGACCACTCCATTAGATAATATGTACCTCATGCCTTGGAATTATAGCATATAGGCCCTTCATGTGTATTAAAATTCTTAATATATGCAGATGGTCAACGATTGCTGAACTGGGTGAGGCTGAGAGCCAAGTGGACTCAAGGATCACTATTTCAGTGGTGTGTAAGGGACTGGAGATAGAGGGCTATGGGTATGGGAAGAATGGAAGGGCTCTGATATTTAAGTGAATACTTTCCATTTTATTCTTACAAAAATCCTATAAAATTGGCATTAATATCATTAGACAAGTCACTCCTTTCCTAACAGCCTCAGGATTCTCATCCATATAAGGTTACCTTGCAAGTAAGTAGTAGAGTTAAGATTTGAACCCATGACTCTGACTGCAAAGCCCATGCATTTTCTGCCATGGCACCTTTCCTCTCAGTAATTTAGGTCTGCTCAGAAACCTCATGTTGACACCCAGGATAGTGCTCATAAATATAGATATTATGAACTTAATACTTAGTAAGATTCATCTTTTTTATTAGCATTTTGGCTACTGTGCAGAGAGTGGATTAGAAAAGGAAAAATGGAAGCAGGAAACCAGTTAGAAAGCTCTAGCAGTGGATCAGGCTTGTGTTTTGCAGGTGGCAACAGAGTTGAAAATATTTAAGATGTGTTTTGGTGATAGAATTGACAAAGTGAGTTGACGGGATGAAGGAAAGAGAGAAATCAGGATTGACACCTAGATTTTTGCCTTAAGAAATGGGGTGGATCGAGGGTCAGTTCAGAAATGGAGATGTCTGCAGGTAGATCAGCTCGGTGCTTTGTGACTGACTGGAGGGGTGGGATAGGGAGGGTGGGAGGGAGACGCAAGAGGGAAGGGATATGGGAACAGATGTATATGTATAACTGATTCACTTTGTTATAAAGCAGAAACTAATATACCATTGTGAAGCAATTATACTCCAATAAAGTGGTAAAAAAAAAGAAATGGAGACGTCTGGAAGAGGGGCAGACTGTGAAAGTTTAGAGTGAAGGACAAAATTAAAGTACAATTTTCAACATGTTAAGCATCATTCAGCATCACAGTTGGTGGCTGCTGGCCTTTTCTGAATTTGCCACTTATGCCAGACAGATGGCAATAGGCAATATTTCTTATATCTTATTTTTTTGGATGGCTCCTGAAGCTGATATTGTATTTATCTTGTAGGACTTTAGTGAACCATCCTTGTCTTAATTTCCGTTGAAAGGCCTGGACTATGTGACTCCATCCAAGTTGGCCTGTCATCTTCTCTGGAGTCCATGCTCTGAAATCACCTAGAGCACTTTCCTCCTTCCTGATCTCTCTCCCACTGAATCTCCATAGCCCCCAAACTAGGAAAGTAACCTGATAAGTATCTGGAAAGTATATTGTTGGAGCACATAGATATGTGATTTATTTTTGAATATTCAAAATGCACTGCTTTCTCCCAAGCAAAAAATACAGTGAACTTTATGCTACAATCATAAAGACTCCTATATATTTCTGGTGGCTTTGTGCTATGTCTGCCTGGCTAAGATGGAACCACATTTCCAAGAATTCCCTCATTTCCAGGTTATGGCTGGCTACAAGAGAAAAGTGTATGATATTTTGAAAGCAGAAGAGAAGCACAGCCATGCTTCTGCTTTGAAGGTGGGTGCAGGACCAGGTGTGGTTACAACTCACACAGGTTGGTGCCGGTCTGCTGGCTCACCTTGCTGGCCTGGGGTGCCTTCAGCTCCTGTCAGCTTCTTTGAATCCTGGGCTAAGTGTGTGTACAGCTCTGTGAGGAAGAGCATCGATATATCCTGAAAGTCACTCTGATGGGGACCATGGAAAACAGGCAAGGGTCCCAGTTTGTCCCTGCTCTACCCATTTCACATACATCTACCCTTCCTGACCTGCTGAGTCCCAAGAGCAGATGCAGAGACAGTGGACTGCTTAACTCCTTCCCATGATTACATATATATGGGGATAATATTCATTCTAATCACCTGTATAATAAATTCCTGATTCTGTGTCATTGACGGTGGTTCTGCTTCTCCATTAGAACCATAACTTATAAATACATAGTGCAGTGCTGCATAGCTAGGGTTTCTATACAGTATAAAAGATTACTAATTTTTTTACACTACCATTTTGATTTATGTATCAGATCACAATGTTTTTACCTCTATGTTTAAGCCTAAAATTTTCTATGGATTGAAATAATTATAAAAGAGTACTTAAATTCCTTTTTAGTATTTCTCAGATTATTACTATGTCAAACCATCAAGAAACAAAAATGTTTATTTTCATAATTAACGTACATTAATTTTGTGCATTTTATTTGCTTTCAACATCAAATTTTACTTATGCCTGCATAAAGCAGAGATGGTTTGCCCTGTATAAATGCTTTCTTAGTCCTTAAAAAATACTAGAGGCCACATTTATGGTAGTCTGACACTTTAAATAATGTCCCATTGCCCATTTCATTCAATAAATTTCCATTCAACAGCATTTGTTGAATACTTACAATATGTCCAGATCTATGAATTTCTATGAGAGATTCAAAAGAAATATGACATTGTTCTTGGTCTCATGAAATTTATAATCTAATAATTTCCTTTTTATGCTTAATATGCAGTTTTAATTTTTCAACACTTTTCAGTTTCCAGAAAACTTTGAGTTTAGTACAAAGTTATTTTTTCCTCTGAGTCATTAGAGAATGTTACCAGAACAGTGCTTCATAATCCCTGAGTCCGTTATTGTATATTTAAAAAAAGTCTTCTGCAGAACCACACTATAATCATCAAATCAGGAATTAACATTTTTACTTTACTCCTATCCTATTTTCAGATCCCACTCAAGTTTTACCAATTATCCTAACATTGGTTTTTATAGAAAAATATTTAGTTCAGAACATGTGTTGCATTTAGTGATGATGTCTCTTCAAGATTCCTTCAATCTGGAATAGTTCCTCAGTCTTTCCTGGTTCATGACCTTGATCATTTTGAAGACTGTAGGCCA
Source organism: Mesoplodon densirostris (assembly GCF_025265405.1). NCBI lineage: Eukaryota > Metazoa > Chordata > Mammalia > Artiodactyla > Ziphiidae > Mesoplodon > Mesoplodon densirostris. The sequence continues at coordinate 62,629,165 of NC_082665.1, forward strand.
ACTATTTTGTAGAATGCCCCTCAATTTGGGCTTATCTCTGTTTCCTTATGATTATGCTTATCACAGAAGTGATGCTGTGCCCCTTCTCTGCATCCTATCAGGAGTCCATGATTTTTTTTTTTTTGCCGTACGCGGGCCTCTCACTGTTGTGGCCTCTCCCGTTGCGGAGCACAGGCTCCGGACGCGCAGGCTTAGCAGCCATGGCTCACAGGGCCCAGCCGCTCCACGGCACATGAGATCTTCCCGGACCGGGGTACGAACCCATGTCCTCTGCATCGGCAGGCAGACTCTCAACCACTGCGCCACCAGGGAAGCCCAGGAGCCCATGATTTTGATTCACCCCATTACTGATGATGTCCACTTTGATCCCTTAATGAAAGTAGTGTCTTCCAGACTTCTCCACTGCACAGTTCCTCTTTTCCCTTTATGATTAGTGAGTATTCATGGTGTGTGTGGGTGTCACAGAGGTGGGATAGGGGTTACCCTGAAACTATGTAAATATCTCCCTCCTCGTTAAAATTTCAATTTATTCATTGATTTATTTATATCAGTGTGAACTCACCTATTTTACTCAGCCATTTGTAATCTGTTGCTATCATACTTAATTTTAATGTTCACATTATCCCATATTTTGCCAGTGATAGTGCTTTCAAGCTGGCTTCTGACCTTTTCCTATATCTCTCCCGTTCTTTGAGCTTTTTTTAAAAAAAATTTTGGACACAGTAAAATGCTCCAGGTTTATTTTATACTTTCTCTGCCCCAACTCTGGAATCAGCTATCTCTCCAAGGACCCTGGTTCCTTTTACTGGAGAATGGTATTTAGAAAACAAGTTCCGGGAACTAAGTGAGCTCATTACTTTGTGGTGTTGCTGCTCTTAGCGGACAGTGTTAGGATCATGGCTGTGTGCACACACATACCTGTGCATACATTTACATCTACATTTATCTACTCCCATCTATCTATCTATCTAGTTATCTATTATCTCTATTTGTATCTGCCTGTATCGAAAATTGAGTTCACACCAGTACCTCTGATTCCATCCTGTCACAGTAGAGTTCATTCTGTTTTCAATATCCCCCCCTTCCTTCTCTGACAATGAGAAACTTAGCTCCCATTACCCTCAATATGTTTATTTTTTTGATCAATTCCCCTCTGTGTTACTACTTTCCCACTGCTGCCGCCACACTGTGACACTAAGCTTCAGGGCCTCTGACATACACGGACACCTATGAATGCTGTGAGTTGCTGGGGGTTCTAGCACCTTCTGATGGGAAGGGAAAGCCAGGTCATAATTAGGACAATTTTGCATGTAAACATTTTTGGTAAATTGCTGGAAGAAATCTCAGAAGAAAACAACTTGAATGTCGGAGACTTCTATTATTTGCTGGGATTTTTTTCTCATTCTAAATAAACATTGACTTTCAGCAGCAAGTTTTTTAATAAAAATTGTATATTTTTGTCCTGAGATAGGGTCCTCTAAACAGAATAAGATTAGCCACCCCAAATTCTAAACGTTTACTGTCAGCGGCTACTTCTTTAATAAAAATTTTATATTCTTTTTCTTAGATAAGGTCCTCTAAATTGAATAAAGTTTAGGCACCCCAAATTCTGGATTTTCCTGTCTATACTATGTATTTCAGGTGCCTTTTCTGATTTAGACATGGCCCATAGTTAATCTTTGAGGCAAGCATTGCGATTGTCAAATAAAGACATTGAACCTCTGACAACTTAGGTCATTTGCTCAAAATCACACAGCTTGGAATTTGAAGCCAGCTTTTCTGACGTCAAGTCCACTGCTCTTTCTAATATATCATACTCCCTCATGGATTATAAGCTTGATATAATGATGGGTTGGAGTTGAAGAGCTAATCCTTTAGGGAGCAGACAGTTTTTTATGCTTGTTGAAACGTGAGTAGGGAAAATATCTTTGTTTTTTCTCCACTAGGCAGGAAATGCCTGCAAAGTGTACAGATTAGTGTAGACCCTAGGGAGGAGTTGACAAACTACAGCCCACAAGCCAAATCTAGTCTGTTGTTGTTGTTTTTTTTCCCCTGACTGTTTTTGTACAGCCTGAGAGCTAAGCTAAGAATGGCTTTTACATTTTTTAATTGTTGAAAAAAAATTTTAAGAGGAATATTTTGTGACAAGTAGAAATGACAAGAAATTCACATTTCAGTGTTCATAAATAAAGTTTAATTAGGACACAGATATGCTCATTCATTTATGCATTGTTTCATGCAATAATACAGAGTTGAGTAGCTGCAACAGAGACTATATGGCCACAGAGTCTAAAATAGATCTACTATCTGGCCCGTTCTGGAAAGTTTGCTGACTCCTGAACTAGAGTCACACACTCATCTGCATTTAAGACTGGGCACCACAATTTACTAGTTGTATGGCTGTGAGCATTTTATCTAGGTCTCCACATCTTATTTTCCTCAGATAGAAAGTGGGGATAACAATGGTGTCCACTTCAATGGGTTATTATAAGAATCAAATTTAGGGCTTCCCTGGTGGCGCAGTGCTTGAGAGTATGCCTGCCGATGCAGGGGACACGGGTTCGTGCCCCGGTCTGGGAAGATCCCACATGCCGCGGAGCGGCTGGGCCCGTGAGTCATGGCCACTGAGCCTGCGCGTCCGGAGCCCGTGCTCCGCAGCTGGAGAGGCCACAACAGTGAGAGGCCCGCGTACCGCAAAAAAGAAAAAAAAAAAAGAATCAGATTTAGCATAACAAGCCCTCTGTAAATGTTAGTGTTACAAATATATGGATGCTGGAAAAAAAATTACATTTCTTTATTTGTCTAAGACAAATTAAATGAGTTCAGCTCCCACATATCAAAATTGGCAGGTAAACTTACCTCCATCATTCTTTGGTGGGGGGGCTTTCCACCTCCCTTGGGATCATACAAGAATCCCAGGGGATCAGGGGCTTCCCTAAAGAGGTTTCTTGTAGGTGATTCCTGTTCATCTCCTTGATCCAGCTCACATGGCCTAGTCGCAGGCAAGGAGCTCTGCTAGTGATTCCCCCTCCATTGCTAGCACGAGCCCATGGGACCTTCAACACAGCTTCCACACCTGGGGCCCCAGGTATCACAACACTCTTCTCTCCCAAGCTTTGGCCACCCCTGGGCAATGTGTGGAAGCAGAGTGCTGATCTATTTGTGATACCCTGTATCAGGCTGCACTTCAACTCAGTCCTCAGATCAGCCATTCCCTTTCTCTTCATGAGAAAGGAGTCTCCTCATCGAGGCTCCTTCTTCTCTGATAGCTCAGTTCTCAACTTCTATGAGCCCTGAGTACACCAGGAGTCTCATGTTCAGATGCCTCACAAGGCCATGCAGGTGAAAAAGCTGAGTGTAAGACAATAGGGCGAGGCAGGTACTGTGGCAAACTTGACCCTGCTCCTCGGTTCCCACCGATGGTTGCCTTTTAGGACCAGTGTCTCCAGATGTTCTACTTGTTCAAGGGAAGCTGTAAATCTGGCTAGTTTCATGAAAATTTCCATTACAAAAATACTTTCTGGAGGAAACACTCTGGAGGCTGAATTTCGCCTAAAGGTAGCCAAATAATCCTAGCTTCTCTAAAAGTAAATAAGTAAGGCTTCTAGCTCCTCCGGAGGTAGGAAGACCCCAGACCTAACTACCTTCTTGGCAGGGAAAAAATACCTCTCATACTCTCAACCTGAAACCACGGAAATAAGATAGAATTAATTTCTCAATCAACGTTTTGTTGGCATATTGCTATTAGTTATTAACGTAAAAGCAGTACAAGCCTGGCACATAGTTAGCTCTCAATAAATGTTTATTATTACTATTTTATTAATGGTATTACCCCTCTCCACCCTATTTTGGAATATTTTAGAAGGAGTGGAATCCCAGCAGGGCACCAGGAGTGCGTGTGTATTTGTGTGTGAGTGTGTGTGTGTCGGGGGCTGACCTATGACGCTTTCACAGAGCTCCAATTCCAGCTACGAGGAGCCTGTAGGTTGACAGGTGGCGTTACCGCCACCTGCCGTCCAGTTCGCCAAACTGTCACTGCTCACAGCCGCACTCGCAGGGCAGGGCTGCTCGCCGGGCTGGCCCCTGTGGGCTGCAAATCAATCTTCCCCTGCAACACACACACACACACACACACACACACACACACACACACACACACACACACACACACACACACACACACACACACACACACACACACTGTAGGCCGGTCCATCACTGCCTGGCCCCCGGTGGCCAAACACACAACGCCGCCTTTTAGATTCCTCCTGACCTGGCGACAGGGGTGAAAGGTCCAACTACCAGGGGAGGAGGACTAGAGGAAGCGCGAATGGGCGCGGGGGCCACAGGGGCCCAGACTGAGGGCAGCAAACAATTACGTCGGGGACACGCACGGCTGCGGGGGCGCCCGGCGGGCTCGCCCAGCTCTGCCTCTTTTCCTTCCCTTATCAGAGGCAGCGTGACTCACGCCTTTGTTCCTGGAAATGATATATCTGTACTAGCCCGAGGCGGAATTCACCCCGCCCGCACTCATCAGGAATTGCTTGCTTATTCGCAGCGCCCAGCTGTGCTCGCCGGAGAGGCGACCTTCCGAGCCCGCCTCCCCAGGCACTCTGGGGTGTGCTCGGCGGGGGCGCTCGCCCGTGGGCGCGCACCTCTGCCCCCTCGTGGCGGGTGCGAGCATCGCAGCAGCGCCTACCTACCGCCCACCTGCAGCCCCTGTCACCTCCGGGTGATTCTCAAAGGGAGCATTTTTACAGCTCCATTCAGCTGCTGGGCATAGGAGATGTGGTTCTTAGGTTAATTACTAATGAATGAGAAGGGTGTGTGTGTGTGTGTGTGTGTGTGTGTGTGTGTGTGTGTGAAGGAGGGGGAGAGAGAGAGAGAGTGATAGAAACTATAAGAGCATGTTTGTGACAGGATAATGGAGAGGAGAGAAAGGAATAGGAAGAATGAAGGAAATTAAGAAGCGAGAGAGGCAAAGTGACAGTGATGTGGGAATAGAATGACAGCAAAGGATGCAGGAAGAACGCGGGGAGCAACAGTTTGATGGGAAATGGGAGGGGACTTATGCATGAAAAAGAGGGGAGGATTTGACATCTGTGAGAGGTAAAGTTTCATTCTGGTGAAGTGAACCTCATGAACATTTCAATATACTTCTCTCCTATTTTACATCCCATTTTGTTTGGCAGCTGCTAGAAATGAGTTTCCATTTTTCTGTCTTGTTTTAGTATTCTCATGTCTCCCACATCACTAGATCATTAGAGGCAGAAACAATTATGTCATCCATTCCTGTCTGACAGAACCCCAGGTGCATGCGGGCTTATTAACGCCCGCCTTGCCCAGTGCCATCAGCCACATCTGCTTTTGTTATCTGATCCAGGTTTCATGCTCACTCTCTCTCCACTGACCTCTATGGGCTAGCTTGTCCTTTGGGAAATAGACCAGTAGCTGCTCAGAATCCAAATGTACATGACAAGCACTCTTGAAGAGGCTTCTGCCACCTACTCATCAACAAACAAAGCAAAGCCCAACAGCAACATATACCTTCAAAAATGAGTTATTTTGAATCACATCTGTAACTCCTGACCTAATCCCTTTCATCTTCTCTAGAAGTACAAAAGAAGAAGGGAGATTTTGCGAGGTCTGTGCTAACTATAGCTTGTACAAGTGGTGGGAAGGTTGAAAGGGATTTTCCCTATCCCAGTCTCAGTTACTATTTTGCCAACATTACCCAATCTTGTTCCAGATTTGGGGGATGGGGGTCACATTTAGAAAGCCTGGGTAGGATGATTAAAAACTGTTTTGGCAGGAGATAACTCAATGCATATGGGCGTGGGCAGAGATGCCCAAACTCACTCACCACAACAAATGGTCTCATGAAAATGTTTTGGTCAGTACAGCTTATTTTGCCATGTGAGGAGTGGTTGTCTATCTGTATGATTGAATGGTGGGGCAGGGGGGAGGATGGCCATCTCATGGTCACTCAGAGGGAGTGCTCAGCAGGGTGGCCATCTTGGTGTTTGACCCTTATTCTGGAACATGCTGGGGACATTCTAGGAATGCACTTTGGAGATAAAATATTTCTCAGTGAGGTTAATGGATTGTGATGCAGATAAGAAATAGGAAGAGAAAAATGTTTTGGGCCCTCAAAGTGCAAACACTTTTCGTAATATGGTTATTATCAAATGGAGAGACATATTACTCTTGTCTCAATTTTTGAGGGTCAAAATATGCTCCCCAGGGCCAAGGCAAGATAACACTGTAAAGAAGCATGTTTTTCAGAACCACAGGTTTTTCAAAGCCATAGGTTTTTCAGAAACAGTCAACTATATATCTTCACATCATTAAATAATTGTTTAATTATCTTCCTAATATTTGAACATTTACATTTCACTTCCTCGGTTTCCTTTTCACTCCTTTTTGACAGCCCTTTCTGCTTGAATCTGCTTAGTGCATTTTCTTACCATCCTCCATCAGAGGTTCAGCCAAGGAACTCATACTTTAACTGGGTTTCATTGAAGCTGTGACAAGCTGAGTCTACAGTAGTGGTCAATGTGTGCTTCTCAGTTCCGTGCTCAGTGCTGTACCATAATGAGAGCTAGTCTCACAGAATTCAGATGAATCTGTGGATCTGTGCTGTGGAGCTGGGGTGGGTCCCTCTCTAACTGTATTTTCTATTGAGAGTGGAAATGTAGTGTGTGTGTGTGTGCATGTGTGTGTGTGTAGAGTCTCACAGTATGTATATTACCCCCACACACACACACATACATACTAGTGTTTCGTACACTTATCCCCAAATTTACCACTTTATAAGCCTCAGTGGTTTGCCTTCAGATTTGGAGTGAGAGTAGAAATAACTGTCCCTATAGCAATTGTCACCCTAGGGTTGAAAAGTAAAAACATTTATCAAAATCTCACATGGACAAATAAGCTTGCTCTCTGCATTGGATTGCTGAGACTACCAAAACAAAATGCCACATACTGGTGACTTAATCAACAGAAATTAATTTTCTCATAGTTCTGGAGGCTAGAAGTCCAAGATCAAAGTGCCTGCTGGGTTGAGGCTCTCCTTGGCTTGCAAATGGTCACATACTTGCTGTGTCCTCATATGGTCTTTTTCCTGTGTGTTTGCATCCCTGGTGTCTCTTCTTTTTATAAGGACACCATTCATATTGGATTAGGGCCCCACCCTTATGACTTCATTTAACTTTGATTACCTCTTTAAAGGCGTTATGTCCAAACACAGTCATTTTCTAAGGTTCCAGAGGGCCGGAGGAGGGGGTGTGTGGTTTAGAGCTTCAACTATGAATTTTGAGGGGCCACTATTCAGCCCATAATCCCCTCCAAACAGATTCACATGGACTAGTGAAGTTGGCCACTGAGTGTCCTCTTCCAGTTTCCACAGGGAGAGAGGTCTGTAGTGGAAACCACACTAATATTAGACCAGAAGGCCTAGAAATCAGGACCTGGGGTGCCACTATTCAGCCAGCTGTGTAACCTTGGCCAGGCAGTTAATTTTCTGAGGCTTAGTTTCCTTATCTATGAAACATGGACTAACTCTTACTGTCACACCATTAATTTTCATTGCATTTATTATTACTATTTGGACCCTGGGATAATTACGTAAAGAAATTCTGTGAAATGATATATGCTGCTTCAAGATATAGTACTTTTACAGTGAATCTTCCAACTGGTACCTTTCCTTTGTGCTTGGAGATAGAGTTTGTGGTTATGAGTGGTGCCTGTGGAGGTGTCTGAGTTTGGATTCCAGTCTATTCACTTCCTTTGGGCCATCATTTAATTTTGAAAGATTCAGTTTCTTTCTATATACCATGAGACTAATAGTATAAACAATCTCACAGAATTCATATGATGATTCGAGAAAATAATACATACAAAATGTGTGGGCTTGAAAATTGTTTATTTATCACCACTGTCAACAATGTCTTTCTGTAAAGTCTTTCCCTTGCGCTTTCCCACACCACCTTAACCTCCAAATGGAGTTCAGCCTTACTCTTGATTTGGGGTTCCTGAATAATCTTTATGACACCCTTTTGTGCCAATGACAGCAATTTATTCTTCACTAGGTTTTCTCTCCTCTTTCTCCTTTCCCCTAACCGGCTTTCGGGGGGATGGAGCTCTGCGCCTTTGTAAAGATGGAAAAAGCATTCATGAATTTTCCTTTCAGACTCATCTCCTCTTCGTTAGAGCAATCCCATGTCATATCACACAGGAGCATCATAGCCATTTCTTCCAATAGGCAGTGCTGATTTGCCGCCACAACTTCATCTCACATAACACTCTTCTGAAAAGCTGCCCCTTCTATTTATAAACTGTGCTCACAGCCCCATCTTTTAGGGATCCCAGGTCAACTTGGACTCAGCTCTAACCATTCATAGTCTGTTTGGCCAAATGGCAGGACTCGGAAAGAGTCATTAAAATGCCATATTTGCATCATGAAAGGAGTGACTTATAAATCATTGTCAAATATCTTCTTTCCAGCCAGAAACTCCAACCGACATGAGCTTGCCCTCAGGGAGCAAGTGAATAATGAAGCATGGTGCCTGGCCCACTATAGCCTCTTAATGAAAATCAAATAGCACAGTATTTGGCATTTGTGTTTTCACACCTCTCCAGAGTTTTTTTCTACCACTCGCATTGAACAACTTGTTGATTACTGAGCAGTAACCTTGCATTGGTAGCTGTTACCCCCTTCTACGTGAGTCTCCCTTTTCAGGTTGAATTTTGTACCATGTCAACAAATGGTGGCTTTCTCTCTCCACCTCGTCTGGCCACGGATGTCTTCATTAGCTCTCCTTTCTTCCCATCAGTACATCACACATGCCAATCTCCATTTAGTTCCTTTGTTATTTATGTGATGATATTTTAGGGCGTATTTATTTCAAAAAGGATCATGTATTTAGCAAATGTTATATATACAGGAAGTTTTAAGTGGGACTAAATGCAGCAATTAATGTTAATGAGTCTGCTGTTAACATGTAATATTCTTGGTGTTATAACCATGCATCACCGGATGTGGAGCCTCAGTTTGTTCAACAGATGCTGATCTTAATGGCTACATTCTCTTTCCATGGATAAGTTAGCTTTAGTTAAATGCACCATTAGAAATAACCATTTAAAATGTTAATGAAAACAGAGACTGTATCCACCAGGAATTTTTGTTTTAACCTCTGCTTTATTACTTCTTACTTTCAAAAGGGCTTTGGGAAGGTGAGGAGCTTATTGCCTGTTTAAGGTGCTTTAAACAGGAAAAAAAGAAAAAGAAACCTCAGTTCACTGCAGTTCAGAGGCAGTGTATATAGGCAAGGGCAAGAAAAAGGGATTCACAGGAAGGTCAGTATCACAGCAGCCCGGGGACTGCTGGTCTGCATTGTTAAAACTAACCATTCTTGGAAACTAACTCTCCTGTGTTTGCATTTTTCTGTTTCTTTTCAATGTTCATTTGGGATGTGAGGCAGAACTGGGTAATTGGGGTTCATGGTAGTTCAACTAGTTGATGCCCAAATATCTTGTCTTCCTGAAAGTACCATTATTCCATCACAAATTAGGATCAAAGAGGGAAAAATACCAGGATGTAGCTCCTTAGGAATAAGGATCTGATCCTTCCCAAATGTCAAGAAGCCTGGTTTGGGCTTTCTCACAGGAAGATGGAGTTTGTATCACAAAGGATTAATGGATTCCCAGGGAGAGCTCTGTACCTTTCTCCATTGTATCACTAGTCATGCCCTGAGACAGATTCTCCAGGTCTCAGAACATGGCTGCATGGTGACTGGGAGTAGGGTAGAGGGATGTCTGTGTCTTGGCAGAGCCCATGTGTGTTTAATGGGAATGACTTAGGCCTCCTCTTGACTCACTGTTTTCTTAACTGGGCTACATAGCTCTCCAGGCCTGGCTAAATCAGTTCAGGGCAGTGTAACTGGTAGAGGCTGGGGAAGGGCTATGTGGGGAGGGATTGGCCAGACCTGGGGAGCATAAAGTGCACAATCCGGCTCCCTTGCTTGTAGGAAGTGACTCCATCCAGAAGGAATTTTCAGCCTTCCCCTGGTGAGTCCTCTTGGTTCTGGGAGCTTTTGTTTTCTTTTTTCTTTCAGAATTTACTCAAATAATAATGTATCTGGGTGAACTGATGCTACTTGAAGGCTACGCAATCTCAGAATTGCTGGCTCAGAGATTGAGAGTTTACATATTAAGGCAAAAACTCAGTAATGCAAGTTAGGCTAATCATCTAGGAGCCAGAAAATAAGAGAAGGATACAGAGGCATGTTCATAGTCCAAGGATTTGGAGTCAAAGTGTTAACAGAATAGAGGTCTATGGGTGGAGGCTGTGGTTGCGGCTGTGCTTCTTCCATTGACCATTGCCTGGGAGCTTCTGCTCGCTCTTAAGCTGGAGCTGCTTGGGGCTACAACTGTACCATTTCTCTTAACCGGATCAGCATCCTTCCCCATTCCTGGGTTTCTGATCAGGATCTACCTATGGTATTTGCTCCCATTAGTAGAAGCATCTTCTCTAGGCATGCAAAACCTAAGGTAGAGGTTCTTTGGGGAATAGGAGCCTTTGCTACTAGATCAGCGGATGTCTAGTTTGATCTGGGAGGCTGGACAGGGGCAGGGAGAGCAGGTGGAAATGACACAAAGTAAAGATAACATGGCCAGTCAAAATTTCACACTATCTTATGGAGGGAAAATGTAATGTCTTGTTTTAAAATACATGCCAAGTCAGCCAGCGCCTTCTCATTGAGAATGGTTGGGTCTATGAGAGATGGTTCAGTTAGATCATGCAACCCCACCATGCATGTTCTCCCATACAACTCCCAGGGTCTGCTATAGATCCTCAATAGTTTGAGATTCTTTGGTCAGGAAACAGCTTTGACTGATGGAAATCTACCCCAACTGGCCAGTCTCCAGTCTAGGGAGTACAAGAGAACAACTTAGGTAGGAAAGTGGAAAGAGGACCTTTTTGTATTCACAACAAAGACCATTAAGTCTTCAGTCTTGGGATTATGGGCAGCCAAGTTTTCCATATTTATGTAACAGTTTTGTGTATATGTAAGGGAGGGATCTGCCTTTTGTTCCAAAGATTTAAATTCAGACATCTTCCACAGCTGTGGTGAGGTTATAGTGATTGGTAGAAAAGAATTCCACATGGAGTAAATTTGTTGGTTGCATTAAACACAACTCAGTTCTATTTTGACAAATGTTTGCTAAGCCATTAGCCTTTCATCATGCTGGATGTGAAAGAATCACAAGGGTGGAAAAGACATGGTCCTTTCCTTAAGAGATCACAGACTCACCTTCTTCCTAATCTCACCTACTGTTTTGGACATACTTCTAAATAGATGGGTATAAAAGGAGTAGAAAATTGGGGTATCCAAGAAGGAATTTCTTCTGATCCACCAGTGATAGCAAAGCCTCAAGCTGGTGTTAATTTTTTAACCCTGAAGCTTCTGAGGCTTAAAGGAAATAAAATCTCAAGCCAGCTGGGGGCAATGCTCATTGAGACTCGGGTGGTTTTTCACAAGATTTGTAGTGGGAGGGACATAATAAAGACTTTGGCTAGCCTTTGTCTGCAGTTCTTGGGAGGTAACCTCTAAATCCTTAGAATTTTCTAAGTAATAGGAGTTTCTGTGTTATTTCATGTCGGGCCCCCTTGGACCACACTTGATAGTTTAGCTAATGAGGGGACTCACGGTGGGCCCCTAGAGAGTTTATGTTAACAAGATGACTAAAGACTGACCCACCCGCCATGTGTTTAGAGCACTGGGGCTCTGAGTCACGTGGTAGTGATATCAGCCTGACATCTTGTCAGGGGAGGAGCCTGGAAGATTGAGTTCTGCTGTGTAGCCAGTGATTCAATCAATCATGCCTAAGCAATGAAACTCCAGTAAGACCTCTGGGCACCACAGCTTGGGTGGGTAACTGTGCATTGTCACCCATCAGTGTGTTTGAAGGGTAATGTGTTCTGACTCCACAGGAAAAGGACAATGGAAATTTCATGTCGGGACTCTCTCAGACCTCCCCCTACACGTCTCTCCCTTTGGCTGATTCTGATTTGTATCCTTTTGTATAATAAAACTGTGATCATAAGTATTACACTTTCCTGAGTTCTGTGAGTCATTCTAGAAATTATTAAATCTGAGAGGTGAGTGGGAACCCCTGAATTTGTAGCCAGCTGATCAGAAATGAGGGGGGCCTGAGGACCCTGAATTTGTGGCTGGTGTCTGATGTGAGGGCTGTCTTACTTGAGAACTGTGTCTTTAACCTTGAGTTTGGCAAATTCATTGAAGAAGGCACTTTCAAGAGTTTTATATAAAATTCAAATCTGGGGAGATTGGGCCCTTAAACTATCTATTTGAACCGGAGGGAAGAGGAGGTTTTGCTTCTGTCTGAGACCCTTTGCTGATTATTGAAGGCGATCATGAGTGCTCATTCCCTCACACTCTCCCCCAGCCACCCACCCTGATTTGGGATCAGTTCTCTTATTTTTTCTGACCCAGTTTGGCAGCTCAGAGTCAAACTTCAGACCCTCCCGATCACTTCTGATGCACAATTAGTCAACCTCACCTCTTCAGATTGCTTATTTCTCATTTCCTCCTGCCATTTCCTGTCTGTCCTGTGCAATGATATAGGGATTCTATAGAGATTCTGAAAATGTGTTGTGAAGGTAACAGCTCTCAGCAAGAATAGAGAACAAACTGCTTATTTAATAAGTTTAAAAAAAAGTGGCTTTAGAAGGTAATTTATTTCCTCCTACTGCTATCAGGTTGGAACTTATTAAAACTCAACCTTAAAGATAACCCCTATTACTGAGATATACTCCCTAATGATTTTTGGTATCATGTCCTAAGGTCTCACTCAAGTCTAACAATCAAAAATTCTTAATGCTTTATCTGTAACTTTTCAATGGTAATTTCTGCTTAATTCTTATGAGTCCTTGAGGGAGAAAAAGAAAAAACTTTCAGAGACTCTCTTTGCTTAGATGAAGACAATTACTGTAAATACCACATTACCTTCTGTGATAGAAGAGACATTGATAGAGGGCCTGCAAGTGATTCTTCCGTGTGTGGTCCACCCCTTCTTCACATAGTTTTCATTATCATTGGCTTCATTTCCTATCTTATTCATGAAAAACTTCCAAGAAGCAGTGCAGTCAACCATGAGATCACTGACTCAGGTCAATGAAGACACATCTCCTTTTCACGTTTATTTCATTTTGTTTTAAGATCACAGAAGAGCAGAGCATTCATAAGTGTAAAGTAACAGAACAGAGAAACAGAATTTAAATACATTTAAAAAGAAAAGGAAAAAAGCTTTTTTTAATTTTAATTTTTTTTCTAACACACACTACGCTTTTTATTTTCCTTCACAGAGCTAGTATCCAGGGAAAAAAAATCCACCCAATAAACAAATATAAAAAAGCCTTGAACAACAAAAAACCCAAACAAAAAAATGGCCATGAGTTTTTGTCATCAAGGAAAGTTTTGTTTATGTCTAGAGGGATGAAAAAAGGAATATACTCATATATATATATTTATATGTATATACCACTGTTAATAAGAAGAATTCTAACCAAGAGCAGGATTTATACACCCTTCAATAGAGCAGTGAGAAGGAAGGTGGAAGGGGAAGGAAGCTGGAGGTTTTCTCCCACGCTTCTCTCCTTCTGTAATTTCCTCACTTTACCCTTCTCCCACTCCCAGTAAACACTTAGGGAGCAGAACTTGGTTGTAATTCACCAAGATGAACTTTTAACATTCTCTGGTGAAGAGCAAAGACTCAGGGAAGTGAGTTTTTTTTTTTTTTTTTAAAAAGGCTCCAGATAGCTTAGAATTACTGCCGCATACCAGGAAGCTAGTGGTTCCAAGGGTTTTCTTCATTTGCAAGAAGCAGATTTTTACTCTGTACCTGGCTTTACATAGAGAGGGCTTGTTCAGAGAAGAACATAGCTGTGGGAGTTGCCCAGGAGCATCACTCAAAAAGAGGCACCTCTGAAATCACCCTGGAAATAGGGAGTTGTCTCGTGGGCAGGTCATTTTCCCACTTAAAGGGAGTTTCATACATACTCTAAGCACATTGTAAATCCTTATCTATATAAAGTGATACTAATGCTGGGAAGTTATGAATAATCCCTGCTTTTCAGTGCACAGGAGACTCGGATTCTTTCTGTTCTCTTAAGCAATGAATGAAAAACTACCATTGGACAGATGCTAAGTTGAGCATCTAGGATAGCGTGGGGCTATACTTTGTTGGGTCAAGACAAGTGCAGCTGTGCTCAGTCCATCCAGAACATGGCACACGGTAATTCCTCATTAATCGTCTGAGAAACCATCCTCTCTACTCATGCTCTGCTCAGAGTACTTAACTTTCACATTTGATTTTGGCCTTCACAACTCTTATATTCAGCCCTATAACCTGCTAAAATGTGTTTATTTTTGTCCTATTTTCAACTTGTCTTTTTTAAATGGTCCTGACTTGTACTTTTTCAAAATGAGGTTTGTTTTCTCTCCATCCATTTACTTGACTACATAGCCTATAAGCCTATAAGCCTATAAGTCTTATGCCATGAGAAGTTCCTTCCAAAACAAAGTATATTATCTTGTCTATTTCTCATAGAACAGCCTTTGAATCTGCCTGGGACAACATGCTTATGGCCACCAGCACAAGCAAAGAGTTTTCAAGGACAACCATTTACTATCATGAGGCACTTGGCCCAGGATGAGAAACAACTGTTTCCCTTCACATGCACAACTTCCTCACTTATTACATGCCTAATACCTGGTTATTTTCTCCCTATGAAAGATTATTAGAATATAGTTCAAGAGTCAGATTTTATAATATTTTAACTAAGGAAACAACTCCATCTCTCTCAATGCCAGCAGCATAATTTGAATGTGTCCCTTCTCTACATTGTTAAGAAGTTTTGATCAGAAGAGAATTATACAACCAGTCCAGGGACCCTGTATTCTAGAAAGTTTTGGCTTTGGAGATGGAGATGTTGGCATGATGGTTCTGAGAAGTGAAGATCAAACTAGATCAAAGTGATCAAACCAGAGATGACAATTAGCTGCTTAGAATGATGAGGTGGGCACAGCGCTACAGGAGGATTAAATTCTTCTTCAGAATCAGAGAATTTAGAGAAGACAGAAGTTTTAGAGATGTCATTCAAATTTCTCACTTTCTGGATGAGAAAACCAAGACTCAGAAAATTTAACTAATTTACCTAAGGTCACATGGCTTGCTTATAGTACAGACCCAGGGCTAGGACCCAATTTTCCTGACTCCCAATCCACCTTCCACCTACCTCACTTTATAAAGTTGTCATTTATATTGGGTAGAGGAGTGTGCTTGAAGTGTAATATTAATTTGACCTAAATTCCTTTCGATAACAGTCTTTGCAGAAAATTCATGTGGTCCCTGTAGTGATCTCTTTGATGACTATTTATGTACCAGCTGTGCAGATTGCAGAAGACATGTATATGTCATTCTGTGAAACAAAACAGACACTTCAAAAAGACTTCAAGAGAACGTGCCTGAGAGAGATACTCCCGATTAAAATGATTCTTT
Source organism: Mesoplodon densirostris (assembly GCF_025265405.1). Lineage (NCBI taxonomy): Eukaryota > Metazoa > Chordata > Mammalia > Artiodactyla > Ziphiidae > Mesoplodon > Mesoplodon densirostris. Next base: position 62,644,750 of record NC_082665.1, read on the forward strand.
CCTCATTTGCAACAGTCAGGATAGATATATAGAAAATAGATCTACCAGAGTAAGCAAGTGTAGCTCTTTCCTAGGGTGATTTAGCAAGATATTTCTCAAGGATATAACATATTTTTGAACACCCCTCAATTTCTTAGGATTGAGATGACAAAGAAGCTCTCCCAATGTCTTTGTTGGATGGAAAATAAAAACTGAATCATATTTTGCTCATCAGGGTATAGGTAACTTACTCTCCTTGGAGCTGTTGAAATGAGACTTCTTAGGTGGTAAGTAAGAGGTAACAAGAAGACACTTGAGACTTGATGTAACAGACACATGAGCCCTTAGACGTCCGCCTTCCTGTCTCTCCATTTCCCTTGCTCTGGGGTCAGGTGAGAAAACTGTGGCAACAGTTGGGAGAAACCCCACTTAGGTCCTGAAGGAACAAAGAGGTGGCCTCCTGTGACCTGAGCAGGATGTGAACCTTTAACAGTTCTGTGGGTCTGCTTCCTTTTGCTGAGACAACCTCATGTTTGGGCAATTAGTCATCCTTCTTCCCATTCTGACCTGTGACATGCTTTGGTTTTTATTTATTTTTATTTAATTTTTTTTCCTTTCAGATTCATAGGTTTAGCTGAACTTGCGCCCTGCATGAAAAATGAAGTTTACATAATTTATATTATGTACATAAACTACTGATTTACACATGATTGGTGCCTAATTTATTAATCAGCACACAGTATGTAAATGCGCTGAAGGGAAATCAAGATTTTAAAATAAGTTTTCCATGATATCCATAAACATTTACACTGGTGTATATGCTAAACCTACCCCTAACGTTAACACCAGCTTGCTTGCCAACAGGAAAGTCATGTGCGTTGCTGGGTGAAGACAAATTCTTTCTTGAATATCAGTTGGCCACATTTAACAACATAGCTGCAAATGAGAATAGTTTACTTCTCTTCTACTGTATGCACATAAATGTAAACTCCATTTTGCCTTTAGTGAGACGTTTACAGATATTATGCCAACCGCTCTGGAAAATTTACACCACTGGAGCAAATGCAGTCTTTGGAGAAGAAATATTTTAAACACTTAAGTAAAGGAGCCTTCCTAAATTGGATTTGCATTTCTTAACTCAGGGTTTTTATCTAACAATTTTTGTGGTGTGTTTAATATTTGTCTTCAAAATATTAATAGTTTTTGTAGGTCAGGTATAGCATTGCACTTATATTTCTATAAAAAAATGATAGTTATTAGGAACCAAGACTAAATACAGGCTGAAAGGTTTTAAAGTTGAAGAGAAAAATAAGGTCATGGTTATTCCCATGGAACATGGTCCATAAGCAAATTCCTTTGAAACAAATCATTACAAAGTAGAAAAACAGGGCTCCATGTCTTTCTAAATGAAGCATAGCTCTTTTTTTTAAAACCAAATTTAGTACTTTTCTTCCTTTTAAGTTTAAATCATTATTCTAGATTTGTTTTATAATACATATAATATTGTAAATATAGCATCTGTAAAGATAAGATTTAAAAAAAATACATACACATATATATTATTTTTCCACAAATAATTCAAGACCTGCAAAAAACAAAATGGGAAATTCTGGGACACAAGCCAACAGAAACAGTCAAACCACAACTAACCTGGGGATGGAATCTATGATTCTGGAACGGTTAAGAAGCTAATAACTTAGTAGGTAATAACTCAGAAACAGTTTCATGCTGAGGAGTTTAGTTTTTGTGTGCAAAGGAGGTAAGTCTATTTTTGGAGGAGAAACAGATTTTTGTTTCTGCCCTCCAAGAACATGAAAATCACGAGTACTTTTACAAGGTCTCTATGAATAGCCCCAATTGTCTGAAGATGTAGTAAAAAAAATGCTCAGGGCAAGGGTGGCGTCTGTCTGATCTGGAAGAGAAGGCAAAGGTCAATGGGACAATTCCTCCCAATGGAAAATGAAAGGACTTTTCCCTAAGCCTTAGTTCTTTTAGAGCAGAGGGATTTTATGTCTCAAAACTAGTAAGACTGTTCCTCCAACAAGGCAAAACGTTCTGGTGAACAATTGCACAGAGGATATAATTCTGCAGTTGTAAAACCTAGGATAGTTTTCATTCTTCAGGAACTGCCCTTGGTCAAGGTCATTTCCGCTTTAGTTAAGTGCAAATCAGGTCTAAGGATTTTATTTTACGAATGGTAGAGTTTCACTTTGCATACAAAGGACATTAAATATATTAGCCATTCAGTTTAATTGATGTATTTCACTCCTTTCAGTATACTGCTTCCAACCAGTTGGTTCTTTTCATTGTAGGGTTTCAAGCTTTGATTACCAATGGACAAAATTCTTGAAGAGATTTATCGCACTGTGATGAACTAAATTCCAAGAAGTCCCATGTTTAAACTTACTCTCTTGGTGTCAGTTCTCTGGCTTCTACCTTTTTCCTGACCTTTCTCCAAACTATGTTTTCTTCCATTTTTCACATTGTTTAAAAACATCCTCAAACCTATGAGGTTTCTGGGGTCAATGATTGCTCTGAAACAGGAGACAGGACAAAATACCCAGATCCTACCAGAGACATAAGCAAACACCACAATATTCAATACATGTTTAATTATGTTGAATATACGGACCATTATAATAAAACCCAGGGAACAAATGGTGCTGACATGGCAAAGACATGCCTTTCAATGGATAATCTCCTTCCATAAAGCCAAGACCTTGTCGTTAGGATAAGGCAGAGACAATAAGAAATCTAGGTGTATGATTAAATTCTGTGATGTGCCATGGGGATCTGTTCCTGAAATTGATACTAATCAGAATTAACTCCTATTACTTTTCTCTTCTTATATATCTTTAAATTAGCATGCACTCCACTACAGCTTCCACTTAAGGATGCGGCTGACTCTTCAATATATGGGAAATATTGATCATCAAGGATGATAAGCTTTTATTCCTGCACTAAGAAGATTAAACTGTTAGGGAAATCCCTGATTGTCAATAAATTGATGCTGCATAGGAATATGGCTCGCCTTCTCTATATTTTAGTAGCTACCATCTTGGATAAGAATGTCAGTCCTATGTCAGGATCTGCCACAAATACTTTTACCCACCACCAAGCCTAATGTGTCCTTCTATTTCATGTCTAAACTGCAAAATCATAAAAGAAGTCTGGTGCTAAGCTTTTAAAACAAACAACAGAATTCCCTAGACGAGATTAAGATTACTGCTCATCAAGGAGATCATTACCTTCAAAGAGGAGATTCATTGCAAAGACCCTTCAATTAATAAAATCTATAAAGATAAATTTCATATTTATTTTTCTTTCTTCCTTCCTGCCCTCTTTCCTTCCATCCTCCCTCGTTTCCTTTTTCTTTCTCCCTCCCTTTCTTTCTGTTTCTTCCTCCCTTCCTTCCTCCCTTTCTTCCTTCCTTTTCTGATTTAGTTATGAAGTTTCCTGTTTTACATCACAAAACAGCTATTTCCCAGGTTCTAAGACTTGGTGAGGTACCATATTTGGCTCTGCTGAAATACATTCAATTATGACTTCAGAAACAATCCTCTGTCCTTTCACTAACTGAGCCATTTCCAATGCCTCCTATCTAAGTGAAAGCAATGGTTTGTTTCCTGACACAGATATCTACACACAGAGAGCCAGATCTCTCTGTAAGGCTTTTCCTAAGAAAATCCTTCTGGTGTGGTGGTAATGCCAAGCTTTGTGGTATGTATGTAAGTTTTGCCTAAATGATTACAAGTTTCTCAGCTCTTCTGGTTAAGAACTCACATTTCAGTGTTAATGGCAAGATGACTCTTGTAGATGTAAACTTAAACACTATATCCCCCACTGTATCTTTTTCGGGAGACTAGAAGCCAAGACTGAGCAGAAAAGATGGAATATAATGCCGTTTCCAGTGGAGTGGCCAGCCCTAAGATAACGATGGAATACTATGAACAGTGGTGCTGCAAACACCATCAGTGGATGAGAGGCCACCAGTGGATGTGGGCCACCAAATAAAGTATTAGCCTAAAACACCAGGACAGAGAGCTGCAAAGGAGCACAAGGAGGGGGTTCCTTTTTGTTATGGCTAGTGCTTTGTATTGGGGCTGTGATAGTATTTCTACCGTATGAGTAGGGACCTGGGCATCTGTACTTCTGCCTTGCTCACGCTCACTGTATTTTATCTGAAATAGGGAAATCTCTGCTCAGGGAAATCCATGGGGCAAATGCAGTGTTATTTAACGATTGGAGAGGGGGCAAACCAAGGCTGCTTAGGATCTCCACGTGGCTCTTCATCCTTTCGTTAGGACTTAACACTTGGAGACCTTCCTGCTTCTGGGAATTTGCTCCACACATGCTACTCATTCCTGCGGCAGAGCAGGACCAAGTCTGCAAAAAGCCAGGAAATACATGAATCCCTCAGACGCGGGAAACAAGAGTGAAGTCGGTAAACCTTCTCTCTTAGGTCACCTCATACGCATCACTGATTCTTTCTGCTGTTTGCTCACCCCATCAATAATAGTAGGCACTTTCACTGACAGTGATAATCTGAGTGACTCTGGACTGGGTTCTGACAACTGCACTGGGAGGAAGATGAGGTTCTGCCCGGAGGCGGGACCCAGCTTGGGCTGATACACACAGGTCCTGTGACAGCCGTGGATGGGGGAGTGGCTCTGCCCCTGGCCTCCTTCACACCACGGCCCCAGCCCCTTGTCACAGCCGCATCTCAAGATTACGATGAGCGACAGTATCTACAGCACAATGAGTCTATGTACACATGGACCATTCCCTCGGCATGCTTTAGAGAGAGGCGCACACGCTCACACACACGTACACCCACGTTGAGAGCGAGAGACAGCACGCGCGCGCAGTGGAGAGAATTAAAATGGCACTTCCTAGCATCTGCGGCGTGACTAGTGCTGGTGGGGCGGGCGGGGGGGAGTGAAAGGAAGTGGTGGGGGGAGGATAAAGGGGGCATATCCCGGACAGATGTGGGGGAGATAGAACACACTGAAGGGAAAGGAGATGGTCTTAAAAGTTGGAGAGAGAGTGGAGGCAGGAAAGCCAGGTAAGGCTCAAGGCAGGACTCCATTGATAGTCTGAATGGCTATGAGTCAGCTCAAATAAAAATCAGAATAAAATGATGATGGAAGTATAAACACCAAAGGCAAGACCTGCAAGACAGTATTTTTTCTTTCCCCACAAATGAAAAAAGATGAAGGAAGGATCAAGTGTGTGTGTGTGTGCGTGTGTGTGTGTGTGTGTGTGTGGTGGTGGAGGGTTAATATCCATCTGGTACTTCTTCACTTGTCTTATTTTTACAACATTGGATCTCTTTACCATGATGGAGTCTTTACACAGTATACATTTGCTTAGATATACACATTTCTTGGTAGAACTTTTCCCACCCTGAATTATATGTCTATTTTTATTGATGGATTTTAAAAATTGTTTTAAATGTTGTATTTTCTTCTTCATTTTCTTATTTTCCCTTTCATTTATTAACACACAAAGTTGTGAAATAAATGGTCTCCCCCCATCTCGCTCTCTCTCTCTCTCGCTCTGTATCCTGTGTGACGCATTTGTGTGTGGTTTTTTTTTTATTATTCTTTTTAAACTTTTATTCTGTTAACATTTGCTGAGAAGGCAGAGCAGAGATGCTGCCAGCAGCCACAGTGGTACGGCCAGACTGATGGATCCGTTTATTCCTCTCACCGACCCAGGTCCTGCAGTGCAAAAGAGAGAGAGAAAAGAGAATAGTTACATCTGGCCTACTCTATGTCACAGCACACAGCTGACTGTGTCAGAGGTAAGACTGGGCCATGTACCAGCATCTCAAAGTCAGGGCACTTATATGCAGCCCAAGAAGGGCTCACGATCTTTTCTAAATCCTTCTCCTTGAGCTATAAGTATTTTAAGGGGTATCCTGTGTGATGGAGGAGTGGTCTCCTCTTTGCCCAACTTCATCCTGCATGCCCTGCTCTGCACAGCACTGCGATGCCAGCTCTCATTAAGAGTCCAAGCATTGGTGAGGGTCCTTCAGCAGCCAGACACAGCCTCCTCCAGCTGATTCATCACAGCATCTCCATCAATAAACATGGAAGCAATCTGTTACTCTCTCCTTTCTCAGAGGGAAGCAGTAATTATTTATTTGTTAATGGGGAGGGGAATTGTTTCAAAGTAACATTTATGGATGGGTGGCACCTTAGCTGCAAGGCAGAAAATAAGTCAACTCATTGTGGAATCTTAAGCAGCAGCAGGGGATCATCTGGTTCAAAGTCTTCATTTGACACTTGAAAAATAAAAACTAAAGACAATAACAACAAAAACAAAAAAGCCTAGCAAGGCAGGTCCAAACCAGAAGCAGAACTGAGGCTTGAACTTGCCCAGAATTCATCCTGGAGGGGCTGTCTGTGGTTTCCCAGTGCCACCTGAGTTTTCCCAATGTGGACACGATTTGGAGGATGTGGGTGTAAGAATGGAGAGGAAAGTGGGGAAGGGATTTGTGTGTTGACACAAAGAGAATTGAGGCAGTAAATGTAGGTCCAAAGAGCTTGTCTCCTATGATTTGCCTGTTGCATTTTCTCCTTTTATATAGCTCTGTTCATTTAGATTCATTACAAGAGAAAAATAGTAGTATTTTTCACACCAAAGACTTTTGAATTTAAGACTGTATGCTTACCAGAGGTAAACCCATGCACATATGGTCACCTTATCTTTGATAAAGGAGGCAAGAATATACAATGGAGAAGACATCCTCTTCAATAAGTGGTGTTGGGAAAACTGGACAGCTACATGTAAAAGAATGAAATTAGAACATTCCCTAACACCATACACAAAAATAAACTCAAAATGGATTAAAGACCTAAATGTAAGGCCAGACACTATAAAACTCTTAGAGGAAAACACAGGCAGAACACTCTATGACACAAATCACAGCAAGATCCCTTTTGACCCACCTCCTAGAGAAATGGAAATAAAAACAAAAATAAACAAATGGGACCTAATGAAACTTAAAAGCTTTTGCATAGCAAAGGAAACCATAAACAAGACAAAAAGATAACCCTCAGAATGGGAGAAAATATTTGCAAACAAAGCGACTGACAAAGGATTAATCTCCAAATTATACAAACAGCTTATGAAACTCAATATCAAAAAAACAAACAACCCAATCCAAAAGTGGGCAGAAGACTTACATAGACATTTCTCCAAAAAGATATACAGATTGCCAACAAACACATGAAAGAATGCTCAACATCATTAATCATTAGAGAAATGCAAATCAAAACTACAATGAGATATCATCTCACACAAGTCAGAATGGCCATCATCAAAAACTCTACAAACAATAAATGCTGGAGAGGGTGTGGAGAAAAGGGAACCCTCTTGCACTGTTGGTGGGAATGTAAATTGATACAGCCACTATGGAGAACAGTATGGAGGTTCCTTAAAAAACTACAAATAGAACTACCATATGACCCAGCAATCCCACTGCTGGGCATATACCCTGAGAAAACAATAATTCAAAAAGATACATGTACTACAATGTCCATTGTAGCTCTATTTACAATAGCCAAGACATGGAAACAACCTAAGTGTCCATCGACAGAGGAACGGATAAAGAAGATGTGGCACATATATACAATGGAATATTACTCAGCCATAAAAAGAAATGAAATTGAGTTATTTGTAGTGAGGTGGATGGACCTAGAGACTGTCATACAGAGTGAAGTAAGTCAGAAAGAGAAAAACAAATACCATATGCTAACACATATATATGGAATGTAAAAAAAAAAAAAGGTTCTGAAGAACCTAGGGGCAGGAGAGGAATAAAGATGCAGATTTACAGAATGGACTTGAGGAAATGGGGAGGGGGAAGGGTAAGCTGGGATGAAGTGAGAGAGTGGCATGGACGTATATACACTACCAAATGTAAAATGGATGGCTAGTGGGAAGCAGCTGCACAGAACAGGGAGATCAGCTTGATGCTTCATGACCACCTAGAGGGTTGGGTTAGGGAGGGTGGGAGGGAGATGCAAGAGGGAGGAGATATGGGGATATATGTATATGTATAGCTGATTCACTTTGTTATACAGCAGAAACTAACACACCATTGTAAAGCAATTATACTCCAATAAAGATGTTAAAAAATTAAAATAAATAAAATAAACTGTATGCTTAGACAATGACATTCAAAAGAGAAATTGGTGTCACTGTAATTATGTGTCACTTGGAAGTTTTGAGGGCACATACGGAGATCAATACGTGTGAATGAGTCTGTGTGTGTGTGTGTGTGTGTGTTTAAACCTATGATGGTTTTCAAATGCAATGGAAGCATTCTCTGGTAGGTACATGTTTCCAAAATTGTCTACAAACATACCAGATCAGGTGTAAAATAATACAGAAAATGTTGAACTCAAAAATGTTTTCCTATCTGTGTTTTATGTAAATAATAATAGGAACAACAACAACCAAATACAACCAAGGAACAATTATGGAGCACTTCTTACAAGTACTGTTATAAATGCTTTACAAATACAAGCACACAAGCATGTTATGAGGCAGGTACTCTAGTGAACCCTGTTTCACAGTGAGATAAGGGAGGCACAGACAGGTTAAATCCATCGCACGAGTTTACACAGCTAGTAAGCAGAGGAGCTGGGGATCCCCCATGTGGCTGGCTCCAGAGACTTTGCCTGTCACCACTGCACAGTGTGGTTACACAATGAAGGGGTGCTGGTGAGTCTCTTGTCAAACATTCGGCAAATAAAATCTGGGTTTGTTTAAAACAGTAGCCCAGAACAAACAAAACAACAGGATGGCATCCATTATCTTTGAAAAAATGATTTTCATTAGAAGATTTTTTTTACTAGAATGTCTCTTGAGAAAATTAAAAATAACCCCTAGTATAAAAACATGAATATATACAAAGTTTGAAGAGCATAGTTACAGGATAAAATGAGTGTTATTATATGTTGAGCTATGGAAACACAGAAAAACAATGTAAATATTCAATCAATTTAATTTTTCTGAATGGCTGTAGGATCATATTAATAAAAGGCACTGTAGCTACCTTCAGGTTCACGCTTTTCATGAGGAATTAAGGTTCAGGAAGATTTTACATCCTGCACAAAGCACCTGATTAGTAATTGTTGACCAGGCCCTAGTGTTCTGAGTCTTAGCTCAATGTTCTTCCTAATTCACCTCCCCCCCACCCCATTCTTTCTGGCCTTTTAGGACCTTTCATCTCCTTTAATGGTATCTCTCCAGGGCTTCTGGCGTGATGGCAATGTGTTTCCCTATCATTTTAATTCCTCTTTAGACTTTAGATGTCATGAGCTCTGTGGCACATTTGTTTGGATTAGTGTGTCAGTGATGCTTCCAAAACAAAGTCTACACACAAATTGAGGCCATACAGGGTTAAGCAAGAATGATTTTTGTTTTGCCCTAGGGATAGTATGAAAACAGAAAGTTTTCAGAAAGACTCAATTCTGCCTATTTTCTTAATCTCATTTTTAGTGCTGGGACAGGCTAGATTATCTTTCAGACATCTTGGAGTTGAGTGGTACCTGGGGGAGTCTGAAAAGTCTAGTGTTACCATTTTATTTGAAGGGTAGTAAATATTTGAAAAAACAAAAATGCCATCATTGAAAAATATGATATATGCATATATGAACCTAGATAAACCTTTCATATATAACGTTCTTGCTAATGTATGTACACACATATATATGCAGATACCATAAGTATATTTGTTATATGCATACTCATATATACACATATGATATACACATGTTATAGGTCTTTTAATACACATAATTGAGAATTCACTGTTACTTTCACATGCTATTCTATGTTATACATAAGGAATCCCAGTACAACTGTGCTAATAATCTTTAATTTTATCTCTAATAAAATTATTATTACATATTGGAAATGGATTTTGTGGATCTGTTAAAGATATTTTCATCTCTATCAATTACTATTTATTAAGTGCTCTCATATAGCTATTTGATGTGCTTATATGACTTCCTCTTTTCATAATTGGTTTTGAGAAAAAATAAATAGGCTTGAAAAAGTACAAGGGTAAACGGGTGATAGTTGTGGAATCAACACAAATGTGTGTGCAATTACAGACATGTATGTGACGGCATAGGAGACAACTTCAGTTAATGGCTATTTCAGGAAAGAATAATCAGCAAAATCATTAATTATGTTTTAGTTCATAGTTATGAAATTTCTGCTTATTTGTGGAAATGCAAATAATAAATCTTATTTCCCACGCCAGATGGCCACACTCAGCAAGTGCCTTTATATACTGACAGATATAATGAAAGCAAGAGTCTGCAAACATAAATTAGCCTTAAGAATAGATGCGCAAATAGAACCACCATTCAAAAATTGCTACATGTTTTTCATGTAACAGACAAAAATCATATCTGGTATTTAGCCACATCCTATATGTGTATATGTGTTTATCTAGTAAACATTCAATTATCATTATTGTTATTAACTCTAGAAGTCTGGATTACAGAAAGGCATGAAATACCTGAATCAAAGGCATTGGTTTGTGAACTGGGTCAAGGCTTTTAATGTTTGACCTGAAGGTGCGAAATTTAGCTGCCGCAGGATTGGGAATCTTGAGTCAACACACCAGGTCAAGGTTCTCAGCCCCAGGACAGGATGATAGGTGAGACTCTGTATCGGGGTCGAAGCCTGACCACACTTTGCCATGACAATGCTTATCAAAGGGATTTGTGATTAAGGGCAAGATTGATAAAACATCCTGAAATTTCGGGATCTGAGAATTTGGGGGCAAGTCTTTACCCTACAAATCTGATGCAGGATGCTAAACCAACTGATTTGTCTTTCAGTAAAATCTCAATGAAAGGACAAGGTGATTTTTCAGCACCCGCTTTAGAGAGCATGTGCTTGGAGACACTTTGTGATTCAATGTGGCAGCATTTCTGTTGCTTCTCCTGAATACTTTGAGCTCTTTTCCAGGATTTGGGACCAGATTTATTCAAAATAATCATTAACCACACCCTCAGTGATCACTGTGCATTCCTTCCAGCCACTAAGGTATCCAGGTCATTTATAATTTTATTCCTGTACATAGTTCAGTCATACAAGAAAAGAAGAATGGCCAGATGAGTTTAAGTTTGAATTCTTCTTAGAATTACTAAGGATTGACTGACTAAGAAGAAAACAAAAATATAAACGATATACAAAATAATTGTTAAGCAAAGGAGAAAAATAATCTCCTAAATGTCTCAGTATCTAGATGCCCAGACTGAGGCCCCCCGTCAATGTCCTGGGAGCCATGTTTAAAGGGAAAAAGACGGACTTTGGCGCCACCTGCTGTCCACTTTCTACCAGTACAGCTTTCTCTGCGTGAATGAATCCACTGGAGATGACAGCCTATAATTTCCAGGCTGGAGCAGATTGGAAGAGGGGATATATTAATATTTTCTTCGACCCGTGTGTCTTAGAATTAAATTTGGGTTCCTTCTCCATAATTCTTTATGCATTAGCTCCTCTTTCTATAAAGTGAGTCTTGGGTAAGGCTGAAGTATTCTCACAGTGAAGTGGGACTATCATATTTTTTCCATCAAAACAGCATCAAATATTTTGACTTGCAAAATTTTGAAATTTTAGGCCATTACTTAGAATTTCTTTGAATGACACGAGGAATTTTTCTCGTTGGTCTTTGAAAAAAAAATCCTATGCCCTATTTTCCCCTCCACACCAAAGCTCTGTGGTATCACTATGTTCTACTAACACCAGCTACTTAAGATTCAAATGTAATTGATAATCATGGCATTGGAGAGGGAAGAAGGGCTGAAGAGAATGGTAGTTTATACTTTTTGCCCCAAATAATCTTGGTCCTATGTACATATTTTTGGTCACCTCTTCCCTGCTGCATTCTGTGAGGACTTGCTAGCACTGGTCATAAACAAGGTGCTGGCCCTTTCCTGGGTATAACCAACAAAGTGTGCACAATCTCTGAGGCTCTTCACTCATAGGCTCTAAGTACCACAAGAATAGGTTCTCACTATTGAGAATGATCTTGGTAGTCTCATCCCCTTTGAAACTCAGAGAAGAAGACATCTTCATAGGAGACAATTACCAATCCAAGTGGGTGGCCATGAAGATTTTTGGAGGGTGGTGTCTGCCAAACAGATTTTTCCATGACACTGTCGGGGATTTCTGTTGGTTTTGTGAAGATGACACCTCAGAATTGGCAAATTGTTTTAATCTTAGGGTCCATATCCTGAAGCTTTGAACTGATTGCACTGTCTTTGTAGGGGAAAGTATACAACTTATATGCCACATGGCTGATGAAGTTATGTGGGGCAGTTGGAGGGCACAAAATCCCGGGATATCCCAGCAGCCCGGGTATCATGTAGCAGGGTGAGAGTATATGAAGACCTGGGAGAACGCTCAGGCAGGAGGGGATATTAAATGCTCAAGTGCTCCATTTTAGGAGACTCTGTTCTATCTCCTTTAGCAATATATCTACTTGAACAGCCAACAAGGGATGGTAAAGTAGACTCTGTCTCTTCTGAAAGCCTTGTCATTGGGCAGTGAACATTTCCCAAAGTGCAGCTCTGCAAGAATTAACCATGGGCACTTAAGGAAAGTGGGAGGGGGAATAACTTGCTCAGTTCCAGAGATTTAAAAATGAATAGCTGTCAAAAGCAATATTGGGGTCATGGGTTGGATCAGGGGCTGTTTTTCGCAAATGAGAAAGTTCACAATTTGGGAAAAATAGTAGCAAATGTGTTATGGAATTTATTATCACAGATTATTGAAATGAAATAAAGTGTATAAGGCCCCAATGTATTTCTGTAGAATCTTAATTTTAACATACAGAAGGTAATCAGAAATAAGAACCATACCTTTTTGCTTGAAGTGCACGGTGGTGCCAATTTCTACAAAGGAAACATTTAGCAAAACAAAAACAGGTAAAAAGTTCTGTATCAATTGAGAATAAGCACAAAGGTAGTCTGGTACTCTCCAGTGAAAGGAACATGAGAGAAAGGGTGGGAAGAACGCTCTCAGAGGAACATATATGGGTAGAGATGGAAAGAAAGGCACACAGAAAGAGATTGTTTTGTTGGAACAAATGTTGTGCAGTTGGAGGTGGCAAAAACAATTTGCAACTACGAATACTTGATGTAACATGTGATGTGCGCAAACAAGTACAAGAACTCTGAGTATGGCATGTAAAAGTACACTTGACTGCAATTTAGGGGAATGATAGGATGTGTCTGGCCCCCGACCCCATTCTACCATTTTGCTCCTGGTTTGCTTTACTCAAGCTAATTGACTTTCTTCCTTTGCCTTTCTTCCTTTTCTTCTAATACACGAAATCCATTCCAACTTTCAAACCTTTGCACTTGCTGTTTCAACTGCTTGGAGTGTTCCTCCCCAGACCTCTGCCTGGCTTACTCAGTCACTTCATTCAGATTTCTGCTGAAATGTCAACAACCCAGGAAGGATTTCTCTCATCACCTTCTCAAAAATGGTATCCTCTGTTACTTCCTATTATTTTACCCTGATTTACTAATATTAAGAGCACCGATCACTACTTGGCATCATGTCATACACTTACTTATTTGCTTGTTCAGAGTTTATCTCCTCTGTTAGAACATATGTGCCATGAAGGCAGCAACAGTGCATGTATTGTCAACCATTGTATCCCTGGGGCCTAGATAAGAGCCCGGCATGCAGCAGGTATTCAATAAATATTTGTCGAGTGTATAAATAAATCTCAGGGTTGGAAGAGCTTCTATAGGTCACATACTTGCCTTCCTTTTAAGTATCCTTATCAATTAAACCACAGTACTTAGACCTTTAGGAGTAAATATGGAACATTTCCATAGGATACTTTGAATCTCAGGACCAGCTGAATGACTGCTCAGATATAGGAGTCCAAACCATGGCTGTTGGATAGGGATTTTCTTCTCTTTGAAGATCAGCATGTAGCCCTGCATCCCTGAATGGCATGCTTTCACTAAGTGACTTGGACTCTCAAGCCAAAGAGAAGCTTTTGATTTGGACAGCCAGTCTCCTCACTGTCCTGCTTGAAACTTGTTTATGCTTTCTTATGGCTCCCGGGATAAAGGCTAACATCCCTAGCATGACATCCATGGCTCTGCCCTTTCACCCCTCCAGCCTCATCAATGTTTATCATCTCTGCATTCCAGCCCACAAGCCATCTTGATGCTCCATGGTACCATGTTTTCTCTGCTGTGGGGCCTATGGCCTAATGATGTCTCTACTAGGAATCCCACTCGTCATTCAAACTTCAGTTACAAATTCCACAGAGATGTCTTCCTTTGACTCCTTGGTAAAATTATGTCCCTTTGTTATAAGCTCTGTTCTCCTTCATAACACTCATCTCAGTTTTAATTTCAAATGCATTTGTCTGAGGTTTTGATTAATGCTTATCTTCACTAGTGAACTTTGAGTTCCACGGAAGCAGAGGCTGAGTCTGTTATTGTTCCCTGTTTAGCACAGCAAATGCATGACGGCACTCTGAGTGCAAAACGGGCCAAAACAGAACGGGCGGAATCACTGAAGTATGAGAAAAATAAAGGTATGCCAGGCATCCTCCTAACAGAGGATCTGAGACAGAGAGGCATCCTCCTAACAGAGAATCTGAGTAGCTGAACTCTTTATTCTCTGATTTAGCACAAAGGGGTCAGATCTTCAGAATCAGGTCTGCAAAGTTTCTGAGGTTCAGAGCAATCTCCTAAACCTCTCCCTCCCCAATTTTCCATTTGCCCTTCCAAAGGAGACCACAACGAGAAGCTCTCAAACAGCATGGTGTTTTCTAGCATTCTTATGATGCCAATAAGAAGGGCGCAATTATCCTAGTGTCTGAAGCCTTGAAAATGTTTGGCTACAATTCAGCGTTAGCAAAACTAGTATCAGCTGGACTGTGTGTGCATCTAAGGACAGTTTCCCTAAACTGGTCAGGTGTGGAGTGGGGGCTGGTGGGGAGCCCCGTGTGAATGTTCTTTTTTTTTTTTTTGCGGTATGCGGGCCTCTCACTGTTGTGGCCTCCCCCGTTGCGGAGCACAGGCTCCGGACGCGCAGGCTCCGGACGCGCAGGCTCAGCGGCCATGGCTCACGGGCCCAGCCGCTCCGCGGCATATGGGATCCTCCCAGACCGGGGCACGAACCCGTATCCCCTGCATCGGCAGGCGGACTCTCAACCACTTGCGCCACCAGGGAGGCCCGAATGTTCTTTTATACCATGAGTGCTGGTGCACTTCCAAAGACACTCAAGGCCATCAGTACCTGCCCTACTATCCTCGAAGAGTTAGTCCATTCCCTGTAGCAGGATGGAAGTCCATTCAGAAGCTTGGAGCAAGATTTCTGCTCCTCTCCTAGCAGAAGCCAGCAACTGATGTCTCTCTCACCTTAGAAGTGAAGCAAGATTCTATCAAGATATAAAATGCCAGTCTCCACCTGTTGACCACACTGATCATTGGACCACTAACGTTTCAGTTGTATATTAAACACGCTGACACCTGTTTTCTTTCATAATACCTTCTCTCACCACTTTTCTTTGAAATCAGCATATCACCTTAAAATTTGTGGAGAATTGCATATCATAATAGGAGGAAACTGAGGCCCAGAGAGGCTAATCAGTTCTCCAAGGTCACACAAACAGCAAGAAGCAGAGCTGAGATTGAAGTTCAGGGCTCCCAGTTCTCCAGCCAGAACTCTGAACATTATTCACTATACCCCTCTAGAATTTTTACGACAGCAAATCTGAGTAAGCATAGCCTATATAACTCTAGGTTTATCTATCACTGGGACATTTAAATGATTCAATATTGACTGGGGAAAGTTTGACTGCTCTGTGCAAAGTACAACTTCTTTCTTTGGCCAAGCCTTTTGGTTTATCATTCTTTAGAATTTAGAAGGACCTCTCAAGGTCACAAAGTGATGCTCTTCACCCAAAGGGGCTTACATCCGTGATGGAATCATCTTCATGTAAAGAACACTTGTTTTTCCCTGCTCCATCCCAAGCCTCATGGAATAATTCCAAGCAATTGTTCAGGAACCTGGGCAGGCAGGGAAACCAATAGTTCTGCTTAGGCTATAAATTATCACTTCATTTCTCTTTGCCTCAGTTTCATCAACTGTAAAATAAGTTCAATCAAATGCTTCTTATAAAGTTATTCTATCAGTTAAATTAATTATCATACTATGCTTAGAATGCTGCCAGACACATAGTAAATGCTCAATAAATAAGAGTTGTTGTTGTCAGGTTTATGGTAAAAATCCCTTCTAGGAAAGATTGTCAGTTAAAGTTTGGCGGAAAAAGAGAACAACAGATCTTAAAAGCAAGCCATAGCAGTACAGTTTCAAAAAAAATTTCTTTTTAAAAATCTGCAACATTATGGATGAACAAAACAAGATAATGCTAGCACACTGAAGTGATAGGGAAGCAGGCTGATTAGGCAGCAGTTTGGTCAGGAGAAAACTAGCAATGGGTTAACCAGTCACTGGCACAGGCTTGGGCAAAAGTTTATATGTCCTAAATGGATTTCTTAGGGAACAGACACTCCCCTACTAATCAATTAAAAAGAGTTCAACAAAAGAATTTAAAAACATTGCTCAAATACTACACTCTATGAAGAAAATGTCACAAAAATTCAGATAAAAATATACACTTGTTTAAAATATCTTTAAAAAGCAAACTAGCTTACCAGTTATATTTTAGGAAGTCTTCCCAATTGCAATAAATGAACTAGTTTGTGAAATACTAATGATCTTAACACTTGGAATTCCATTTGTACTTAGAAAAAGGGAACAGAGTGCTTATTTTGTACAATTATTTCCTACTCATCCTCTTCTGTTAGAATAGAACATTCTCTTTTGAGGAGCAAAATCCCGTATTTTTTTGAGCGGGGCTCTTTGAAAACTTGGTTGTATGCTGCCATCTTGTGGTAATACTAAGACATGTTCCTTTGCGCCGTCTAAAGTAAATCACCTTTGTCCACGAGGTGGCAGTAGTGAGAAAAAAATTATTATTTTTTTAAGATCAGGCATGAAATGTTATTTGCAAAAAGGAGTCTTTCCTATTACAGGCAAGAAAAAAAAATTTTTTTGGTCCCTAACAACTGACAATTATTCTTTCTTTTCCAACGTGAAGGCAATCTCAGGTTCTTGAGTAAAATTGCCTTGCCAGGGATATACCAATTCTGTAGGGATTCCCTGGACATACCCATTAGAATATACCTGAAACCTACCATTTTTATGCCTCTGGAAGACTTCTCTCCATACGTCGATCTTGCTTTAGCAAATACACTTAAAAAGTAAGCATGGCAGTGCCAGTCTAAATAGTAAAATAAAAAGATAAATCTGCAGCAATACAATGGACAAAATTTTGGGGGTTCTAGTACAGAGACAGTTCTAGACTTCTGTGGAAGCATTATTGTCATATGCTTAGATCTCAGCTCCTGATGAAGGCGTACAAGGAGGCAATGGGAAAAATAATTTAATACTAGAAAAAGCAAGTGCCTTGATGAAGTTATTTATGCTAATCTGTCTTTGACTTTTGACTTTCAGATTCTTTAGAACCAGCCGTGTTATACAAACATGCAGCATCAGAAAGAGCTGACTGGGCTTTTCTCATTGGCATAGACAATGTCTTCCTTGTTCACTACTGTAGCCTCAGCTCACTATTTCTCTAGCGCAGAGTATGTGTTCAATAGATTTGCTGAATAAGTGTCTGAGTACATAAATGAATAAATGAATGAGTGACTGAGTGAATGAATTAATCAATCAATACTTTAAGAGCTGCCCTCCCTAAGATTCTAGGTAGGGGGAAATTTTATTCTCTGAAACCACTATGCCTCAACACAAAGGCAAAATGATTGTTGGGAATTCACAGTCATTTAAAGAACCATATGGGGCTGGGAGGTCCTTTCATTAGTCCCCAAATCCCTGGCAGGTAGAAAATTTTCTGGAGGGCTAAGCTTTATTTAAGAACTCATGAAATTTAAACCTTAGAAAATAAAAACCCAAGATGTTCTTTTGTTCAAAGGCCAGATTTAGTCTTTTCTCTCATCTGCCATTATGTGGTATAATTAGGTCTCTGTCTCTCTCTCTTTCTCTGTAATTACAGTGAGTGTTGTGAAGGTGAGGGATGCTTCACTGGAAGCTCTAGAGTTTACAGTTTGGTAACTCCCTTAGTACCTGAGGAAATTTCCATATCTATATTTATGAGCTATTTTGGCATTTTGCCTTCTTTGAATTTTATCTGGGAGAGGAGGTGAGGTTACAACGAATCCATGAGGAGAAGAATTGATTTTCAGTACTTTGACTCTTGACAACTTATCTCTAATTCTATGCTTATAAGCATTCATTCTAATTCACAGGTAGGATATGTAGAGTTTAGCGGTTTATACTGTTCGTGCAATTGTTCTAATTCCAGGGTATTTACTTGAATGTAAACGGCTCACTTTTCAATACACCACAGCCACTGGAGCAAGGAGACATTCTCTGTTGCATATGGCACAACTCTTTCTATGAGGCCAATCTTCTGATATGTCTCAGGTTTTGAAAATGACATGTTACAGGACTTAAAATAACTAATCGCACTTCTTTTCTGGGCCAGAATTAATAAGAGTGTATGTTCAGGGGAGACGGAGGGTCCAAATTCAACACAGATTTTATCCTCCAGTTGCCTGGGAAAAGTAAGAGAGG
Source organism: Mesoplodon densirostris (assembly GCF_025265405.1). Taxonomy (NCBI): domain Eukaryota; kingdom Metazoa; phylum Chordata; class Mammalia; order Artiodactyla; family Ziphiidae; genus Mesoplodon; species Mesoplodon densirostris. The sequence continues at coordinate 62,663,461 of NC_082665.1, forward strand.
GACAGAGTTAAAATCACTAAGAAATTTAATGAAATTAATGTATAAGAATATTCGACGCGATGCTTCTTCTTCCCTCACTGATGCTGAGGACCTGAAACATAACATTTGTTAAGGGTCCTCCATGGGAATTTATGATTTTTTGTGCGCTTTTTTTTTTTTTGTCAAGGTTTTGAAAAATAAAACCTTTTTTTTCTATAGTAGCTTAAAAGGGGGACATTTTTATTAATTCAATTTTCAAAGCCACACTGTGAAAGTTGTTAATTTCTTTCTCAATGGTTTCTCTGCTCTACTTGGAGGCTTTAGGGATTAGCACTTCTACTTACAAGTATTATTATTATTTTCCTTTTTACATAGGAAAAAGATATGCCTATGATTTCTATTTGGATTGTTAGAGTTCTAAATTTTCTCTTTTACTATCTTCACGTTTTATAAATCCTAATGCCTAGTATTTCTAGAGTAATGTTCTCTGAGAATCACAGTAATCATTCTGCATCTAGTTCAGGGGAAAAGCCAAAATACAGAAATAGTTCTAAACGTCAACATTTAAGATTATTCCTGTTTTCTTAGTTATTTCATAGGTTGATCATTATCCTGACTACTAGGAAAATACATCAAACTGGTTGGGAAAACTAAAAAGTCTTAACATGTCATCAATATTTGAGAAGGGAAGTTGGCCTCCGCCTTAGCTAGATTTGTGCCAGAAAGGAATCCTACACTTTACTTTCAAATGCTCCTAGGGGCTTTTCCTCTTAGAGTGGACTGTGACCAGGAATGGACTTCAGATGTTTGATGCTGTTTTGGAGTGAGTCAGAGACATGAATGATTTACCAAGTTTTTTGCCACCCTAGACATATGGTGAGAGCTCCGTGGTGAATGCATGCGTAAATCCAAATCAAAACTAATGCTGACATAATTTCTCATTATATGATAAAATAATCGAGACTCATTCCTTATTCTCATCAATTAGTGAACCAAACCTCTACTAACTAAACATTCTATACTAAAGGGAATTGGAGAAAATATTTTTACAATAAAAGGTCATTTCATTAAAAAAAGACAAATTTGTATTAATACCCCAATTTAGAAAGAGAGCATAGGAGGACCCACATCTGAAAGGAGGACTCTTACTGGAAATCCTGGAGGTGACACAAGGGAAATCTCTTGTAAAATGAGTCAGGTTTGACTTAGGACCTGGAAGAGTTGAGAGAGTGTTTGTCCCTGTGGAGAGAGCACTGGCTTGGGGGCAGGAACACTACTCCTGGACCTGCCTCTTCTGTGACCTTGAGCAAGCCACAGAAACAGGCCCAGCCTCAGAGAGGGCAGAAAAAGGAGAAAGGGTTAGGTGGTTTTTTTTTTTTTTGCGGTATGTGGGCCTCTCATTGTTGTGGTCTCTCCCGTTGCGAAGCACAGGCTCCGGACGCGCAGGCTCAGCAGCCATGGCTCATGGGCCCAGCCGCTCCGCGGCATGTGGGATCTTCCCGGACTGGGGCACGAACCCGTGTCCCCTGCATCGGCAGGCGGACTCTCAACCACTGCGCCACCAGGGAAGCCCGAGTTAGGTGTTTTAACCTGAATATTTCATAGTACACTGACAGCTCAAACATTCAGGCGAAACATTTGTTTATATCATTATTAATGGTGCTATCTCTGGGGAGAGAGATTATATATAATCTTTATTTTCTTCTTTATAGTTTCATATATTTTCATATTCTTCCATAATGAGGATACATAACATTTATTATCAGAATGGAAAACTATTTATAGAAACAAATCAATGCATTAAAAAAAAAAACCTCTAAATCTGGGGAAAATAAAATAATCAATTTCTGATTCTTTAGCTTTGGGATGACATCATTACAAAGAGAATGAATGTTTTCCTCCACTTTTTAGTTGGCTGGTATCATCCAGTAAAACTAAAGAGAAGCTAAGATAGGTGAGGTCTGACTTCTATAAGGAACATCGTCTTTACAGCATGAAGTGACAATGCAATAAGAAATGTAATATATGGTTTTATGAGGTCCTTCTGACTGCACGCTTGAAGTAATTGCCCTGTAGAGTGAGTAGAGATGCACAAATTAACTTTAACTGCTATGGGCTCTGCTCAGTTGTGATATGGATGGTTCCAGAGAGTGCAGACTCACTAAGCACTCCCGACATAAAGAGAGGGTTTCAGGGCTTCCCTGGTGGCGCAGTGGTTGAGAGTCCGCCTGCCGATGCAGGGGACACGGGTTCGTGCCTCGGTCTGGGAAGATCCCACATGCCGCGGAGCGGCTGGGCCCGTGAGCCATGGCCGCTGAGCCTGCGCGTCCGGAGCCTGTGCTCCGCAACGGGAGAGGCCACAACAGTGAGAGGCCCGTGTAACAAAAAAAAAAAAAAAAAAAAAAGAGAGGGTTTCATTAAGTCTCTTACCGCAAAGTCAGCCTTCTCAAATCCTGCAGATTTCTTATTTAGCCTGAGAGGTTTAATTTTTAATAATCAGTGAATTAAAATGTTAGAGAATGCCCAATGTGCTAAGTTTAATAAAGGAGTTTCCCTGGGCCACTCCACCTAAAATATGCATAAGATAGAAAAATTCCAGAAGCAAATTTGTTTGAATCAGCTAACAGTAAGGTATTAGGGCCAGACATGAACCTTCTGTCTTAAAGAAGAAACAAGTGCTTCTGCCCTTGTGCCTGGAACACGCCCATTGCACCTGTGGGTAAAATCTTGGCCTCTGCCCCTCGATGGAATTAAAGAACAGTCATCTCATTTCATAAAGAGCTATCTCCCAGCCCCGAATCTACTTATTGTTGGGGCAAAGTAGATTATATTGTCCGTGTTTAAAAATATACATTTTATGTATATTTGAAGCCTTTTGTGCCTTCATGTATTTAACTAGCTAAAAAAGGATTTAAAAAGAACAGGTTTGGGTAGGTCTCTAGAGATTTTCCTCCTGTCTGGTTTTCTTTCTCTCTACTTCTATGCTCTAAATTGTGAATTGCAGATCCTTTTTAGAATCCATTTTAGAATTAAATTCTAAGGGATTGAAGATGGTCTTTAATCCATGTAATATGTGTTTTCATTTTGCAAGTTTCAAAATCAAAAACATTCAAATACCATGAAACAAGGTAACTAGCCTATGGAATTTGAATGCAGAGATAACAAGTGAATTTGTGAGATTTCCTGGGATTTTAAGGCTCTTGTAAATAAGGGATTATTTATTGGAAATAAGGGAAGATAAGGGATTAAAAAAGGTGGTATGCTCAGAGTTACCCTAGGGCCTGCGTCTGCGGCACTGACCGCCACAGGGCAGAACCTGGTGAAGGCGGTTCTCGGTTCTGCTCTGGGCCCTTCGCAGTGACTGTACTACTTGGAGCACCAGGATGCCTCAGTGATTTATCTGTCATTCCTGCTGTGTCACCGACTCCAAACATAGCATCATCGCCAGGTTCTAGAGCAGCTCCTGGAAAACGCAAATGGCTCCATACGACCTGACCGTTCCTACAACTAAAATAAAAACCTACTATCAAACCTCCTTGTTGAGAGGCTGAAAGTTTTCTTTAGATGTTCTGCTAGATAATAGGCTCTCAGCATCCTCCAGAAAACTCACCTCTGTAACACTACCTACCATACAGTATACACTACCCGTACATATCTGTACAATCAGGCTGACGGGTGTTCTTTCTTGTCTTAAATGTGTAACAGGGGTAGAAATGCCCATCTCCTCTCTTTCAACTCCACTGGTTTATCACTTTTCTTTTAAACAGGCCAAATGCAAACAAGGAAAAGTAAGAAACTATTAGGGGAAAATGTATTTTTTTTTTCAGATTTTAAAAATTCATTAGACCATGTTGTTCAGCTCTCCCTGGATTCTAGACCTCTGCATTCCTGGAATGTTCTGTTCCTCTCTCCCTTCTCTCCTTTCTGCCTTAATTTTGAACTTCACTTTCACCTGGAAGCCTCTCTGACCAGTCCAGGTTAGCTAAGGTGCCCCTGTTCTGTGCGCCCCATATACCACACAGGTTTCCTCAACTTAGCAAACTTTCCTGTGATTGCTTAATTCATCATCTACTGCCCCGTCTGGTCTGTAAGCTCTATTAGTACTGAAGCCATGTCTGGCTTGCTCTCCACAGTGTTTCTCAAGATCCAGCTGAGAGCTTGCCATGTAAAAAGTACTAGGATAGTCCTTTTTTTTTTTTTTTTTTTTTTTTTGAGGGAATGAATAGTGTAATCAAAATGTCGTGTATTGTTAAATAAACTTCATCTGGGCCAGAAACTAGTGTGCACTGCCCTTTGAGAATGAAGTTTATTTCTTGTGTTCCTCACGGTTAGAAATCAGAGGAAAAGAAAATGTGGACTCTAAAAGGAACTTTACAAAGCAAAAGCAAGTGGAGAGTACATCTAAATGCAGAACAAGTGACACTATTCATTTAATGATAGAATGGGAGGGCTGATCCTTAGGGAAGACCAACCTCCCATGGATGAGAGCATGCCATCTTTTTCAGCACTGCAACACAAAGTAAGCAGCTTTCAACAATGAACTTACCTGTATTCAGGAACTCCAGGGAAGAAAATAGAACAAATCTCCCAAGTTACTCTCTAACTTGCGATTCAACAAAGAGAAGTGCATGCTACTGCTTTTCCTTCTTTCTTTCCTTTTTTTCTTAGTTGCTTCTGCCCTCCAAACATTCACATGGACAATTGAGAAAGCACTTTAGAATGGCCAAGAAACTTTCCAACATAGAACATGGCTGGGGATGCTTGGTGCCGTGCGGGCTAAAGAAGATGGGATGATGCACAGAATGGGTGCTCAGCCAAGGCACAGTTCTCTCTTACTGCTTTTTTTTTTTTTTATCTTTTGAAAGCACAGGATGCTACTGTTGCCCCAAACAATATCCTCTTAGGCAGTTAAAAGTCATACCGGAACTGCAAGGTTTGGAAGGTGAGTGGTTGAAGCAGAATCTCCCTTGTGAGTATGGGACAGATAAAGTAGAATGGACTGATAGCTGTGATTTATAGCAAAGATACTCTGTTAATGGTAATGTCTAGGTATTGAAACATACACATGTGTTACAGAGATGTCGGAAGCGTTTTCTTTTACAATCAGCATTGTGATGAGTAAAATAGTGCAGTAAACTATGGAAGTGCTTGACTCCCCAGGGTCCAATTAGGAAGCATGATAAATGACTTGTAAGGTCTCTCCCCCTACTGATTTGCGGCCGCTATAGCTGACAATTCTCAGTGGAGTCCTAGTGAGTGGTCTGCCTACCCCCATCATATATCTGTGTACAAATGAACACCTTATTTTGGAATTCCGAACTCATTATGTCATGCTGTGTTCTGACTTGGCAGGTGTGTTGTTTCTTCACCACAGTATACAAGAGGAGATGTAAGGTGGGACCCCTTAAGCTGATTTTTTTTCCCTTATGGAAGTGCTTGTTTAATTTAATACCTACAAATGACTTGTGATGATGAAAGTACATTGTGGGGACGGAGTGACTGTATAAGAGAAGTTGTTACTAAGGTTAATTTGTATCTTGCCTCTTCAGAAGTAGATGTTTCCTCCAGATAGATGGGATAATGGCTTTGTGGTGCTTGCATGGCTGGTAACCAGTGTTTAGAAGTGAATGCTAACAACATCAAAACTTTTTTTTTCTCTCTCCTTTTTTGCGGTACACGGGCCTCTCACTGCTGTGGCCTCTCCCGCTGCGGAGCACACAGGCTCCGGACGTGCAGACCCAGCGGCCATGGTTCACGGGCCCAGCCGCTCCGCGGCATGTGGGATCCTCGCGGACCGGGGCACGAACCCATGTCCCCTGCATCGGCAGGCGGACTCTCAACCACTGTGCCACCAGGGAAGACCCAAAACTTTTTCTATGGTTTTATTTGAAGGATGTCAAAGAGAGAGTGTATGCATAATGCAAGGTGAATATGGTGGAAAATGTAGAGAAAAAGATCAAGAAATACAGATAACAGGAATAAGAATTTCAGGTGAAAAGGAAAGAGGGAGCCATGGGGCAGACAAAAATTAAAGATTATACTTTTGCAGGGCTATACTATGAAATGTGTCAGGGGCTAAGACTGCATTGATGATTCAATTCTTGGAAGAATATGTATTCTTTCTTTTTTAACTCTTAAGTAGTGCCACTTCCTTTAAGGACTCTTGATCCATATCATGTCTCTGAACCTAGAGCGAAGCTTCCAGTGAAAAGACCTCCTTCCTGGCTACACCCAGCAACGCTCCTCGCAGCACATTGCTACCTCCTGCTAAATGTCATCCTCTGGCAAACACCGAGGCGAGCTCTCTAAAGACCAGAGGGACCTGCACCAGCATTTTCTGTCCATTCAAGATCCTGATCTTCTCACCCTTTGGGGCAGCATGCTAACATTTTCTGCTGCAAATCTCACTGAGCTCTTCTTAGGCGGCTTTCTTCCTTTTAATTAAAAAGACAAGACTGTCAATTACTCAAACTTAATCCCAAAATGTAATTGTTACTTTGAAAGATATTTTTTTCTCATAAAGCTCATAGAAGAGAAATATTTCCATCAAATTAAAATTTAGTGGGAGCTTGGATTTAAAAAAAATATATTCATCTTCAAGTCCCTACTGGCTCTAGAAATCGAAATAGCACAGCAAGGCATAAATACAGGGAGATCACCAGGAAAGGCTGACTGATGTAGGCAGATCCAGACTAGGAAAATAGGAAAAGGCATCAGAAAAGAGTCCCAGGGCTAAAAATTCTCCTTCCTTTAAATTGACGCTGTAGGATTTTTACCCATTTAGCTTGAAGCTAAATATAAATTCTGAGAGAGGTAACACTTCCAAGCTTCTGTTGGACATTTAAATAAGAGCGTGAATAAATTTCAGAATTATTCTTGCTAGAAAATTTTAACAGGGAGAGAACAAGAACCGTTTAGGAAACAGGGCAGAAGGAATAATGAAGAGGTGAAAGAGCAAAACACAGAAGTGGATTCAACAGAGAGAAGTGCTTGTTACAACTGGGTCTAAATCAGTGGTTTGGGGTACCTATTACAGTTGGGTCTAAATCATTGAATTGGCTGGTGAAGTATTGATTCTAGGTGAAGTATTGGCACAACTATCCCACTTGGAACAGACCGGGAGGAAGTCAGACTCCTGTTCCCATTAAAGGAGTCAGAGGGTGGTTGTCAGGTATTCATGTCAACTCTTAAATCATCTTCATTGTATTAATCAGGGCCCATGATTCTGCTGTAAATTTGTGTTGATGTGGCTACCTAAGTTCTATTAAAAAAAAAAAAAAGACCCTTGTTTCCATCACCTAGTGGGAAAGGAGAAATGTACTTAAACACTGAAGCTGTTCCTAGGACATGCTTTATACCTTTGAGCAGAAAAAAAAGGGCAGGTTTTTTAGACTGATGATCATTATGGATTAGTCTGACAGGTGGCAATGTGCATACGGGCATCCAGAGCAAGTGCATGAGTGTATGAGTGTGTGCCACATAGTAGGGAACTGTGCAGCTGGCAGCTCCTCTTAAGTGTAGTATTATGATGGTGGTGAAAAATAATGAAAAGTCTTCTTTATCTGACCTTGGGATACTTCTCTATTTAAACTTGTTAGCAGTTTGGGCATTTCAGACATCCCTAGAAGTCAAAATACGTCAAACTATAATGAAGCCAAACCAAACTTTTATCTAACTAATATCCAGGCAACATGATACATGATACAAGCACATCTTTAACTATAAGTACATCTTTAAGAATTATAAGACATATGTGTATCTGAATACGATCATTTTGCATTCAATATGCTTTCTTTCTAGGAAATTGAAGCTCTATTTATATATTATTTAAAACACCATTTGAGCTTGTAGGCATGAAAAATATAATTTCTTTCCCATTTCACAGTTGGAAAAACTGAATTAAAGAGAACAATGCTAGTAATTATCCATGATTAATAGAGGTGTGTATGTAAATCAGCCTGAATAAGTGTGTGAAATTAGATGTGCCGATGCCAGTCAGCTCTGCTCATGTTTTTTAAAGATGGATGCTTTCAAATCTCTGAGTGAGTTGGGCATACAACTCTGTGTGTTGAGTGGGTCTGGAAATGGACTTTGTAAAAGTGTATGGATTGTAAGGCAACTGTATTATATATTATAAGAATTATAATACATAAAATAAATTAGATGAGTGTTTAAAATTCATTAGACAGATATATCTAATACATATCTAATGAACATGAGTGCATACATAATGGTTATTTATAATGTACTATAGATTTATATATGTGCCTGGGTTCAGCAAGGAGTAGATTGGAATTTGGGTGTACTTTGATGATTGAAAGTGTAGGAGAAGGTACATGTTAGTTTCCTAGGGGTATAGGGACTAATTGGATTAATACATGCAAAAGCGCTTAGAACTCTATTACAGGAGAAGCCCACTATCTATGTTAGCTATTATTATTATTAATATTACCGTTTTTATTAGACAAGGTAAAACTGCCGTTATAATAAGGAGCAGAAAAGAAGCATTCTCTCATTGATCCCTGGGATAATATCCTACAGAAAATAAATGAAGCTGTATGGATAGTCCAGCCACCTTCACAGCATGGGATCTTTGTAGGATTTTTCTCCCTGTTTTCCTTCCTTGCCAGTGGAGTCTGATTTGAGAACCCATTCCTGGGAGTGCCAGCTGAGGACAGGTACATCTCCTCCTCTTTCTAGAGATAGAATCTGGCTGTTCAGATGCCAGGCCCACCCATAGCAATACCAGTCTCCCTGTGGGAGGAAGCAGGCCAGGAGGAGTGCAGATTTCTGCAAGCCTGGTTTGTTTGTGGATATTAACTTTCTTTTTTAACTTTAATTGTGGGGCGTGTTTTGTTTTCAGAGTGAGCTTTAGACAGCTGTATTAATCATGCAAACCCAGCCATGCACAATGTGTTTTATCAATGGAAAAACAGGAACGGAATGGCAAGCAGCTGTGAACAAACCCAGTGCAGTGCCTGAACCTGGAAGATAATCTCAAACATTTCCCAAGCCTACTAGCCACACGGGGTTAGTGAATGGAAAGGCTGTTCACTTGGAATAAATAATCAGATGGGAGGCAAACAGGGTAGACAGATCCCAGGGTTATTAATTTTCTTTTTTTTTTAAGTGGCAGCAATTGTGGCCAGAGAGCCTTGAGCTCGAGGGAATTCTTCACTTGAGGGTGATAAACACACAACGGTGGTTTGCTCTTGTCCTTTTCTCTTCTTTCCCTTTATTTTTACTTTGGGAGGCTGGTTTCATCACCTCATTCTGCACCTGCGGTCCTTCTAAATGTGAGAGCATCTCTGGTGCACGTCCGTCATGAGGGGCTGTGCATGGGGAGGACACGGGAGCAATGTTGCCCGATTCTCAGTATTCAGAGCCCTCAGGAAATGATTGGAGACTAACAAACTGAGAAAAGTTCCCTCAGACGTTTAGAGCTGCCTCTTTCCTCATTTTACAATTCAGTGGATTTTCTGCAGCGATGTAGTCAGGGGTAGTTATGCAAATATATGCAATTCAGGACTCATTTCAGAATAAATAAACCTAAATTAAAATGAATGGGAAAAAACACCTATCAGAAACAGATAAAAAATGGCACACTCTTTTATTATTTATTTATTTATTTATGTATCTATCTTTTAAATTAAGGAGCAGGGAAGCACCCTGATTTTTTTGTTTGGTTTTGTTTTGGGCATAAGAGGAAAGGAAGTTTGAAAATTTCTGATTGGCTGCAGACAATACAAATTATCCTTCGGTGTAATTCCAGTATTATTATTATCACTGCAGAAAATCAAGCAATGTGATGAAGGAAACCCAAGGGAAACACATTTGATTTACTGAGCCTTGTTTTTTTTTTAATCACAGCTTGAAGAGGTTTAGGACTGCATTCCTGCTGCAACTCTGCTGCTTATCCCCAGTCACCTTGATGAGCCATGTAGAGAGGGGGTAGGAGGGGAGACCCTCCAATGAGAGATATTAACAATGAAGCAGCTGAAATTAAACATGTGTTCCTGTTATTGGAAAGTAGGAGGGAAAGTTCTCTTTTTTTATGACGGGAGGAGAGTAAAGGAGCTTGGGGACTTTCTCCTACTTTCAAAACACCTTATGGAAATTAATTGGCTCAAAAATCCTTCAAGCCATTTGCATCAACCATCTGCTTATAGACATCTTCACACTTTAGGAGGGAAAGGTAGGATTGCACATAGATGATGACAATATATAATGCTTAATTAAATGAAGGTGTCTCGTGTTATAGTTATGACCACAGTGAGGCAGTCATCTTTTCTTAGATATTTCGGTACACAAGGGGCTCTATAAAAAGGGTTAAGGATCCCATATGTTAGTCTTTTTTTCCACAGGAAACTGTATTTCACATGGGCTGCCATCTTGATTGGAGAGAAGAAAACAGATTTGATTCTAGAAAGTAAAAGTCCTTGTAAGGAACAGGAAACTTAAGAGGGCACTTCCTACAACTACCTCTCTCACCAGCTACCCCAAGTCTCCATGAACAGCTTTTCAATTTCTACAAGCAGAAGCCCTAAGTATTAGTAGTAAGATAAACTCTATTCTCTAAAACTACTGGATCTATGGAAGTTATCGACAACAGTCTATCTACAATGTGAAATCAAACTAGGGTCATTCTCCAATCAACAGTTCTGTTTGTGGGAAAATAACAAGTTCAACAAAATCCCACATGCTCCATCCTGGTCCAAACTGTTTTTCAACATCAAACAGCTGTCCTTTGTGAACAGTGTCTGGCTTCGTTTTGTTCAATGTTATATATATCATAAAGAGTGATCAGATACAATATTTGACTTTGTGGCTGTAGAATTGCTCTCACAAAGGATACCTCGAGTAAGAGTGACACTGTACAAAGCCCATCTGGGATTGAGCATGACCTCTTTGAAAATGTTACCCATTGGGACAAACGCGTATGTGCATGTTTGTCACATCATGATATTTGCAAGATGGCAACATGATAAAATGCTGTCAATCTCTGCAGCAACAGTAGAAGATAATGTTTTAAAATGACTGTGGCATGTCAGGAATTCAAAATGGGATGCTTTCCATGAACACTGAGTTTCTTGTCAAGTCTAAAAAACAGGCACATTTTAACAGTCTTATTTTTAGTGACTGGGATAAGAAACAGGTTTCATCAATGTTTTAGGGAAGAATTCTATTCAACAGAGTTCTTCTAAAAATAGTTTGGCCCCTACTTCAAATTTAAGAATACTTCTTTTATTAAGCTGTTTAGTTGATCCTTGAAACCTTGCAATTCTCATTTCTAATATAATTAAAATAAGTTTGCATATATGTGAATACATACATATGCAAAACATCACATTATTGACACTCTCCATATCTATACCCAATTCTGGCCTAATTTTCAGTTTGGACAAGTGTTAATGAAACATGATCCATCTTCAAACTTATAAAACAGCAGCTTCCTACCTTTAATTCTGAGCACATTTCCTTCAGAGTGTATACGACAATCTTGTTTAATTGGATTTATTTTTTCCACACTAGGCTCCACATGGCCTACTTTCCATTTTTTCTCAAGTCTTTGAGTGTTATTTGCAAATCACTTTTCTGGAATTTAATTTCAATGGTAGGTTGGTTTCATTTCAGGTTTTTTTATTGTTTTAATTTTATTTGCCAATTTGCCTTTAAATGCCCTTAAGCTAGAAGGTCGGGGCTGCACTGCACTTGCAGCTAAACGTGATGTAGAAGGCAAAATTTAATTTGAGTGTGTAGAAAGTTCTGTGAAAAGGAATATGGAATGATTACCTTGTTTTCTTATTTGTGTTTTCTAAAATAGTTATGTTTAAAAGGAAACGCCCCCACATTGGCCAAGATTTTAAGAAAAGGTAATGTCCTTGTAATCTGGCTGAGTTCAACCTTTGGTAATAGATAAATTCATTTTTACAAGTAATACAAATGACTTCAGATTTGGATTGTATCAGGCGGTCAGTTAGAGGATTCATATTTTTTGTGAGCTACAGAATTTAACCAGCAGTGTTCCAAATATGTGAGTTCATAGTTACCTGTAATATGTATTAATAGAACAAAAAATTGCTGTCTGAGTTTAGCACTGTCTCCCCAGTTAGTGACCAACTTGAAGTTAGGTCAGGTACAGACCAGTTACCTGTCTTTCAACTAGTGTGAGGGCAATCGATTGACCTTTTTTTGAAGGTTTAAAGAAAAAAATGATTCCTTTTGTGTGCGGATTTTGTCAATTCTTTTTGTGTTTTGCACATTATAGGTGATGGAGAATGACCCAGCAACAGAATACAACGATAAAAATCATACTGACCTTGAATGGGGTGGGGGATTGTGGGTAAAACACGCTCTAAAGGGGAAAAAATAGTAAGCATCATGGAGCATTTATATAGATAGATATAGATATATCTTACTCATGTTTAGCTACTCAATTATAAAACGATGAATTTTCATGCCTACGGGATCATATCATCTCCTGTAAAGCATTTGTCTGTCCTTCAAGCCAACACTAAATTATCAGAGAGCTATTAGTAAACTTTAACATCCAAAGTCTTTAAAAAAATTAGCCAGAATAGGGGATAACACCTTACTGTGGTAACCCTACAAACAGGATCCTGCCCTCCTCTGGAAAATCCACCAAGATTACAGATTTTGGGGGGTGTTGGTATTGAGGGTATTTAAATTAGTAGTGATCAAATTCAGGTCATGCATCTTGGCCCTGGTTCTGGGCTCTTTAACTTTTGACAGATGAACCTGTGGTAACTAAAGACTCCTTTCCTCCCTTTAAGCCCTACAGTTCATATCAGCTTTAGCCAAGCATCTAGAAAATTTATTTTGGTAAATACTAATTCAATTTTTCCCTCAGATATTTCCTTCCACATTACTGATATCAGTGCAAGAGTAATGCAAAGATACTAAGCTTCTTGGCATGATAAAATCTGATTTTTAGTCTTTTCCTTAACCCCACCTCCTTGTGATAATACAATCTCATCTTAAGTTTGGTCACCAGTCAGATTTGCTTGATGACACATCCTGTTCAGTAGTAAGACGTGCTTTTCTTTTAAACACTAGAGTCTCAGCTTATGAGTCGCTCGCAGTCCCATCCCCAAGCTACTGACCATAAATTGAACGTGCTGAAAGAGTTCAGGCTTTAAGGTATCCTCTATTTGTCTCATCAAAACCCAGGTTTAACTCTAAATCCTCCTCTGGGGCTCTTTCAGAAAGATAGAATGTTGCATTAGGGATAGGATGCATTACTTGCTACCCCCAAACCCTATAATGTAATGTAATCATAATACTTTTCTACATTCCTCCTAGCAGCTTGGTTAGATAAAGACCAGTGATAAATGAAAATCAACAAAAATCAAAACCATAAGAAGAAAAGCATATGTGCACATTCAAATCTGATCTGCCTGCCATCTTGTGTCATAAGCTTAGAAGAGTAGATTTTGCCTGGAATTTGGGCACTCAATACATCTGGACACTAAGAAAACCCAGTCTCCTTGAAGAGTGAGCTTTCCTTTCTTGGATGAAAGGTGTGGCTTAAATGCCAAAGTTTTATAAGTGCATTAAGATGGTACAAGTCAATAATAGCATAGTGAAAAAAATGTGTCTTAGTTACACAAGTGTCAAGGAGAAAAATGTTTTAAACCTCCACTGGTTATTTGGTATTAAGTTTCCAGCTTTGAAAATAAATAGCTAAACTGCCTTCAGCATTTATAGAGCAGTTGGAGACCATTGTCCCATATTATACTATATCTATCTTATTTTATTCTTATTACAATTATTATTCAGACTGTTTAAATGACTCAGCTTAATATTTTCTCATCACACTGTTCACAGCTGGGTAAATGCACTCTGCCCTCATTTCGACAAGACCATTTATATTGCTAAACATCTCATCCACCCCCCTCTCATTGCCTCTTCAATGATTTCCCACCCTGTTATCATCATCTTAGCCCCATCACACCCCATTAGTTATTCTCGTTCTCTTAATTTCATCCTACTGGCTTATCATTTCTTAGATGCTTCCCCATCCTAGCTTTTTATCCTTATTCTTCCACCATAATTTTGCTGTATTTTGTAGTTTATGCCAGGGTTTATGCGCTCCTGTAAGAGTTTAAAGTGAAGTAAATACCACTTAAAATGAAAAAGAAATCTCCGACTTTTAACATTTAAACGTAGGGGAGAGCAGGAACCTTGGTGTTATGTGATCTGTCTTTTTCCTGCTAGTATTTGAGGAGGTCAACATAGCTTATCAATTGATTGGGAGGCTTTAAGAATAGAATGCAAGGTTTACCCCAATACGATCTGCTGTGGCTCTTGGTAAGTCTTAAATATGAGCTTTGGTTTCTTATCTGCTAAATGGGGTGGAGGGTGTTATTGGCTGCTCGGACACCATAAAAAACAGTTAAACTGGAGTTAACACTTTGAAAGAAACCCCTCTGAATTAAAAGCACCTAAATGACAAAAGCTGGGGTTGAGAGTAGGGTGTACAGAGAGAGGTAATTTATTAACTCAGATATGATTTTCTTTTATTTTCCAGTGGGTATTGGATATGGTCAATGGTCTCTCTGGAAGTAGGTGTATTCAATGCCTACTCTTAAATCTAAAACTAGTCCTGGTGCCCATCTATTTCCTACTGTATCCACAGAGAGCCCTCGTAAGGAGGGCTTTCAAACTACATGTGGATAGTGTTCAAATAGCTGCTCGAACTGCTTTATTACATGGCATCCAGTAGTAGTTCGGTTAAGAGGCTTTGCCAAGTCTTAACTAGCATCATCACGTGGTGTATATTTAAATGCTGGGCCCCAAAGGTAATAACTTAAAATGACTTCTAAAGAAGCAGGGAGGCCCTGATTTTAGGGGCTCTCTCCAGTGCTGGGTTGCTTAGGTTGTTCTTGAAATTTAATCAAGTATAGGTTTACGGGTTAATGATCTTTTAAAATTAAAAAGAAAAATTTAAAACCTCCTACACACAGATGTGGTATGGCTCAGTGTAGATTTCTTTGTATTTTTATTCTTTTGTTCTCAGCAGCCTCAAAATAAATACCTTATTGATCCACACATTTCTCTAAAGTAGAAGGTAACTGATCAGTAGGACTGTCTTTAACATGATGAATGCCTTCTTTTGACATGCCTATAGAGTCAAAAGCTGAGCAGTAGGCTGGACTCTCTGCTCAAAATCTCAATGTGCCAAAGATGAACCAACGGTCTCACTAATCTAGTGGACTCAGGCTGGGGAGGGTTAATGGAAATGGAAGTGGGAGGTGGTGGAAGTAGTGTCCCTGGGTGGGAAGGAATATAACAATATTTATATTCAGTGAAAAAATATCATTAAGTGAAAGAAGGAGAAAGAAGTTAGATGTCTTTTCACCTCCAAACTACAAAAGATACATCTCCTAACATTTTCCCTACATATACAAATCTAGATAATGTGTTGGTTTAGAGCCTGGACCCTGGAAGGAGATTACCCGAATTTAAATCCCAGCAGCCTTACTTAGTTGCACTAGTTACTTAACCTCTTTGAATAATGGAGAAATATGAGTGGCTAATAAGGCTGTGCTGATGATTACGTGAGGTCACGTATGTTAAGTGTTCGGCACATGTGCAGAGTACCTTGTACATACTCACTTGATAAGAAGTGATGACGTTAAAATCATCTCCCTTATTCTTCCTCCCTACCTGTTGCTTTAAAAATAACTCAGTGCAAACAATAAAACAAGATAAGGTTTCCTTTGCGGATGGCTTGCAGTCACCAGTGTGGATACATGGACTCTGTTATGTTACACATGCTGACAATGGAATGTCTCTTGGCATCACCAGAAGTCCAAGTCTTCACCCATGTGACACATATTCCCACATCTTACAAAAACTAAGGAGCGGAATCCTTGACTGTATACATTGTACCATGGATTAATGTGTACAGAGAAATGATATAATGTAACACTTTGCCAAGGATGAAAAAAAGATATAAAAGGCGCTACTTGGATATGTAGGCTAAGGGAATGGATCCTTAATAAACAGAATACTAGAATGTATGGAAGACAAGACAAATGAGAAAGGAATGCTTCCACTGGCTTAGGAAAAATGACTATGAATACAAGGTATTCTTGCACTCTGATTCAATTATTTTGACACCTTTTTAAATTTTTTTTTTTGCGGTATGTGGGCCTCTCACCGTTGTGGCCTCTCCCGTTGTGGAGCGCAGGCTCTGGATGCGCAGGCTCCGGACGCGCAGGCTCAGCGGCCATGGCTCACGGGCCCAGCCGCTCCGCGGCATGTGGGATCTTCCCGGACCGGGGCACGAACCCGTGTCCCCTGCATCGGCAGGCGAACTCCCAACCACTGCGCCACCAGTGAAGCCCCCATTTTGACCCCTTTGAAGATAATATTTGAATAGAGAGTGAAGAAGCATATGTATGCACGTGGTGGAGGACAAGATGTATCAGTGACCGCAAACTGACACTGTAGAAAGTCAGCACGTCACTGCGGTGGACATGGAAAATGTGCTGATGCACCAGTGAAGATGGATAATCATGAACTCTTCAGGGGCTCTGGCTCTGGGTTTCTACCTGCTGCTGCCTCTGGCTGGCAGCAGCTCACCAGCTGTCTCGTCTGCTTTGGACTGGCTGGGTCAGCAGAGCATCCCGCTGCCCACATAGTGCTCTCTGTCACGGGTGCTGGCTACGGCCGCCCCTCCAAAGCATCTCTCCCCTCCTGACCCTGTTCTGTGGAAAAGTACCGCCACCAGCAGTGTCTTTCTGCTTCCCAATAAACCCATCTACTTTGAATCTAAGTGATAGGCAATCTGTTCACACATGTACTTTCTTTTTCTTCATTTTTTTCTCCTCCTCTCCCTTGTGTGTGCTCTCCTCCCCACCTTTTACCTGTGTAAATTGGTTACCATAGAGCCTTATTCTTAAAGATCCAGCTATGAAGGCTGTAACAACACATCTCCCAAACCCAAACCATGGTGGCAAGGCAGCTGTGGTGGAATTGCCATTCCTGTTACACAAGGAGCAGAGCTTCCTCCTTAAAGTGTCGAAGAAAGAGGACGACAGTAGATTCGCTAATGTTTGACAATTTTAATAGCTTCTTTTCCCTTCAAAGCCCAGTGACCTTTTGTGTTCTATTCTTCTGTAGGTATGACACTCCCTAACTTTCCCATCAGGTGGGAAATCAATTCTAAGCCAAACTCTGAGGCCTGTGCTTCCTCTCCTGTGCCTGCTGCGGTGTGCAGAGCTGGTGCCAGTGCGGGCTGCCTCGAAGAGGGCCCACCGAAGGAGCACATAACTCATCATGGCCCTGTACTCTTCTCATAGGTATAATGAGGGTAACTTCTATGAAATCATCAAGGGCAATATGACCATGATCTACTTGCCCAATTTCTTGATTCTTAGTTTACGAACAGAAGTTCTCTAAGATTCTTGACATTTCTTAGTCTTACTGGGTTGAGTACTTTAAGTGGACTTTTGTGAATAGGACCATGGTATTTCAGGGCTTAAGATTACCTTTCCTCACCACCAGCAGACCAGCAGTATCTCTATTATCTTTGACCTAGTCCACGCTCTTCCTCTCCTCCTCAAATGTTTCCTTTTCCCCTCTTCCTCCCTTTCTCTCTCTCTCTCTCTGTCTCTTTCTTTCTTTCATACCTGTGAAAAATAGGCTATCATAGAGCCTATTCCATCCTTCTATCCTTCCCCATCCTCTCTCTCAGTCTACAGGTATCATTGTATTTATTATTTGAAAAATATCATTAGCACAGTCCTTTTTCTGGGTGGGATAACAAGAAAAGGAAATTTGCATACTTTTATGCAAATTTATAGTGGCTCGCTTTCTCTAACTAATCCAATTATCCCATTTTCTCTTTTCCAATCCCTACAAAACCTCTTGTTAAGCGTATGTTCTACTTAATCAGCTCACCTTAGATTTGTCGGAATCTCAAATTCATAGTTGAGGCTATTTCCCCCCCTATTTATGGAATCCCTAATGTCAGGAATGAAACAGGTAAGTACATTTCTTAATAAATATCTTCTCAAGTGTTTTGAGATATCGACGTCTCTAGCTTAGGTAAAGAACACTGATGTTTGGTCTTTGGAGACAAGTAAACAGGGATATGAATTTTAAACTTCATATTGATGCAGCATTTGTAGCATAGCTGTATCCCATCACACGTACAGATGGAAGTCAACGGGCGTTATGAATGAGAAACTGAAGGCCAAATTTAGAATAGTTTGTGGTGGTTTTTTTAAATAAGTGGATTGGATCTTGAGCAGTTGTAAAATGGCTTTAATACTACGTTTCGAGGGAACTATCACTGAAATTGATTTTTTCTCCTAAAATCTTTTCTCTTGAAGGCTCATCTAAACTGAATAAAGCAAGATGGAGACATTTATCCTGGTCATAGTATTTCTAAATTTTCCAATTCAGCCTGTGCAGAAAAACAAATTCCTAGTCGCTTATTATTTCAAAATAATAATAAATTTGTTGGACTTTCTCTTTTAGTCCAAATGAACTGTCTAGCCCAGCACATGCTAACACTTTTGTTTGTTTTACTTATTCTGATAAACATTTTCCTATTCTAAGTGTCATCATCTCCCCTGATCTCACCCATCGTACTTCTGTTTCTCAGGAGGCATTTGATTCTGTGCTCATAGCTGCCAGACCAACAAGGCAGGGGGTCAGGTATCTGACTACAACATGCTGCTCAAGGGAAAGGCTCTAAGGTGGGCTTTCTTATTAATACTAATAACTTAAAATCACTTGTCCTTCCTTAGTCTGCCTTGAGGACCTTCTTTGGTCTTCAGAAGAAGCAGCTTTGGTCCTCTCTCTCACCATCCCATCTCTCTTCCAAAAATATAGCAGACAAGTAATGTTTCCTGCTGTCACATGGAAACCTTTCTGCAACGTTTTTCCTCCGTTAGATTTTCTATTATGTTTTAATCAGTCATTCCACTCTTCCTCTTGTGTTGTTAAAAATACACTTTCTTTTTACAGCCTCTCCCTTCTCCCAGCACCTTATCCATCCTCACTGAATATTTCTCCCTCAATCACTCCCATCACTGCCATTTTTTAAGTGCCATCCACTTTCCACGATCTTACACCATCTCTGTTCCTTAAAGAGACCATCACCATTTGTTCTCTGAATATTCTTACAGTTTAACCTACCAGGGGCAAAAAAAAAAAACAACTAAACTAAAAAAACAAACAAAAAAACAAGGCAGTTATCAAACGTACGCCAGGGAATAGAGAGGAGAGGTATTCACTTGTAAATCTCATTTTACACAGAGGGATTGTGAACCTGTGTTTTTGTTTCAGTGGCTATACACTGATTTTTGTTTAAGTTTACCTTTAAAAGATATGGGAATGATTTTCGAGTTTTCCACAGGAGAACTCCATCAACTTGGTCTCCCAGGCAGCTCCCTGCATTGGCATACTTACTGAAAAGTACGAGGCTGGCGTTGGTGACCCCCAGATTGTTGGCAGCCACGCAGGTGTAGTTGCCATAGTGCTCTTCAGTGACGTTGGTCACCGTCAGGGAGGACTGGCCCTCCGTGCTCTTAATCTCAAGGCCATTGGCACTGTTTATCCTGAGGGTTCAAAGACAGAAGAGTAAAGAGAAACACTGATGAAGATTTGGTATAGTAATTTCTTTTTCATCATTATATTGGCGAAAAAGGGGAGAAAGGAAGTAGGTAGAGCTTGTTACTGCTCAATTCCTCATTTTAATCATGCAATCCCATAGTATCAGAATCAAAGTCCATTGATGGAGAAGACTCGGGAATGGATGAGTTTCATCAGGCTTTGGTTTCTGCTCTAGGAAAGAAAGACACTCAGGTGGACACTACCCCCCGAACCACCTGCCTCACCCTATGCACGCAACCTGAGTGCTTTGGGGTTCAGTTTAAGAGCTACAGCCCTGGGGCTTCCCTGGTGGCGCAGTGGTTGAGAGTCCGCCTGCCGATGCAGGGGACACGGGTTCGTGCCCTGGTCTGTGAAGATCCCACATGCCGTGGAGCGGCTGGGCCCGTGAGCCATGGCCGCTGAGCCTGCATGTCCAGAGCCTGTGCCCCGCAATGGGAGAGGTCACAACAGTGAGAGGCCCGCGTAGCGCAAAAAAAAAAAAAAAAAAAAAAAAAAAAAGATCTACAGCCCCAAAGCACTTGGTAAAAATCCTTGGAAAATGAAGAGTCTAATCGGATAGGCCTACCTAATTACAGCTGGACTTGGCTTTGTCATTACGGCTTCTGGTTTCCCTTGTTGAGCAGGGGAGACCTGGAGGAGCAGTGGAGGTGCAGCAGGTTTGGTACATACCTGGTGTCGTCCCGGTACCACTCAAAGTCAGGTGCAGGCACTGCCGAGGCCTCACATTTGAGAGAAGCTTTCCGCCCGGTGGTGGCTTCGTTGCTCTTGGATTCTGTGATAGTGGGAGGATCTGTAGGAAGGACAGACACACAGTTTACATGAACTTTGGACAGTGCTTCAGAATTTCCACACAAGAAGGAATTAGAAAGGACAATTTGATTGCAGAGAGGCAGGACAGGAATGGTCTTAAAGCTCCATTTACCAGAATTATGTGATCCTCTGAATGGGACGGATCACTAGAAAACTAAATAGAAATAAGAGATTAATGAAACTGTAGACTTGGTTTACTTAAACGGGACATTTAATGGGGCTTTATGGAAATGAAATCTAGGATATCTTTTTCCCTCTCCCAATAGACCATCCGTTATTTCAATCATAGGTTATAATGCTTGCATAGTTTTATTGCTTTTCATAAATTGAGTGGTAATACTAAAGGACTTGGGATTTTAAGTGTATAATTTGAGCATTTTTTTCTTTTTCACCGTCATTGTTATCATTATTATTATTGTTACCTTTGGAGATGGCAGTAAGAAATCTGATGAAAATAATAGGGCACTAAAGTCCTCTCAGCCCAGGCTTAGCCTGATATTGTTGCAGGAATCCAAGAAAACAAACTAATGTCAGATGATTGCTATACTTTTTTCCCTCCTCTGTGTTCCCTTACTGCTATGACCCAGGTCAATTTTGCTTTTATGTGTGAGGGTGCAGTTTGAAGTCTATCGTGGTGCATAAACACCTTCCTGGGGTACCAGTCTTCTGCTCTCTCTGGCAGTTGTGCACTTGATTTTTTTCTGCTTAGGACTGAGTCTATAAAACTGTAATGGGCTTGAAATGAGCTCAGAAACACATTCTAATTTGCCATGATTCTTTCAAACAATCCCATGGAAAGTGGAACAAGTGTTTACAGGTCCACAGGACTGAGCAACGATGATGCTGTGTTTGTGCAGGTTATGGATCCTCAAGGAGAAAAAGACTTCTGTCCAAAGGTTATTTGCCAGAAAACAGCAACTTGGCTGTGTGTACATGGACAAAATAGACCCAAACCATCTGTTTATATTTTATAAAGGAAAAAGCTTATTTAGGTAAATTAGTGAACTCTAATATACAAAATTCATTGACATCTCTGCTCTTCAGCACCTGGTTCAGCTCACTTATTTTCAGGTTTTTGTCTTCATATTCAGAAGCTATTTTCCAAGTTTTCTACCTGTAGAAGACCTGGATCCTCTTAGTTAAAAAGGATGTACAAAAGCATCATCAGGTTAGTCTGCAATTTTCTCCCCCATTTAATTTTCACATCAGCTTGGACATCTTTAAATCACTGTCACAGAGAAGAGGAGTTAGAGGACATTTGGATAACACCACCAGCCCACCTGTAAACATGTGCCAGAGTGGGTGGTTGTTTTGCTTTAGACTTAGGTGCTCATTTTTATTTAGACAGAAAAAGGCAACAAGATGAGTGGAAAGAACCCTCGACTGGAAGCCAGGAGCGCTGGAATTTAGTTTCTGTTTGGTTGTGTGGACTTCCCATCACACACTTTATCTTTCTGAGCCTTGGTTTTATTATCTATAAAATGAAGGAAGCACACATTAACGATCTACATAGCATCCCTTCCAACTTAAAAAATACCAATTCTAGGGGACTTCCCTGGCAGTCCAGTGTGTAAGACTCCACTGCAGGGGCCACGGGTTCATTCCCTGGTCAGGGAAGTAAGATCCCGCATGCCTCACTGTGTGTCCACCCCCCATAAAAAAAAAAATCCACACCAAACCAATTCTAGTCAAAATGGCCCATTCTTCACAAATGGGCAGTTAGTAGCATTAGGACCCAAGTGTATTTTTATACCCATAACTCCTTTAGCCCTTAACCCTTAAATTGCTAAATTCAAAACTGTAACTCATTTATCTAATACATGGGTTGGGAGTCAGGATTAGAAGTCAGAAACAGCACACCATAGGTCTGCTTTTGACTCTTAACCAGAATTGTGGCCTGGACAAGTGTCCGTACCAGTTTGAGCTTTTTCTTTCTCATCCTTTAAAAGAAGAAGTTAGCCTAAAATGATCACCAAGTTTCCATTTAAAATCCTTTCATTCTATGATTGGTTATATAGATCGTTAGAGCACATTAGTTCAATGGTTAATGCAATGATTAGTGGTAGTGGTGTGGATGGGGGAGATATTTGTATAGAGATGGGGTATGGAGTAGAGGTTAAGAACTTGGATTTAAAGTTTGATAGACCTGAGCTCAAATCCAGTCTATGTCCTTCACTATCATTCATCATTAGAGAGCTCAGTACTTTGTCTAGAGTCACACTGTCTCAACTTCCTCATCTATAAAATGCTGGAACCAGAGTCAGGGAGGTCCATTTGGAGACTGCTGAAGGAACCCAGAGACAGCCTGCACTAGGTCTTTGATAAAGAGGCTGGAAGGGAATGTACAGATTTGAGATGGAGAGATATGAGCCTCAGAATTGACAAGATTAGATGTGAACAGTGAGGGAAAGAAGGAGGAGTGTCAAGGATCCCACCCATGTTTCCAGCGTGAGCATCTAAGTGATGCCATCCACCGAATAAATGTTAGTTTCCCATCTTCACCTCTTAACTGTATTAGGCTAGGCTCTTAAACTGCCAATGACTCTACAATCTGTATCATGTTGGCCAGAGTGATGATCTTGCTTGTGATTCAATTGGTTTGTTCAATTCGTAAAATGAGTTTTAAACAGTGTTTGTGAGTTTCTGGAGCTGCATGCTTAAGACTGATAAATCCTTAATGATAACTACCACTTGGCTAAACCAGGTCCAATCTGGGCCAGACTCCACATTTTCCATCACCTCTACCTCTGGAGCTCATAGTTGGGGCACCTCAACATAATAATCCATGGTGGAGGTCTTCTAGCTCTTCCACCATGGGACCAGGAACACAAGTCCCAGCTGTACAGTTTTATGGACGAGTTCTTCCTCACTCTAGATGTTTCCTTCTATGTGGTGGGAGCTTATTTATTAAACCTCCTTGCTCTGGAACCCAGGGGGTGATTTTTTTTAACATTCTTTATTTAAACTATATTTTATCTGATATAAGTACTGCTACTCCAGCTTACTTTTGATTTCCATTGGCATGGAATATCTTTTTCCATCCAGGGGGTGATTTTTCTAACTGAAAATTTAGGGAAGAGCAAACTTGGTTTGTTTGCTTCATCTCTCCCCTTTCTTCCTCCTGGGATCAAACTGCTTTCGGGGAGCAGAGGTTCTCCTCTGCTTCTCCACACTGATGTCTTACGTGGGCTCTTTCCTTCCTGCTCTCATGTGGGCAGGCCTGCCCCCGTCCAGGGCTGCCATGTTTGGGAAGGTAGGTTGGCCACACTAAGCTGCTACCTCTAACCATCTTGATCTCTAACAATGGGGGCAACTGGGTCTCGTGTATGTCTCCTTTACTTATTTCTCATTTTGTTCAGAACCTGAATAACTAAGTAGTACTATTTATTAGCGCCTCAGAGATGACAGCATGGGAAGGATGACAGTGAACTAGGGTTGAACACTTTCAAATGCATTGATCTTGGGGCAAGATGACACTGGTCAATTACAAAGGCCAAACACTTGCTCCTCTCCTTGAAAATCTGGGAAGTTTCTCGTACCAAGGTATAGTCACAGATAATGATAAATGTATGAAGAGTTCGTTATTTCCAGTACTTCTCAAATGACACAGTGGTGCAGGTCTGTTCCACAGCTTCTTGGAATGAACATTTCAAAATTCATTTGTAATGAATTCTGCATAGGTGAGGCTAAGAAAAGTTATTACAAATCATATTGTGGCATGCCTAGTAGAGTTAAAATAATAGATGTCCTTGCTCCAAATGTGGTTATAATTAAAATGTGGCTTAATAAAAATGCTGTACAGAGGTCCATTGTTATTCTTTACGTGACTTTGCAATAGCTTACAATTGTCAGAGGACTCTTCCAGTTCTTATTACTTTAAAATTCTGGGTTCTGAAAATATTAAGGGCTTTCTTCTTATATCACCAATAATAAGACTCTTTCAATTAGACTGAATAGGATAACAATGACAGTGGCCTAGCAAACAGAATATCATTCATTTAATCTTCCTAATGTTTGGAATAATAGTATAAAGGAAAAAATTCTTAATAAAAGATTCAATATATAGACATTTACCATGTGTCAGCACTCTACTAGTCTTTATTTATTCTTTTCATCCAAACAGTAACCTTAGGAAACAAGGATTATTAACCCCATATTATGAATGAGAAGACAGATTTGCAGAGGGTTAGTAAATTGTGCAAATTCACATAGCCAGCATTTGATGGAGTCTATATTGGAACCCATGTTCTGAAGCCCATGCTCTGAATCTCCCTGTGTTTCCATTTGAGTGAGTTCCTTCAGAGAGAAATTAATTCCTAATAAGGAAAAACAACATTTAGGGGAGTATGCTGGTAGTTTAAAAGGCAAATGTTACGTATTTCTGCAATTAAAAGGTACCCAAGATGGCACAACATGCACTGGCATAGTGGATATGAATCCATATTAGAAATCAGGAGATGTGGGTTCAATTTCTGCCTGTGCCACTTAGGTTGTCACCTCTTGAAGGTGACATGTTAACTTCTTGGAGTCCCTCACCTTTGAATGTAGGTGATAAGGCCTGCCTACCTGTCTCACAGTTTTGATGTAAAGATCAAATGAAATCTCATATATCAGAGCACATTTAACACCTGAAGTGATTACATTTATTATTTTTATTATGATTACTCACATGGTATCTTGGAAGGAAAGAGGGCTTTGGGATTAGACCTGGGCAGAGTTTCAACTCTCCCACTCACAGGTTCTTTGATTTTGTGGCAGAGAATGCTTACATTCTCTGAGCTTTGTTTTTGTCCTCTGCACAGAGATGATTTGATTATCTCCTGGGTTAGTGTGTGATGGTGGACCGATGGGGTGGAGGCAGAGAACACCGACAATAAGAAAGGCATTGTATCCAGAGAAGTTAAAAACAATAATAAACCTAACAAAAAGTTGTCTTTTTAAAAAAAAATCACCATGTACCAGCAATACTAAACCAAACATACCAAACAATGTCAGTGATAAAGTAAATACTCCTTCTACTGGGGCAGGCCGGGCCCCATATGCCTCTTTCCTTGGTTGGCCACTGTTGGTGTAATGATTACCGTGAATCATACAAAATTTCTAATAGAGTCTTGGTACTCTGGAGATACTCAGAAAATGATGGTTCTTGTACACATTGCAAAGTTATAGTAGCAAATCGCAGTACTCTGGATTCTTATTGAATAGTTCCTCTGATCATCCCATAATAGATTCATAAACATAGCTTGTGTCTTTATTGATATCATCAATAAAGATGTAAGAGTAAACTAAAGGTTGGCATGGAGAATGGAGAGGTGTAGTCATGAATAGTTAGAGAACATAGCCAGTTTGGTTCCATATTGAGCCATTATTTTCCTCAAGGTGATTTTGGAATCAAAGTATTGAAGAGTCCAGTTAAAATACAGTAATATTATCTGGAGAGGACGGATGTCTCCAGTCCCAACTATGGAATCTATGGTAGGTAACCTCTGCTTCCTCTAAATAAATGGCTCTCAAATGTAAGGGCAAGCTTTAGAAATGCCAGAGTCCCATGTCCCCCAGCCTATATGTTGGGTTGGTTAGCTCTGGACACCAGGGTGGAGGCAGAGCTGAGTTGAAAGGGAGATGAGAAGAGGAAAAAAAGTAGTAAAGCGTGACAGTGTGAACCTAGTTGGAGAGAGAGCTGTGGGAAAGCTGAAGGCAGGAATATTAGCTGGTCAGTGGGGTTTGGGGGCAGGCTTGAGAGCTGGGGGCAGCTTTTGAGAAGAATTTCTCCAGGAATAGGAAAAGTGTCCAGTATAAGAAGAGTCCAAATAAAATTAAGTCCTCAGTAACTGAACACTTACTATGCACTAGACATTATTCTTGGGATACTGGACACTAGAAAGAGACAAACCCAGAAGTAGCTACTTTTAATGCACTGTGAGAACTGAAATTGAGGGATTACACCTAGAACCTGTAAATGAGAGGACACTTGTCCCTAGGGCTGGAATCTGGAAGAAATTAGCAACTATCCTGTAAGATACAAGAAAACATAAGTCCTGCCTATTGTACAAAATTTTACTAAGCTTATTTAGTTGAAGAGATTTCAGGTCAATAATTTAGCTTCTGTAAGCTCCAGGACATCCTACCACTTAGAAAATAGATTTTTCATGTCAAATGGCTATGCACAGTGCTTAGACCAACTGTGGAGAAGGATTACCCAAGAGAAATAAAAAGGAGAGACTGTAGAATCCAGCTTGTAAGCTAAACAGGAAGAACTGTTCTGTCTCTCTTGTTTACTGCTCTAGCTTCTCAGTGCCCTGGGACAAATATCTGTTGGCAAATGAGTAAATGAGTCAATGAGATGCTAGCAGGAGAAAATAACTAGCACTGGGATTTTTTTTTTTTTAGTGGTATTGTGGATCTGTTCATTATGATAATCTATTCAGCCATTAATTATCTTAGCCATCCTGATCCCCTGACCTAATTCCAAACCTTGTGTCTTGAAAAGGAAGAGGAATCAGATTAAATAATGGGGCATTTTCATAGTAGGCAGGCTTATATGAAGTGACAAACTGGAAATTTCTCAGTTTGCATGAGCTTTGCTAGCCAGACCTGGTTCTATAATTTAATCTTGGAGACTTCATCTACTTAATACAATTACATTTAAGTAGGGTGAATTGTTTGAATAGGACAACAGGTGCAATGGCTAGTTGTTTTAATATAGTAGAAACAAAGCTTATGAAGTGTTGATAAAAAGGTGATTCTAAAGGACATTGATTTAGAACATGCTTCCTGATTTGTGACATATATCAATTTGCAAAGTTTGGAGAAATGTTACAAGAGCAGAGTTTATCTGTTAGTCTTTCACCTATTCATTTAGTAAACATTTACTGAGCAATTTTTACAAGGTCAGGTATGTGTTAGATGCTGCTGGTTAGGACAGACTGGCTGACTAAGCTCATTATAGTTTTCTATGTAATTTGTTATGACATGTCACTTTAGAATCTTGAGTCTCTGTCCATATTCTTCTGTGGTTCACTCATCGCGAGGAAAAGCTCACATTTTTATACAAGGCTTTTCTTGAAAATTATCAGTATTTTCTTCTGTTCTAAGTTACACTTTGGGGACAGTCAAGAAGGAGCAATGTCAGAATAATTGTGCTAATAATAATAGGACCCAGGCGGCTGGCTTTGATCTTGGGAGCCATCTGCAATGCAGACCGCTTTGATGTTTCACACAATGGAAGCATAAATATTTTCTATGTACTCCATGATTGGACTTTCAGAAATCTAATGAAGATGAAGGTCGATTAAGAGAAAATAAAATCTTAGCTCCGAAAGTCAAAGAAGAGGTGGTAGATGATGGCATGGCTGTGTGTACATTAAAAAAGCTAATTAACCTAATTATAAACTTATATAAACACCGAGAGAAATTGCCTTTCATGTGAAAAAAAGCTCCTAAAGCATTTTGTAACACTGGGATCATTAACATCTCTTTGAAACACACCCAGAACTGGAAAAGAATAGTAATACTGGCATTTCAAAACTCTATTACTTAAAAAATCGCACTTCAGGATAAAAGCACTTCAGATCTCATCGAATGCATCCCCTTGTTCTTGGAAATGAGTGCCCTAAATGCTACAGCAGAATCCTATCTGTTAGATTCTTCTAGGTCGGGTGTGAAGGGGATTTCCCTTCCTGTTTCAGAAGGCTGCCAGGCTGGAGCAAGGCCACAGGAAATAGTGCAGTCCAGCACTGACCGGGGCACTTAAGGCAAGTTTCTTCAGCTCTTTGCACCTCAGTT
The DNA here is from genome assembly GCF_025265405.1 of Mesoplodon densirostris. Taxonomy (NCBI): domain Eukaryota; kingdom Metazoa; phylum Chordata; class Mammalia; order Artiodactyla; family Ziphiidae; genus Mesoplodon; species Mesoplodon densirostris. The sequence continues at coordinate 62,691,688 of NC_082665.1, forward strand.
TCCAAATATTTAAAGTCAGACTAAAGATGATCTCATGAGTTTACTGGGAGGATTAAATGACAAATGTAAATCCCTTAATCAGTGCTGCACATAGTAGGTACTAAGAATTGAAAACTTCTCTTTCTCTTTCTCCTGAGGGCATGGGCTTTAGAATCAAACAGGCTGGAGTTTGCATGCCTTTTCTTTTTTCTTTTTTTTCTTTTTTTGCTGTACGCGGGCCTCTCACTGCTGTGGTCTCTCCCGTTGCGAAGCACAGGCTCCAGACACACAGGCTCAGTGGCCATGGCTCACGGGCCCAGCCGCTCCGCGGCATGTGGGATCTTCCCAGACCGGGGCACCAACCTGTGTCCCCTGCATCGGCAGGCGGACTCTCAACCACTGCACCACCAGGGAAGCCCCTGCATGCCTTTTCTTACTCTTGCTTTCTGTGTCACTTTGGAAAGGCAATTATACCTCCTAGGGCTCTCGTGTTTCAAACTTTAAAATGCAGTCAATTATATCTACCTTGCTAGGGACTTTATACAGTATCACTGGCACACAGTTTAACTGCATGGAAGGCTTAAGATAACGGAAAGTAACTTACCACCATCCAAAGCATATTTTCAAATATGGGTTAAGATGTATGTGCATGTGTGTCTGTGTGCCTTTGTGCATGTGTGTATGTATGTTATATATGCATACGTGAGTATATGTATATGTGTGGAGTGTGTATTTGTGTGTGTATTTGTGTTAAACACACAGGAAGGAAGAACTGTCAGGACATCCTTTTATCCCTGTCACTAGCCACAATTATGTGATGTGGAACTTGAATTTGAATGATGTGGACAGTCACTCCTCACTGAACAGGGTAAATGAATTCTCTTTATTCCTTTGCTGGGTGACACATCATATGGATCCGCCCCCGCCCCCCCCATCCTTTTGAACTACATCTAAGGATCCTTTCATCTGAGAAGTTCAAAGTTTGCCCACTTACCGATGTATCTTAGTGAAATCTTCCCTTCTAATGCCCATACTTTGGGACAAATAGATAACCAATATTAACTTATCAGGTATCCCTCGTAGCCACCAGGGACACATGGTATCTGACCACAGTGGCTTAAATTTGTTCTCAAGGCCAATTAGTTCAATAGCAGAGGATAAAATATGGTCTTGAATTATTCTCTTCTGACAAACAATACATTAAGGTGGAAATTCCAATTAAAGCGGTTATGAATTGTTGTTTTTTCCAAAGTGGTATGACCTTGGTCTCCACAAAGACTAGAAGAGTGGTTGCCTAAAGTGCTAGTGCTGTCTGCTCATGTTTTCTTAATTCTGTAGTCTAAGTAAAAGACAGAGTGTATTGTTAAATGCATTATAGGTTATATTTAGAGTTGGTACAGTTGATTTATCAAATTCAAAGGCCAAGTCCTGCCCTTGGATATGTCCAATGTACAAATGTGCATCCCTGACTAGAGTAGCATCCGCTTGAAACGCAATGTTCTTTTTTTTTTTTTTAGGTACACGGGCCTCTCACTGCCGCGGCCTCTCCTGTTGCGGAGCACAGGCTCCAGACACGCAGGCTCAGCGGCCATGGGTCACGGGCCCAGCCGCTCCGCGGCATGTGGGATCTTCCCGGACCAGGGCACGAACCCGTGTCCCCTGCATCGGCAGGCGGACTCTCAACCACTGTGCCACCAGGGAAGCCCTGCAATGTTCTTTTGATATAGGCTCTTTAGAGCTCACTGGAGGTGGAGGTGGGCCCTGGGCACATGGCACCTGCTGGCTCCTGCCATACTCACAGTTCACAGTGACCTTGACTTGTTTGACATCCGCCGAGGAGACCTCATTGGCAGCTTTGCACTCATATTTGCCTGACTGCTCCCTGGTGATGCCAAGGATCTCCAGATATTCTTCTTCTCCTTCAAATTCTCTTCCTGTAAAACAGAGGTTTGCATGATTTTTTTTTAAGTTTAAAATATGCAGGAGATCACCTCTTTTTTTCTTTTTAGAAGCAATAAATCCACGTGGCTTTTCAATAATTTGACAATGTTCTTTGTCTGAGGTCAGGTTCTATAGAAGCAGACTCCAAGACAAAAAGTCATTTGAAAATGATTAAGGAAGGAAATGTTCTCAGGAAAAACTGGTAGGGGAGTGGGAAAATGGGATCTGGCAGAGAAAGGAGCCATGCTGGGGTGCAACACCAGGTCTCGTCCCACAGATGGTAACTCAGCTCAATCCCTCAGGGAGCTCTGGGCGCAGCACAGGTCCCACTTCAAAGTTGTGCTGACCAAGAATCAAGAAGCTGGAGTGTTTATACATCACGCTCATCCGTCACTGGCTAAAGGTTTAGAGCAAAGTGGGAGTCACAGCGAGGGGTATGCAAGTTGTAAAGGGCTCAGAAGGGCAACCATTGAAGTGCTGAATCATCGATTAGACCATGCTTCAAAGCACTCTTTCAACTAAAGTTGTTATTAGGACACGTGGCTTCCCTTCAAGAAACTGTCACTCTTCTCCCCCAGATTATGTGGAATTCTCTTCACGAAGGTCATGTTCGAAACCCTGTCTTATAGTTATGGTTTCCTTGTTCAGTGTCAAACTACATCATCAATGAGACTTTCAGGCCTTGGACCAGATCCAAGAGATTGTGTTGCTGATGGCGCATTTTGTCACGTGGGAGGGCTAGGGAGCTCAATATGATTGGCTTAACCACTTGGGAATAGGGGTCTGGAGGCCTTTTTAGAAAGTTGCACAAAAATGTCTCCATTTTCATAAAGAAATGTCAAGATAGGCAGGCTTGTTTAATCACCCTGATTAAAAGTCTTTATTTCTGGAGAGAGAGAGAGAGGAAATGGAGGCATGGAGGTGGAGAGTCGGGGGGAGAAAAAGGGGAAAGAGAAAGTGAAGAGGAAAGGGGACTGAGCAGGAAAGAGCTTGGCCAGAAAGGCCTATAGACATCAGCTAAATTCAACTTCCCTCACCCTCAAGTTACAAACCCCACTGCTGTTGGGTTAGGACAGAGCAGCTGGAAGGGTGCTAAATAACACAGTCCTGCCACCATGAAGAAAACTTGCTCCTGGTCATCCTATACTAAATGGTACCAATTAATAGTTCTGTTCGCATGCCACAAGCTGTTTTCCTTTTCTGGAAATTGCCTGATGGCCAAATCAACATAACAGCCAGCCAGCACAGAGACACATTCACTGCCTAAATATGTCAGCTCAGTCTGTTAACTAGGCTCCCAATAGAACCTAGGGCCTCTTTGATAACATTCTGTAACGCAACTGTCAGGAATACTCTAAGCTTCAAGTCTGTTAATTGTCACTAACACTGGTTTGAGGAAACTCTGAAATCCCAACAACAAAAAGGCAATAGTTATAATTATTTGGTTTGGAGTCCTGCACATTATCTAGCACATGCCTCTACTGAAAACTTTTTAGAATTAGTCTGTAAGGGTAGAGCTGCATATTATTTACAATAGGCCATCTTATTTCCTGCCTGTGTTTTCACCTTTTTTCTTCTCCACACTCATGCGAGGAGTCAGACCTAACTTCTCATGCCACAGAAGTAGAATGTGGTAGGAAAGAAAACAGACATCTTAGAAAGGGTAATAGTCCACTTTACTGGGTTAGCTGGGAAGAATTTGGACTTGGAGAAGAAAAAAAGATTTTTCTAGCACACTTGCAACTATGAACTGAGGGTCATGCTGACTAAAGGATGCTAAGAATCTTCTAGCTAAATATAAATACCCTGAAGACAAATGGCAACATTGACAACTGCCGGCCAAAATAGGATAAAGCTCATTAAAAATCTGGAGTGCAAAGGTGGGATTTACAGTAAGACAGCATTATTGATTTTGAGAATAATGGTGGATTATGATGAAAAAAGAGTAAAAGATGAGTTCAGAATGGTTTAGGATTTCTGCCCTGCCCTGTTCCTGCATCCATCAACTTTATTCCTAGGTAGGTAGAGCATTGTTAGTAGAAGAAAGGGAGAAGGAGTATAGTCTTCTTAGAGGTGGCTAATGATACTGAATTCTTTTCACTTCCCATGACATACCTAGAAATGCTGGGTAATGGATTCCTACCTTGCATTTTGAATTTCTAAAAGGTATAAACCAGTTCCAGGCATGGGAATGATGATTTTTAGCAACGACCAAGGCCCTACCCATTTGGGAAGCTGGCACCTGTGAGAGTAGACATTAAGATGAACTAGAGAAAATAAAGTAATATTTATTGGGTTTGGGACCTCGGTTCTTACATGAATACCAATGTAGGTATTCATCGTCTCATTTTTTCCCAATAAGAAGATAATAAAACAAATCATCATGGGATGAATTTTCAATCTCATGTCTCTAGGAAGAATTTCCCCCAATACTACATGGGGATGAAGGGGGAGTTTTCCATTAAATGTCCCCCCACCCATAAGGCAGAAAGGTTATTTTTTTTTTTTCCTTTTTGCGTTACGTGGGCCTCTCACTGTTGTGGCCTCTCCCGTTGCGGAGCACAGGCTCCGGATGCGCAGGCCCAGCGGCCATGGCTCACGGGCCCAGCCGCTCCGCGGCATATGGGATCCTCCCAGACCGGGGCACGAACCCGTATCCCCTGCATCGGCAGGCGGACTCTCAACCACTGCGCCACCAGGGAGGCCCCAGAAAGGTTATTTTTGTTTCTCCCATGCTAGCTCTCCCGCACTCTGATGGCCACCTTTATCTCCAGCATACAATGTGCACAGTTGGTTCACTAAAGCAGGAGAGTTTCAAGATGCAAACCAAATATAGGTAAAAGAGACTATCCGGTCTTCCCTCATCCAACAGTCTTGACAAAAATGTAAAATATTAAACCATACCTCTGGGCCCTTGTCATTCTTCCTTTAACTCTTGGACCCTTCATTTGAAACTCTTATCCTGGCACAAGAAGTGCCAAGAAGCTAGTCTATTTTTCTTGCACCCACAGGAGACTTTACTCATGACACATTATCTCCCCTGGTTCACTTGAGCATTTCTCATTAATCCACAGTGATTTGAGAGGAAAGGGATACTTTTGTGTTGCTAGAAAGTCAAAGAACCAGACTATAAATTCCTCGGGGACTGTGTCTTACAATATCCCCATGCACAGCACAGGGTTTGGCACAGATTCATTACTCAACAAATGTTTGTTGAGTTAGCTGAACTGAATTAAGAAACACAAGCAAAAACTAGAGTCAGATTCAACACATCATCTAGCTTAAGAGAACCAAGTATTGAAAGGTACTTTCTGTACCTTCTGTTCTTTCTGTAATAGAAGCTGGCGTATAAATCCACTCCCTTTTAATGATCCTAACAAAATACCCTTTTACTGGGGAAGGAAGGATGTGCTGAGTACTCTGCTGTGGAAATGCTGGGCGGGGCATCTCTGGCCATGTCCTGAGAATGTATCTGCTATGCAGATTTATTATTTCAGGAAAAGGTGTACAGACACCAGCATAGCCCCAGGTGGAAATGGGCACAACGCCATTCCTTTCATCTGATCAACTGCAGTTTCTTGTTTCAAGGCATGGAATACACCACGTTAATCTTGAGTTGCAGAATTTTAAAATGCATTCAGGTCCTCTTGCTCCTCTCCCTTGGCCCCCATGTATCTGTCCACAGCAGGGCACCTGTTCTCCATTCTTTCAGTTCCCTCCGGCTAGCTGTTCTCAACCCAGGGGTCCTGTCACCATCTCCCTATATTCTCTCAAGAGAAGACTCTTAGGCCAGAATCTGACATTCAACCTGTTGGTAAATTCTCTGGTGGCCTAAAGCCGTATGGCTAACATGGGCCCTTCTCTTGTTCCTATCTGTTATTTTCTGCCCTTGTTTAAATGTTTACCTGAAATGCAAATTTCAATATTTTGGTATTTTAAACATCTCAACCTGTTTCCACAAGCTTGCTCATGTCGCCGAGTGTTATATTTGTTCTGGGATCTAGTGTTTAGTTTAAATCTCCCTTTGCTTACTGTGCTTTTGTGTCTCCTGGGAATATTCAGCTACCAGGCTAAATAATTTCTCACCCTCCTCAGTGTATGAACATTTCAAACTCTTCACATAATTAACATATCGCCTCTTAGCCACTGTTTACTCAAGTTCTACATATTAGTTCTTTTAATATTTCTTCATAAGTCAGAAAGAAGGGCCTCGAGCTGGTGGCAAGAGGAAAGTGTTCTCTTCTGTGTTCCCTGATGTAGAGGCAAATCAGCCAGGAATAACGCCAATTAAAGTATGCCAGGTGCCACCTTCGGAGTACAGTGCCTTCAGAGGACCGTGCTTTGGTGAAACCTGCAGAGTTCACATCCAAGATGTCGGTTTATTTAGATTTCCAAGGTTAACTAGGCATCTGGAAGCAAACAGCCATTTGAAATTAAATACCTTTCCTTCGCGTCTCTCTCTCTCTTTCTCCCATTCTCTCCTTCTTCCTCCTCCTCTCTCTCTCTCCCACTGCCGCCTCCTTCCCCCAACCACAGGCATACATACAAACAGCTGTTGATTTACAAATAACCATTCACTCTAACTTTTAGGAAACAACATGTCAATTCACTAACACCCAAATATTTGCTCACTAAACACAGCAGGCTTATTCTTGAAAATTCTCCAGGGTATGATATCCAACACCCTATTTGGAATAAAAAAAAAAAAAAAAAGACTGCTACCCTAATAATCATTATGATATCTGTACTTCTTTTCCTTTATGTGAGATACAGGAAATGAAATTTAGAAAACTTGTTAAATTTGAGTGTTTTATGACTTTAAAGTAGAATTCCAAGGATTCTTATATATTAGGAAATGGATGAAGCATTTTATTTTTTCTCCACTATTCTGAGAAGAGTCTTATAATGTCTTTGTAGATCATCCTTTTACAGAAGGGAACATAAGTTTTAAACAGGGTTGACATTCCCTTTACTCACCTAAATTTGAAAATTTTATAAGTGACTGTAAACACATAGGCTATAAATACAAACACATATACAGATGAATGAAAAGCAAAGAAGTGGCACTTGTCTTGTAGGGTATATATGTATGTATGTGTGTGTTTGTGAGTCTGTGGTTGGAAAGGTGGGTGAAGAGGGTGAGAAGAAGCCAGCTATGAACTTCTACATCTAAAAATAAAAGAAAAAAGGATCGCAAATCAATGATGCCATTTGAAGTTTCCTATGCTAACTTCAAATACTGTAACAAGTTTCTGTTCTTACATTACATTTCATGTTTTCGTTCTTTTTTTTTTTTATCCTAAGGACATACTCACCTGTTCCTGTTTTTGCTTCCCCTACTTTTTTTGCACATCACGTTCTGTACAGACATGCTAAAAAAAGGAAGAGAGAAAGAAACACAAGAAATCTAGAAAAAAATACTTGTGATGAGGTTCTCTTTATATTTCCAGCCATGTCTCTCTCTAGATCCTTTGAAGTTTTTGTTTCTCGGTGTCATATCCCACCTGAGAGACCCTTTAGTGTTTGACAACTTTTCTGTCCAAAAGTGGAAACCGCTTCTAATCCCCACCTCTCATCACCCGTCAAGGGATGGGTGAAGAGTGGTAAATGATCCATGATTGAAAGAAGGAAGGAGTAGGCAGTGGACACAGTTGTCAGAGCAGCAATCACAGGAGAATAAGGAGACACAGGGGAGAGTAATGTATTGAAGGGAATGAGGGGGAAAAATCTGAGAGAAGTGATACAATGAGGATGATTATAAGGAAGAGTTAGAAGAATAGAAATGAAAGAATAGAGAATTCTCTAGAGACAGAGGCATTTGACTATTATGATATTTGAGCCTACATGGAAGGGAGGGGGTTGGTTACTCTGCTGTAGAAATGTTCCCTATTTGAATAGTAAGACACAACAGGGTGTGGATTATGCAAATTGGCCCCATGCCTTCTGTAGCCCCAAAAGGGTGTAGTTAGTACCCAGAAATCAGAGGCAAGCGCAATGCCAGGAAGGATTCACAACTGGCTTTGGCTCTATGAATGAATATGGGCCAAATGAAGAATGTCCTGGCATCCAGAAAGATCCAATTCATTACGGTTTGTGTTTTTGCTTTCACATGCAAAAAGGCAGCTAGCTGACATAGCTTGAGCTCTCGGCATCCAACTGGAAGCTGCCATCCACACATCCTCTTCAGTCCTGGGCCATGGCATTTTGTTATTGTACTCATACTTAACCATTATCCCCTACTTGGTGTCAGTTTTCAGAAACTGTTCTGCCCTTGTAGATGCTGGGTTTGGAATCAAGATCCCCTATGTTTAGTTCTCTGAAGGGGAACTCTATCGATGACAGCTAACCTTCCACTGTAGGGACCACATCTGGTTTTGCTCATCATTGTACCCCTAGTGCACAGCATGATGCTGGATGCTGGAGTGCTCAAGAAATTTTGCAGAGGAAGGGTGGAAGGAGCTACCACTTAATAAACACACACTCGGTACTTTGTTAAATGACTCAGACATTATCTTATTTAATTCACAATACCATTAAGATGAGGAATCCAGGTTTAGAGAGGACCTTTAAGGAACTTGCCTGAGTTTATAAAGATATTAAGGAAGAGCAGAGGTTTAAACCAGGTCTGTTGACTTTTGGAGCCCATTTTCCCAACTAGGCATGACTATTTTTATTATTAGAGATTCTAGTTAGCTCTCAGAATCTGCTCTATTTCTGTCTTCTGAGTATACATGTGAGGTAGAGAATGGGACACTTCGGGAATTTCCAAAACAGTGTAGCTCAGTTATACATAAAGAAAGTAAAAAAGGCAGCCTTCAGCTTTTATAAGATTTGTCTACTTAACTTCCTCATCAAGAGAAATAAATAAAGCAATACATGAGATAAAAGCTGGTATTTAAAAGTTTAGACTCACTCACTTTTTTATACAGGTCCCTCCAAAAGCAATATAAAATGATGGTTGCACGGGCTTCCCTGGTGGCACAAGTGGTTGAGGGTCCGCCTGCCGATGCGGGGGACGCGGGTTCGTGCCCCGGTCTGGGAGGATCCCACATGCCGCGGAGCGGCTGCGCCCGTGAGCCATGGCCGCTGAGCCTGCGCGTCCGGAGCCTGTGCGCCGCAATGGGAGAGGCCACGGCGGTGAGAAGCCCGCGTACCACAAAAAAAAAAAAAAAAAAAAAAAAAAAAATGATGGTTGCGCATGAATGCCAACAAACAGCAAAGGAGCTACAGGAACAGTGTAGAATGCACTTCTATTAGGAAAGACTTACTGGGAGGAGTGAAATTTCAGGAAGTTGAAAAACACAAGTGGAGAGAATCAGAGCCAGCAAATTGTAAAAGGGTGTGGCAATGTGGTTATCCTGCCTGAAAGAGACTTCTCCATGCAGGAGAAATGAGCAGCGTGATATGACAGCAGGACATAGGCTAGTGTGTGAGGGGTGGAGTGAAGATTCTGGATTTGCTATGTTCAGTATCTCTGCATCACAGTGAAGACACAGTGGAGGCTTCTGGCTCCCATAAGGTATTGAGTAAAATGACATTTAACAAAATAATTTGGGACTTCCCTGGCAGCGCAGTGGTTAAGAATCCGACTGCTAATTGTGGGGGACCTGGGTTCGATCCCTGGTCCAGGAAGATCCCACATGCCGCGGAGCAACTAAGCCCATGTGCCACAAGTACTGAGCCTGTGCTGTAGAGCCCACGTGTTGCAACTACTGAGCCTGCATGCTGCAACTACTGAAGCCCACGTGCCTAGAGCCTGTGCTCTGCAACAAGAGAAGCCACTGCAATGAGAAGCCCGCACACCATAATGAAGAGTAGACCCTGCTCACCGCAACTAGAGAAAGCCTGTGCACAGTGATGAAGACCCAATGCAGCCAATAAATAAATAAATAAATAAATAAATAAATAAAAATTTAAAAAAATTTGTTTTAAGCTTTCTTCCTTCCATCTTTCCTTACTTCCTTTCTTGAGAAAACAGGGTGTGTAAGCATGGAATTCCATGGAAATTTTATTTGTTTAAAGTCCTTTGTATATCAACACCACTTACTCTTGGTGCCAGTTTCTTGGCACTGAGTCCCAACATATATTGTAATAAACTGCCCTGTGAACTGCTGTGAAAGTGGAGATGGCTCTTCAAGGTTGTCAAATAGTCATCATCAACCCTGACTAATTGGCAGTGGCTACCTGGAGCATGACGTTGAGAAGGTAGCTGAGGCAGAGTCTAGTCTAGGGAAAGAGTGGCAATGTCTATGAGGACAGGAGAAGGGAATGTGTGCACATCCTTGGACCCTCACCTGCCCTGGGGTCTCTTGTAGTCCACCTGAGTTTCTTTGGGTATAAGGAAGTGTATCCTAAGTACAGCATGTCGGTTGAAAGCTAGTGACTTCCTGGGTTTGAATGCAGTTTGTACCATTCGGAAAATCAGGATAGAGTGCTTATTTTGGAGTGAAGATAATGAGTTTCATTCTTGACATGGTCGGTATCAGGTTGAAATATGCCGGGGAGTGCATTTCGTAGGCACTCAAAAATATGGAGCTGCCAAAAGACTAGAGCTAAATGTAGATTAAACATGGAATATATACATTGGTAGTAATTCAAGCCACCATAGTAGGGACTACAGAACATTTGTATGATGTAGCACCATGTCATAAAGCAAGGAATCACTGTCTTTTTTATTATTCTGGGATGAGGGGAAGAGACGGCAAAGAGGTAAAACTGGACAAAACCCCCCAAAATACCTAGTAGATTCCTTTGGAATAAAATAGGTATAAAAATTCCTGCAGGTGTTGATTGTTTTCTAGACTATTTCCCAAGAAGGGGGTGAGGCAGAGATTAGAGTTGCTGGTCAGAGGCAGCAACAAACAAGATCTTCCACCATTGTCATCAGAACTGTAGGGGTCTTCCACGACCTATCATTAGTGATTCTGCCATGGCTGAGGATTAAATATCAAGAGAGATGAGAGCAGCGGCTGCTGTTTTCAAGAGTCACATAAATCAATTGGCATTTTGTAAGTGAATGTGTTAAACTCAGCAGGGCAACTGAACTGTGCAAGGATTGCTGGGCATAATTTTGTGGCTGCCGAGAAGCCTTTGAAAGGTAATTAAAACAAAGCAGGTGATGACCCCATCTGGCCCTCTGTCCTTTCATCCCAGGCCTGATGTTGCAGTGACCATAGTGGGGCTCACCCCCAAATCTCAGCCTCACTTCTTCAGCTAGGCTCACTGCTGAAAGAACCTTTCGATCCAGTTTAGAGACCTGTTCTTGCTTAGAGTCAGTAAACAAGTAACGGAGAGAAAAATGGGGGGTAGGGATCGGGGTAGGCCAGAAAAGAAAATGGTTTAACAGACTCACAGACACAGAGAACAGACCTGTGGTTGCCAAGGGGGAGGGAGAGGAGGGGAGCGATAGACTGGGAGTTTGGCATTAGCAGATGCAAACTATTATATGTAGAATGGATAAACAACAAGGTCCTACTGTAGAGCACAGGGAACTATATTCAATATCCTGTGATATACCGTAGTGGAAAAGAATGTAAAAAAGATAGTATATATATATATATAACTGAATCACTTTGCTGAAGAGCAGAAATTAACATAACATTGTAAATCAACTATATTTCAATTAAGAAAATAATTAAAAAATAAAAACCCAGTGAATAAGATGAAAATGGAAAAAAAAAAAAAAAGAAAAAAGAAAGAGATAAAATAGTTTAAGCAGGTAAGGAGTCTGGCAATTTGTTTCTTGCTTTTCGACCAAAGTGTATGAATTAGGAATTACCCCATTAATGTTCAGTTTGGGGACCAGCACCCGTCAATCCTGGCTGGGGTTTTTCAGCCTCTCTGTGAAGCAGATGGATTGCAGTGGGAGTGAGGGTCCTGGCTACAGCGTTGCGGGTACACTGGAGAGGTGGACTGGGAGAGACCGGGAGGCAGCTTGAGCCTGCTCTGGAAAGCATTCGCCCTCCCAGGCTGGGTCCAGGCGCTCCTGGAAGGCTATGTTACCAGGCCAGTGGGCCAACACTTAATAAGAAAACAGCAGCGATTTGTCTCCACTGCTATTTATGTTTCAAGGGCATGACAGGTTGTCAGTGCAAGTGAGAATCGCTAAATTTACTGCATTTCAGATTACTGCCACAGCCTCTGACTTGACAAGTCACTTCATTTAAAAAGCACTGCGTAAGGATGTTTCCTCCACTTCTTTTTAAATAAAAACAAGGGGAGAGGAAAAGGCCACCACAGTAGTTTAAATGACTGAAATGAAGAAACCCCACAAGACTGCCTTAGTCTGATGGGTGGGAGCTACTTTCACACATTGAACTCTAACTAAAGTGGCAAGTGAGGGAAAGGGATGACCCCGAAATTCTTAGTTTGACTGATTTGTGGACTGGGTGATATTTTTATGTGGTGGGGAGGTTGGTCATAAACTGAGTTTTCATATGTTAAATTTGAATGCTTAAAGGACATGCAAGTGGAGATTTCTTCTAAACAACTGGATATAGATGAAGAATAAAACTACTTATTTTTTAACACTTAATTTCTTTACCTGTTCATTTATTTTCTGAGATCTTTATAAACAGAAGAAGATAACTATAGACAAAAAGTAGGAATTAACCATCAAGGGAGTAAAGGGGATAGAGATGGGGCAACTCAATGCTGAATAAGAATAACAATTCAAAATATTCATTTTTGGTATAATAAGACCTAAATACTTAAAAATACATATACAAGTGGATTATGATCTGAAGAGTAGAGCATGGCTTCCGAGTACATTTATATACAGTCATTTGACAAATAACCTATTGCTACCATGTGCCGGCCAGTAATTTAAACAGGAAGTACAAGAAACAGAGGAAGTAGATGAAAGATATTATTCTTAACTCTTATGGAACTCACATTCTCATCAGGGATAGATACAATTAAACAGCTCTGGAAAGCGTTGACTTTATTGCACATGAGTGGAAAATGGATTAAAGGCTTCAGGAATTATATTCATATATACTTGGACTAGTTCTAGTAATACTATTAATCATATTTTCTCAATGATTTTAAATACTACTCCTAATTACAACGTGGTTTGTTTCTTGATTCTGTTCTGTTTTTGGATTCCTTTTGACTATTCCTAGGCCAATCTCTTACTATGCTAATTACCATAGCTTTTAATACATTTTAATGAAAGAGATGAATGGTCATTTATCAGAATTTTCCTGATTGGTTTCACCTATTTTTCTCACATGAACTTTAGAATCATCCTTTAAATCAAACAAAAACTAAATATTTGGTCCTTTATTGGGTTTATACTAGATTTATAGGTTAAATCTATATCTTTACAATCTTGATTCTTTCTATGCAAGAATAAGATACCACATTTAAGTCTTCTTTATCCATCAATTTCTTCCTAAGTCTTGAGAATTTTGCATTAGGCTTATTCTCATATATTTTATATTTTCTTATTTCTAGCGAATAGGGTTCTTTTGTCATTATCTAACTGGTATTAGTCACATTTAGAAAAAACATAGTTTTGTATGTCAATACTGTAATTAACTACCTATTGAATTATGTTTTTCTCTTATTGTTGCTAGAATCATGTTGGAAACAACAGACTATTCCAATTTTGAAAAAAAAAGTATTCACCAAAACAAATTCAGATAAGTCAAGTGATTCAAAATTAAAAGTTAAACTATAAGAGTATTAAAAGAAAAGACTAGAGTTTGATAATATGGAAGAAGGGAACACCTTTCTAAGCAAGTCATAAAACACAGAAGCCACGAAGAAAAAAAGATTTATTAGTTTGATTACCTATAAAAAGTAAAAAAATTTCCACAGTACAAAACCTTATCAACAAAGTTAATACATAAATAATAAGATGAAAAATGTATTTAAAATATATATCACATAAAAGGGCCAAACTCCTTAAAAAGTTGAATTTTCAAAGTCAGTAGGCTGAACTGACTATTTTGGGAGACATTTTAACAATATCTACTAAAGCTGAGGATGTGCATATGATCCAGCAATTCCACTACTATGTGCAGAGATGTTCATAGCAGCACTGGAAGCACCCACACTGTGTAGAGGGTAAATAGAATGTGGCATATTCATATAGCAGAATACCAGACAGCAAAGAAAATATGACAGTTCTATGTGGCAACATGGGCAATCTCCCAAACGTAATATGGTGTGAAATAAATAAAACAATCAATACAGTATAAATCCTCTCCTATGAAAGTTACAGACAAGCAAAACTAACCTATTTTTTTCCATGATTGCTGTATAATTGTAAAATTACAAACCAAAGCAAGGAAAAGATTATCACAAAATATTTCACATTATTATATCTAGTATTTATTATGTGCTTACTATGTGTCATGCTTTTCCTATGAATGTATTCACTTAAGAAAATTTCATTCATGTAATATAATGCTATCTAGTCATAAAAAAGATATATTTGTTATAAAATACTATGTATAGTACATCTGCTTTGTGTTAAGTTATATACATACATATATGCATATATTCATATATATGCTTTTTCTATTGAAGTATAGTTGCTTTACAATATTGTGTTAGTTTATACTGTACAGCAAAGTGAATCAGCTATACGTACACATATGTCCCCTCCTTTTTGGATTTCATTCTCATTTAGGTCACCACAGAACACAGAGTAGAGTTCCCTGGGCTATACAGTAGGTTCTCATTAGTTATCTATTTTATACATAGTATCAATAGTGTATGTATGTCAATCCCAATCTCCCAATTCATCCCACCCCTCCCCCCTTCTCCTTTGATATCCATACATTTGTTCTCTAAGTCTGTGTCTCTATTTAGCTTTGTAAATAAGATTGTCTATACCAAATTTTTCAGATTCCACATATATGCGTTAATATATGATATTTGTTTTTTTCTTTCTGACTAACTTCACTCTGCATGACAGTCTCTAGGTCCATCCATGTCTCTACAAATGAGCCAATTTCGTTCCTTTTTATGGCTGAGTAATATTCCATTGTATATCTGTACCACATCTTCTTTATCCATTCCTCTGTTAATGGACATTGAGGTTGTTTCATGTTCTGGCTATTGTAAATAGTGCTGCCATGAACATTGAGGTGCATGTGTCTTTTTGAATTATGGTTTTCTCTGGGTATATGCCCAGTAGTGGGATTGCTGGGTCATGTGGTAGTTCTATTTTTAGTTTTTTAAGGAACCTCCATACTGTCCTCCATAGTGGCTGTATCAATTTACATTCCCACGAAGAATGTATGAGGGTTCCCTTTTCTCCACACCCTCTCCAGCATTTATTGTTTGTAAATTTTTTGGTGATGGCCATTCTGACCGGTGTGAGGTGATACCTCATTGTAGTTCTGATTTGCATCTCTCTGATAATTAGTGATGTTGAACATCTTTTCATGTGTTTCTTGGCCATCTGTATGTCTTCTTTAGAGAAATGTCTATTTAGGTCTTCACCCATTTTTGGATTGGGTTGTTTGTTTTTTTGATATTGAGCTGCATGAGCTGTTTGTATATTTTTACCATTGCAACAAAAAGAATAAAATACCTAGGAATAAACCTACCTAAGGAGGCAAAAATACCTGTACGCAGAAAACTATAGGATACTGATGAAAGAAATCAAAGATGACACAGATGGAGAGATATACAATGTTCTTGGATTAGAAGAATCAATGTTGTGAAAATGACTATACTACCCAAAGCAATCTACAGATTCAGTGCAATCTCTATCAAATTACCGATGGCATTTTTCACAGAAATAGAACAAAAAATTTTACTATTTGTATGGAAACACAAAAGACCTCGAATAGAAAAAGCAATCTTGAGAAACAAAAATGGAGCTGGAGGAATCAGGCTCCCTGACTTCAGACTATACTACAAAGCTAGAGTAATCAAGACCATATGGTACTGGCACAAAAACAGACATATAGATCAATGGATCAATGGAACAGGATAGAAAGCCCAGAGATAAACCCATGAACCTATGGTCACCTAATCTATGACAAAGGAGGCCAGAATGTACAATGGAGCAAAGATACCCGCTTCAACAAGTGGTGCTGGGAAAACTGGACAGCTACATGTAAAAGAATGAAATTAGAACACTCCCTAACACCATCTACAAAAATAAACTCAAAATGGATTAAAGAACTAGATGTAAGGCCAGACACTATAAAACTCTTAGAGGAAAACGTGGGAAGAACACTCTTTGACATAAATCACAGCAAGATCTTTTTTGACCCACCTCTTAGAGTAATGAGAATAAAAACAAAAATAAACAAATGGCACCTAATTAAACTTAAAAGCTTTTGCACAGCAAAGGAAACCATAAACAAGACAAAAAGGCCACTCTCAGAATGAGAAAAAGTATTTGCAAATGAAGCAACTGACAAAGGATTAATCTCCATATATATGCTTTTTAACACATTTGCTTACATATACACAATGTCTACTCAATATTAGTAGCAGTCTGACTTCTGGATTATGGAATTAGGAGAGCCAGAAGTGTGTGGTCAGGGAATTTCTCTTCATTTTATGCCCTGCTATACTGCTTGAATTTTTGACATAGATCATATGTTACTTTTATATTAAAAGTTTCTTAAAAATGGAATTGGATTTAATAATTTCAGTACAGGGGAAAGACATACCCACCCTTGTGGCTGTATCCTCAGGGCAGGTTTCTTATAATGAAAAAGAAAATCTCTGAGATTTTTATATTTCTGGCATAATGAAAGAAGAATTAATAGGAAAATAAGACACCAATACCAAATGACAGGAGGAATGGTAGCAAGGAAGTTGATACCACATAAAATCAGAGCAATTCTCTAATTAGCTTGGCAATAAGGAGTTTTAATGACTGTACGTGGGTACTCTCTGTTTCACTCTACCTCCTGCACTGTGTCTATTAAAGAATTGTGACCTGCAGGCCCACTCTGCCCCGAAGCAGTGAGATTCGAGCCTGGCCAATTGTTAGAAGTTCTTTGCCCACTATTGAGAGGGGTCTGGACTTCCATGCTGACCCTGAAGGTGGGAGGCACATGGATGCACAGTCAGATACCTTTTCTTTTCCTGTTCTCCACCCTATGTACCAGTTTGCTTGACTGCTCTTTGGTCCTTGTTGCTGGCACTCAGATTGCACTCCAGTCCCCAGCTGGGGCTAAAGTAGGGCTAGACTATGAACTTGACCCATAATCTAGTTGTCAGTAACTCCATTCTTCTGAGGCTGGAGACTTCTAAATTCTCTCTTTCTATCACTAATTAATAGCCTACTAGCCTTGATGCAGCACCACTACCCAGAAATCTCTGTGCCCTGCTATCATGATAGCCATCGGACCTGCATATTCTGAGAACAATCCCAACCTGATTTTCCATAATGATATGAACTACGAGTCTTCCAGAAGAGGTAAGGAAGTCTCAGGTATCAAGTAGAAAGAACCCATCCTTTGTTCTACTGTGTTTCTTCTTTTATATTCCTTTAGCCCAAGCAAAACTCACCTTATCTTTTTTTCTCCCTGGGAACTTCTAAATTCACTACTGGCTTAGGCCTCCCAGGGCCTAACAGGTAAGAACCACAAAATTACTTCCTTAAAAGTATACAATTTATAGGATCTATATAGAGACCTTTTATGGATGGAGAGAGCAAGTACTAATACCTGTCATATAAAAAATATTAGGCTCAGGAATTTTTTCCACAGTGTATAGCACAGAACTTTGTATCTCAGCCAAGCACATAAATGTACTCAATCATTTGTTTATATCAGACAACTTCCCAGCCCTGTGCTGAAGCCATTTCGTCTCACTCTAGGAAGTTGATCAGTCTGCTTAGAAGGCTTTCCTCCCTCACTTCCCATTCTTACCTTACAAGGATCTCACTGCAACCACACAAGATAACTGTATATACAGAAATTCAGTTGCTAATGGATTTCAATCTCAAAACTGTCAAATGCTTGTTGAAGACACTTGATAATTGCAAGACATATTGTTAGGAACTGAATGTGTCCTCCCAAAATTCATAGGTTGAAATCCTACCCTCAGTGTGACAGTATTAGGATGTGGGGCCGTTAGAAGATGCTTAGATCATGAGGGTAGTGTTCTCATGAATGGGAGTAGTGCCCTTATAAAAGAGACCCCAGAGAGCTCTCTCGCCCCTTCTGCACTGTGGGGACACAGGAAGGAGACTGCTATCTATGAACTAAGAAATGGGTTATCACCAGATACTGAATCTGCTGGCATCTTGGTCTTGGACTTCTCAACTGCCAGAACTATAAGAAATAAATATTTGTTGTTTAAACCACCCAGTCTTTCATACTTTGTTATAGCAGCCTGAACTGACTGAGATAGCCTCTCTACTCAGTATGCTACTATCCATTTATTTAAGAGGCTCTGGAGTCTATCCAAGGATCACATATTTAGAAAGCAGGTGACTTGGACCGTCATTATTACCTAGAAATGGCTTCACTGAAGGGAGACCATAGACATTTCTATAAAGACTATTAAAAATTACCCCTTCGGACACATTTTCTGTGTATTTCATAAACTTCAGTCAAATATGCTGTCAAATACATTACTCAATACCCTTTACAAATGGCTTCCGTGCATCAGATATTTGCAGAAGATCATGTCTGCTTGACAAATTTTTAAACTCTTGCTGCGATTTTTGAAATTAAAAAAATAGCTATGTGAATCAATGTTTTTCCCTTTTATTTTCACTTTAGAAGAATTGTGCAAATATTGTGCCCAGGCGTAGTGATCAGCTTCTCTCAGGTTCCTGCCAGCATCTATTCCAGAGTGTCTCAAAGTGTGATCTATAGACCACCTATGTAAGAACCATCCTGGGAGCTTATTATACAGGCAGATCACTGGGCCCTTACACAGACTTAATGAGTCAGAACCGCTTGGGATGAGGCCCAGGAATCCATGTGTTCATAAAGCTCCCGAGGTGATGCTTGGGCACACCTACATTTGGTACCCACGCAGCTGATCTTAGTAGTCTGACATTCAGAGGCACATCCCTCTTCTTCTCTCAAGGGACTTCAATTAACTGCAGCTGACAGGTTTAACCTTCGCCTGGGATTTGGGATCAATCCAGTTTTTATGTCAGGGGAGATCGAAGGGGAAAAGCTGAATTATCAAGAGAAGAATCAATGTTTTGCATTGAACTTGACACTCAAGTCCCATCACTGAGCTAACAATTCCTCTTATTGTTAGTACCACTTTGTGACACTCGGGCTCCTTACATACATTAGTTCATCTGTCTACGTAGGCATATTTTTAAATTTTTATTTACAAATGAAGCTACTTAAGTTTAGCAAAGTTAAGAAACTTGCCCAACATCACACAGAGAGTAAATGGCAGAGCCAAGATGTCTGTGTGACCCTAGTGTTTTTAACCATTAGATCATATTTTAAAAGTCTCAGCTCTATTCCTAGGACTAATTTCCATCTTGCGTAGAAGTACTAGGTACTAGGTTCCTGATAAAAGCCAATGCTGACTACTTGCTGGCCTGCCTGGAATTCTAAACAAAGCCTAGGTCCCAGCCCAATTGTCTGCTGTCCTTTACTTTCCTCTCTCTCTCCTGAAGTTCATTGTCTTTTGCCTGGCATGATCGCTAGATTTTCATATTGTAAAAATCACAAAGAATAGGTCATTTACATGCAAAGTTGGACAAGAAAATGCAAACTGCCTTTCCTACCTTCATTATGCATGAATTTTGTTATAAAAGCACTTTTGATCAGTGGATAAGCTATCCATGAACTCGAAGAATAACAGATGGATGGCTGCTGACCTTATCAAGGATTAGAAGATCTTCTAAGAGTAAATTAATTTGTAAACAGATGAGAGACTTAATTTCTTTGGATCATGTTACATAGAATTCTGAGTTATCCTACCCCGTAATCTCGTAGTCTTGCTGTAGAGTTACATTGAAATTACATGTGGCCAGCGTGAGGTGTAAGCAGATAAGGTGATGCAAAGCAGGGGATGCCTGTGTGGTGAGATTTGACAGGCTGCCAGGCAGGATAAATTGTCTCAAAGATATCAAACATTAAAGCTTAACTATTTTCCCATTAAGACTCCTTTTACAATGTAAATATCAATGCACGTGGTTATACCTTTTATCAGCTAATGTCTTAATTCTCAATGAACACCTAAGGGACTTGTCAGCCTGCAGGCAATCAGGATAGGTAGTTGTGGGAAGAGGTTCTGAAGAACTGGAAGGATTGGACTGGAAGAAAAGGACACTGCTAGGGAAAGAGGAGTCACAGTTCAATATCACACTGAATACGCTCTGGCTTAGTGCGTCTAAATGTTGGAGGTAACACTGAGACAGAAAATCATTCTCACCAATATCTAAGTCTTGGTGTGAAATTAGCTGTAGATAGGGATTAAAAGGTCATGGCTTATGATATCTATAAATAAGTCAATCTTGGAATAGGTATAAAACACTCTAACAGTCTTTGGGTTCATTTGAGGTCATGTTAGGTGGTCTTTTAAACTTGCTGATCGATATCTTGATGAGAGCCATAATGTCCAAGTTTTCAGAAGATAATTGGGTAAATTCTAAGCAGGAGGTCTTGGAATGTCTTCAAAAAATCACTAGGCTCTCACATCTCCTCAGCTTCCCTTCCTTGCACACTATTCTAAAATACTGTTGGTTTCCAGAATGCTAAACTCGATTATATTGATATCTCAACATGTACTGATGAAACTTTAGGTTCCTGGTCTAGAAGACCTTGTTATTTCAAGGTGAAAAAAGTTAAGCACCTCAAATCACTGCCTTTGGACAGATGGTTTCACCTGAAGGCACACTTAGTAGTGGCTCTCAGGCAACACTGTCTGACCTGCTGTGTTCAGGGGCAGAGGAGACCACAGGGAAGATGTGAAGGCAGGAAAGCATGGGGAGGAAGTCATGTAGCAAACAAGAAGGCAATAGAGTGCGGCACACGAGATCATAGGCAGAAATCCATCAAATCAGACCATGTGGAAGAAAAAGAGCAGGAAGAAAACATCAGAATTTCAACAGCCTAGAGTACACTCACAGATACCTACAAAAATCAGTCTGTTGGCAGTCAGGGCAGATAGGTTCGTTTTGGTTGGTTGAACCTAAGCCTATTCACAAAAAGACTTCCTTTGGATATGACATAAAATCACCATGCTGAGAAGCAGTTACCTATCTTTCTATACTTCTGAGAGTAAGTGAATAGATGAGCATATGAGTGCAAATGTGGCTGGGTATCAGAAAGATTAAGGGTCACAAAAGTTTGGAGGGTCATTCCTGACAACATAGCAATAAACTTTAGTTTTCTTTAAAAGACTGGAGGCTCAAACCATTTAATTTATTTTAGTTTAGTTTTTTTAACCAATATCTCTGGTCTTGATATAGTTCCAGGTGGTCTAAGGGCAGGTTATCAAATCACTCTCTGCACATCAGGGATAATGAAAAAGTTTTGTCCCTAGGTTCAACACTTATCTAATGAAATGTCTACCTAGAGGACTGTTAAATGCTGTCACAGATGAGAGCTATCAGCCATTGGCATGGGAAAAGGGAGTGCTGGCTACATATGAACTGCATGTGCTAATTATGCCTTGGTTAGAGCATGGCAAGATTAGATTCTCACTAATCAAAAGAACACAATTCCAAAACTGTCAGATATCTGATGTCCCCCTTCCACAAACCAATCACTGGTCACTGAGCAATCTATCCCTCTTTCCATAAAGGAGTCAGAGTTGGAATATCTTAAAGCACCTTAAGAATGAGAGGTATTTGGAAGAAGAGTGTGTGAGTGTGTGGGGGGTAAAACATATATATTCAGGGACAAATGGAGAAAGGTAAGTGACAGAATTTGCATTAGCAGGAACGTGGAATTATTCCCTTACCTGGAAAAAATATATTTTCCATTAAGAAGTTGAAAATATAAAACTTAAGGCAAACATATTCAAAATGAAGTTTAGCTGAAGAAAAGTTTAAAAGTAATTTCAATAAATTTAATTGTATAGATTTAATTTCCTTTCTGGATAAGACACAAGTAACTTTTCCAAATTACAATCCAGGACATAAGTTCTCAAAAGTTTTCAGGTAGAAGAGCACTGGATAATCATAGTACTCTTTTTCTAATAATATAATCCAAATATAAGAAGCTAAATATTTGATTATGAGATTTTGTATTTATCCTACACCTACATTGGATTGTTAGATCTTAATTCAGAAAAAAATGGTGTAGACATCAAAAAATTTGAGAATGTTTTATGGGACAACCTTCAATCAATAAAATTATATTTTATTCAGTAATATTTTCCTTCTATGAATCAGTAAAAGAAGGCCAATATTCCATTTTAGCAGCAGAACCACTAAGTTCAGTTTCTGGAATGTCAGTGTTCTTTAGCACATAGTTTCAAAACCATTGAAGAGCTTCCAAAGGACTAATAAGTGAAAAGCCAAATACAATCAGGCAATTGACATCCTTAGGTTCTTCATAAAGCTGAACTCTCTCTCATGCTACAGAGAGAGACACACACACAAAAAATACAGGAAGGGTGCCTCACCTTTGTAATGAGTACCAGCTCCTCAGAATAAAAAGTATAGTAAAGAATTTAATTTGATAGCTATTACACCAATGGCAATGTGCTGGCAAGATACAACAAAGCATAAGAAGACAATACTAAAATGTAAAGAGGATGTAACTATTTAGGAAACTATTATACTAATAAAAATTAATTAATAATAACAAATTTGTTTTAACTGTAGATATTCACCACTTTGGGATGTTCTAGTTTCCTTTTTTTGAATCTGATGAATAGTGCCCAGAGACAGTAGATACTCATTAAAAGTTAATTTCTTTTTCTCCTCTTTTTCTTTCTGTCAAAACCATCTTTAAGAGTTTTTACCTCTTATTCAACACCCATTTATGATAAAAACCCTCCAGAAAGTAGGCATAGAGGGAACTTTCCTCAACATAATAAAGGCCATATATGACAAATCCACAGCAAACATTGTCCTCAGTGGTGAAAAACTAAACCATTTCCACTAAGATCAGTAACAAGACAAGGTTGCCCACTCTCACCACTATTATTCAACATAGTTTTGGAAGTCTTAGCCACAGCAATCAGAGAAGAAAAAAGAATCCAAATCAGAAAAGAAGAAGTAAATCTGTCACTCTTTGCAGCTGTTTGCAGATGACATGATACTATACATAGAGAATCCTAAAGATGCTACCAGAAAACTACTAGAGCTAATCAATGAATCTGGCAAAGTAGAAGTATACAAAATTAATGCACAGAAATCTCTTGCATTCCTATACACTAATGATGAAAAATCTGAAAGTGAAGTTAAGAAAACACTCCCATTTACCACTGCAACAAAAAGAATAAAATATCTAGGAATAAACCTACCTAAGGAGACAAAAGACCTGTATGCAGAAAATTATAAGACACTGATGAAAGAAATTAAAGATGATACAAATAGATGGAGAGGTATACCATGTTCTTGGATTGGAAGAATCAACATTATGAAAATGACTCTACTGCCCAAAGCAATCTACAGATGCAATGCAATCCCTATCAAACTACCTCTGGCATTTTTTACAGAACTAGAACAAAAAATTTCACAATTTGTATGGAAACACAAAAGACCCTGAATAGCCAAAGCAATCCTGAGAAAGAAAACTGGAGCTGGAGGAATCAGGCTCCCCGACTTCAGACTATACACAGTAATTAAGACACCATGGTACTGGCACAAAAACAGAAATATAGATCAATGGAACAGGATAGAAAGCCCAGAGGTAAACCCACGCACATACGGTCACCTTATCTTTGATAAAGGAGGCAAGAATATACAGTGGAGAAAAGACAGCCTCTTCAATAAGTGGTGCTGGGAAAACTGGACAGCTACATGTAAAAGAATGAAATTAGAACACTCCCTAACACCATACACAAAAATAAACTCAAAATGGATTAAATATGTAAATGCAAGGCCAGACACCATCAAACTCTTAGAGGAAAACACAGGCAGAACACTCTATGACATAAATCACAGCAAGATCCTTTTTGATCCACCTGCTAGAGAAATGGAAATAGAAACAAAAATAAATAAATGGGACCTAATGAAACTTAAAAGCTTTTGCACAGCAAAGGAAACCATAAACAAGACGAAAAGACAACCATCAGAATGGAAGAAAATATTTGTAAATGAAGCAATTGACAAAGGATTAATCTCCAAAATTAACAAGCAGCTCATGCAGCTCAATATCAAAAAAACAAACAACCCAATCCAAAAATGGGTAGAAGACCTGAATTACATTTCTCCAAAGAAGATATATAGATTGCCAACAAACACATGAAAGAATGCTCAACATCATTAATCATTAGAGAAATGCAAATCAAAACTACAATGAGATATCCTCTCACACCAGTCAGAATGGCCATCATCAAAAACTCTACAAACAATAAATGCTGGAGAGGGTGTGGAGAAAAGGGAACCCTCTTGCACTGTTGGTGGGAATGTATATTGATGCAGCCACTATGGAGAACAGTATGGAGGTACCTTAAAAAACTACAAATAGAACTACCATATGACCCAGCAGTCCCACTGCTGGTCATATACCCTGAGAAAACCATAATTCAAAAAGAGTCATGTACCAAAATGTTCATTGCAGCTCTATTTACAATAGCCAGGACATGGAAGCAACCTAAGTGTCCATCAACAGATGAATGGATAAAGAAGATGTGGCACATATAGAAAATGGAATACTACTCAGCCCTAAAAGGAAACAAAATTGAGTTATTTGTAGTGAGGTGGATGGACCTAGAGTCTGTCATACAGAGTGAACTAAGTCAGAAAGAGAAAAACAAATACTGTAGGCTAACACATATATATGGAATCTAAAAAGAAAAAAAAAAGTGGTCATGATGAACCTAGGGGCAAGACGAGAATAAAGACACAGACCTACTAGAGAATGGACTTGAGGGTATGGGGAGGGGAAGGGTAAGCTGGGACAAAGTGAGAGAGTGGCATGGACATATATACACTACCAAACATAAAATAGATAGCTAGTAGGAAGCCGCCACATAGCACAGGGAGATCAGCTCAGTACTTTGTGACCACCTAGAGGGGTGGGATAGGGAGGGTGGGAGGGAGGGAGACACAAGAGGGAAGAGATATGGGGACCTATATGTATATATATATATATATATATATATATGTATAACTGATTCACTTTGTTATAAAGCGGAAAATAACACACCATTGTAAAGCAATTATACTCCAATAAAGATGTTAAAAAATTTTTAAAAAAAGTTTTTACCTCTTAGACTCTGCATAACCTGCCCTATATCTGATGAACCACTTGTAAAATGTAAGAATGGAGTTTTAACACAGATCTCTTTCCTAAACAAAACTCTTTCATTGATGGCATATATCTATATTTATATCTATCCTATTATTTTATTGATAACCAAAAATGCTTTTGAAAAACATATTTCCTGAGATTGTGGTTTATTTTTTTTCAAGTTTGTCTTACATTGGAACCAATAGAGGTACAGAGAGGGCATTAGCAATCTATGGCCCATGGGCCAAATTTGACCTGGTGCCTGTTTTTGTCTAGCCCATAACTAAGAGTGGCTTTTGCACTTTAAAATATTTTTTAAAAACTAAAACAAAAACAATATTTTGTGGCCCATGAAAATCATATGAAATTCAAATTCTAGTGTTCATAAATAGCTTTATTGGGATTCAGCCATGCCCGTGTATTTACTTGTTGTCTATGACTGCTATCAGCCACAACAGCAGGGTTTAGTTGCAACAAGATCATATGGCCTGCAAAGCTTCAAATATTTACTACCTGGTCCTTTATGGAAAATATTTGGCAACCTCTAGTGTAAAGGCACAAATTCTAACATGTAAGTCTGGAGAACCGCATTTTTCTTTGGGCTGTTATGTTTCCCATTTTTAAAAAATTGGGGAATGTAGTAGATGACAGCAAAATTATATTTCAGAAATGTTCTATGATCTAGGAGCTAAGCAATTATTTTCAAATCATTACAGTATCAGTATTGATGAGTACACTTTCCTTTTCAGGTCATCTTAAATATCCTTCTAAACCAGAGGTTTCCAAACTAGAAAAAAATCATCTGGGGAATGCCTTAAAAAGGAAGACTATTAGGCCCAAGTCAAGAAGTTCCAGTCCAGTAGGTCTGTGGTGAGCCCCAGGAATCTGCATTTTAACACTGTGAGGATGATACAGATGTACACTCTCACTGCAAAAGCTTCACAAAGGCACCCCGGTTCACAGGTTCCTTTGCCCCGGACTCAGCAAACCAGCCACAATGTGAAAAAAGCTTTCAAAGCTCTGGCTGCAGGTCTCAACTGAAATATTTATTCTCGCATCCTGAGACTTTCTAGGGAAGAGAGTTCTGCACTTGCCACGGAGTTGCTCCCAGGAGAGATGCAGTAAAAGTTAGAATCAGACTAACAGCATTATACTTGTTTCTTTCCAAAAAAGCTGAAAAGGCCCCAGGCATTTCTTTTGCCTGCTGGAGAGACAGTGATCGCAAACCCATAAGGTACACAGAATTTGGGTTTTCACAACAGAGAAAAGCCATTTTATGAAATCACACACAAACGCCCAACAACAAGATGGGAGAGAGACGGTCAAGAATCGGTCACAGAGCTTTCAAATTATGAAACTAGAAACTATATTTCCAAGAGTTGAAAAGTTTTCCCCACTGAGAATAGTATTATCCCAAGTTCACAATAAACCTCTTTCTCATTTTATGCTGCCTGGGAGTTCTTAAAATTGATGGACCATGTCAGAAATGGCATGACATTTTCATAGGGACCAGCAGCCTGGAATGGCCAAATGGTTTAGACCCTGAAACATAGAGATATTCATCCCCTCCCCCCTTTTAAATTGTCCTCTTTGCCCTGAGTCAAGGCTCAAGACTAAGATTAAGCTATTCAGCAGGGACAGAGAAAGAATGGCTACAGGGAATCAGAAGACAATCAACTTTAGAAAGGTGGAGCCCTGGGAAATCATCCTTACTATAGAAG
Source organism: Mesoplodon densirostris (assembly GCF_025265405.1). Lineage (NCBI taxonomy): Eukaryota > Metazoa > Chordata > Mammalia > Artiodactyla > Ziphiidae > Mesoplodon > Mesoplodon densirostris. The sequence continues at coordinate 62,718,647 of NC_082665.1, forward strand.
ATTCCAAAGTCCCTAGAAGGTCTCAGGAAAGGCAGCGACTTAAAGGGAAAAAAAAATGTTAGTAGTGCAGTGCTGAAATAAAGAAGGTATAAAGACAGGATACCCCTGTTTAAATTATTCCAGTGTACAAAGAGCAACTCTACCCAAAGAAAACCAACATGAAAGTAATGTGTGTGTGTGTGTGTGTGTGTGTGTGAGAGAGAGAGAGAGAGAGAGAGAGAGAGAGAGAGAGAGAGAGAGAGAACACGTGTCTTCAACTTCCTACTCATTTACATTTTTCTCTCTCTGTTCCACCTGAAAATGCCCTATTGTCTGACTTTCCTGGGATACTGTTGATGCTTTGCAAGATTCTAGGAAGAAATAAACATTTATGTGAATAAGCAAAGCAGGAACAGCATTTGCTTTATACAAGCTAGAAAAAGTATGGTACACATGGTCAATCCTTTTGCCTCTGGACATAAAGCAATCGCCAGCTGGACTCAGAAACATCCCTATATTATGTAGCTGAGGGCCTTGTGAGAAAGAAGAGTTACAAGCTGCTCAGAACAAGTGTGCAGCTTGGCTGATACAGCTAAGAAGATGCTGGTTCTAAAAGTATTAAAATGTTCATGTCTAGTTGTTGTTTATATCTCAGCATCTCCCTTTTTATGTCCTTTTTTATTTCTTCTTAGATTATTGATTTACATACTCAATTATTTCTGAAGTCCTGAAAATAAGTGAAGAAAAATTAAATATAAATACAAAGATAAAAGGACTCACAAGAATGAGTGAGGAAGTGATCACATGCATACTTTTTGAGTAGGCTCATGCATATGTGTGTGTGTGTGTGTGTGTATGTGTGTGTGCACATGCAAATGTGGAAGTAGAGGAATAAGAGGGTCCCTTCTGTTCAATACATTTTGTTTTCTCCATTCTCCTAAATCAAAGACATCTAAATCATTTATTCTTCAGTGCTTGGAACAGCTTGAGAAGTCCTCTGGGCAGGTGGGATTTCTCCATCTGCCACCTTTAGACATCACCTGGTCTCTACTTTAGCTCTCGAAGAGTTGGCAAAGGCAAGAGAAAAGGAATCAGGGATTAAGAAGGGGGACCACAGAAGAGGGTGAGGGAGAAAATAGGAAGTAGAAATCTGGAAAAGAGGAGAGGCATGAGTGCCAGGAGAAGGACAACAATAGAAGGTGGGAAAGTAAACAGAATTGAGATTCTTGAGGATTGAAAAATGAAGAGTTTAAATGGTGTGCAAAATGCAAATTAAAAAAGGAAGAGGAAAGATCAAGATCACAAACATTTATTGAGTGAAAACTATGTGCTAAGGACTCTCACAAGAATTATATTATTTAACCTTCTTGAAAACTCTGTAACACAAGTACTATTATCTCTACAGATGAGGGAACTGAAGCTCAGAGTTAGTTATTAAGTATCTGGCCTAAGATCACACTGATAGTGGGGAAGGAGAAGAGAACTAATATTGGTTCACCAAACAAATATTTATTGAGAGCTTACTGTGAACCAGGTATGTGCTAAGCAATTCCACACATACTAACTTGTTAATTCAGGAAGTATAACATCCATATATAACATATATAGTATATATAGATATATGATCTATACATATCATATATAACATATATATAATATATAACATATACATATATTTAGAGATATGGTAAGGCACAGAGAGATACTAGAATTAGTTTTTCAAGATTATAAAGAAAATAAGTTACAGAATCAGTCTTTGAATTCATCTCTGTCTAGCACTGAAGTTCATGCTTTTTTAACTAGAGCAGCAATTCTATTTCAGAAATAGGGAAAAGAGACTAGACAAAAAAAAAAGATCTATAGCTTGAGAGAGAAGAAATCCTGAAAATAAAGAAAAAAGAGAGCTATGTATTCTAAGATATGAGATATTTGGTGAGTAGATCAAATATAGTTAGATTAGATTTTTAAACTTTTTGATATAGCAAGAGATTCAGAAAATTTACTTTAACATTTACATTGATTCTTCTGGTCATTCTACCTTATTTTACTGGTTTTGTTTCATTCTGTTTTACAAAATAAGTAAGTATAACAGAATCTTGGAAATGAATTTAGGGATCCTGAGTTTATAGCTTTGCTGTTAACTTTGAGGAAGTCATTAAAAGTCTCCAAAGTTCACTTTCCTCATCTGTAAAATAGAGGTTATAATACCTTTCTTGATGACCTTATAAGATGGCCATGAAGTTCAAAAAAGGTAATATATGCAAATTACCAAGTCCTATATCTTTATAAGTAAATGCACACAGTTAAATTTCATAATATTCATGTCTTAGGCTATTGGAAAGCCTCCAGCTTGCTCCTTTTTCCCCTCTGCAGATTATCCCAGGATTCCACCTTCCACATAGGAATCAGTCAGTAAAGGTACATGCCCGAAGAAGCTGACCACTACCCATTTGCATGTGCCAGAGCGTGCATGTACTTAGAAATATTTTACACTCTGAGCTTCTGCCATCTTATAGGTTTATTCTTTCCTCTTGGAGACGTTTCAGAATTTTTATTGTATATTTAAATCTAATCAAGCTTTGAATACTGCCTCTGACTATTGTAAAACATCCGTTTATTTTGTTTGACATATGGAGTCAGAGCTTTTAGTTTTCATTGCACAGATTAATGCAAACAAAATGTGCTGTCCCTCTTCCTCCAGAAAGACATTCCTCTCCTCTCTGTCTGGGCTTTTTCTAAATCAGCCTTCAAGAACCAGTCCACACGACAGCTCCGTTATGAAGTCCTTCTCAGCATCCTCCCTTCCGTCTCCTCCTCCTAATGCTTGCTTGAAACTACCCCTATTCTCAGCCTAAATTCTTTTTGGTCTCCCTATACTCTCCAGTAATTTTGTTCATGCAGTTATGGTGGCCTAGATCAGGTTGTACTGACTTCACTTGTATACATTTCTGTCTCCCTCACTAGACTATGAATTTCCTAAAGTTAGGTCTCTACGCCTATTTATCTTTATATCTCTGACCCCGACTTGTTCATTGACTTGTACTTTTATTTATACCTTCAACTAAATATATTATTGGATACCTGCCACGTGCTAGACACTGTGCTAAGTGCTAAAGACACAGAGGTGAACAAAACCAGCCCATTTTCATGATCATGAAGGTTGCCTCTCAAATGTGTTTGTGTGTGTGTATGAGAGAGATTATTTGATTAAATCTAAGTTACAACCCTGCTCAGTGCTAAGAAGGCAAAATCACCTAAGATTTATCAATCACTTAAATTGATATCTCAAGAATAAATATTTTATTAACAAGTAAGGAGTTCACAGAACATAGTAGGTGATTAAAAATGTGAATGAAGGGCCTCCTCAAATGAAAAAGATAAGATTAATAGAAATAACTTATTTATTTAAGGCTTTCTATACACACATATATTGTTTCAAGTAATTCTCATAACAACCATACAATAGAATATTATTGCTTTTATTTCTTTTTATAACAACTTCAAAATGGATAGATTAGAAATTAGACAGTGAGTCAAATGTAACACAAACTGTCTAATTGCAGTCCAAATCATAAATTATTCTGGAGATCCTCGCCCAAATATTTTTCTCAGAAGAGATTTTTTCCTTTTCCTTTCTATCAGAGAAAACCAGCCAAGTAATCTTAATCTATCATTTGAATTTACTTGTTCCAATTGCATTTTTAATCTTCAGTTCCCAAATAAGATTTCTTCATACCCTCACCAATCTGTACTGAAATATTTGAGTATGAGATTAGAGTATGGCTTTTATAAGTGGTTGCAGTATTTCATTTTATCAAATATGATGGGTTGTAGCCATATCTCTATAAATAGACACCTATTACTAGACGGTCCAGAATAATTTAATATTATCCCAAATATCACTGTGTACTATGCCTGACACATAGTAGATACTCAATAAATGATGACTTAACTATGATTCTGATTTTTCTGTGACAAGCCATTGCTGTTGTGACTGAATATTTATTTGAGGGTTCGCTGCTAGGGCTAAATACTGTGGTCAGAGGACAAAGTGAAGCTCACTAGATGATGGACAGTGTCCTTGTTCTGACCTCATTAGCATCAGTCCCAGGGTTTTTGAACCCAATGCCAAAATTGGCCCTATGACTGCATTAAGGAAAATTACAGTTCCTCTCTACAGGATCACTACCAGGGAAGAGTGCAAATGTGCACATATTTTGAAGGAACTTTTCAAAATGTGACCCCAGATGAGCTTTATACAACAGTGTTTTTCTTCTGAAGTTTAGGAATGATACTCCTAATGCTGCAAGAAGCATGATAACAGGCTGTTGGTATATTTGTATAAATGTTAAATCCTCCCCAAGTCCACAAACAGGTGATTGATTTTTTTTTTCTTTCATTTGAATTCTTAGAGCGCTGAGGAATTCTTTTTTGTTCCAAACTATAATGAGGGCTCTGTTTGGGAGATTTGTCTCTGTAGCTAAGTTTTTATGCTAATCAGTCATATGGTTATCTCCACTTTCACACCCCTACTGATCCAGATCTTTTGCATGGATTATCTGCCTTAGCCCTGTAGAGGATTTCAAACTTATTCAGTAACGTCTTGAGTTCCTCATTCACTTCTGTTCAAAGAAATGGTTCTGATAAAGAAAGCTAATTGTTTTTTAAGCAACAAATGATACGCAGAGTTTCATAGTGCTCATTAAACTTACGTGGAAGAAGGTTTAATTTCCACCAGATATTTTACACATACTGACCAATTATGCATTCAGACTCACCAGTCGGTACTGCTAAGAAATGAGCAGGCTTTGGCAGTGTTTCACTACAAGGGGGCCCAAGAAGCCAGATGCTTTCTGCCACATAGTATGAAGTTACTATTGATTTTTCTCTTATTCCTTTGCTCCATTGATTTGATTGCTGTTGCAATCCTGCCACAGGTCCATTCTCTGGACCAAGACTCCTGCATCACAACCGTGTGTAGTGACTTCACCCACGTTCCTGCCATCCTGATCTCACTCTCAAGATCTCACCCAGGACTTCCCAGTTACCCTGGACTGCTCATTTCAACCACCCCGGCAGTTTTACTTGTCCTTCTTCCGTTCTCTTTTTCTCTTCCTTGATTTTTTTCACTCCGTTGTGATCGTAAACATGTGAGGAACAACGGGCTGGGGTTTCATAAAGTCCCTGAGTTATGAACTGAGAAGACACAGATCATTCCCCATATCAGGAGAGCAGTTTTAATTAGCTTTTGCTTCTTATAGTTCTCCCTCATTCTGTCCACACTCTCTCCCCTCCCTAACTCACCCCTTCCTTTTTGGAAGCTTTCCAGCAATAAAGCAGAAGGAGGCAGTCTGAGAAAGGTTAGGCAAACACAACAATATTACCGGAATAAGTAACATATTGCTCATTAAACATTTAAAATCAACAGTTGCTCGCTCGATCTGCCAATATTTTGAGAAATGCCAGTTTTACTGCTAGGTGCCACTTGGCTTGAGCTGCTTCATTCATGATTTGTGAACTGACATTGGGGATAACAAAACCATATTCCAGTTAGGATTTTGCTGTCAAGAGGAAGGCTGAAATATCACAACACAAAGCTCCCTTCCTGTTTCCCTCTCCTTCCTCCCACCCTCCTGCCTCTGCCTTCATTCCAGAAACAAATGGATGTGTTAAAACAGTGAAATGTGTTTGTGGAAGATAAATAGTTTATCTTAAATATACTGTTGTAGTGTCAAACCGAGTCTTGAATACATGTACATATTTTATTCACAGACATTTCAAAATGAGTAGCTTTCTTTTTTCTTTTTCAAACATTTATACATGAACGCGATGTATGAAAAATAAGAAAGGAACGACAGTGTAGCTCAGATCTTATCAGTATTATGTGCCGACCTCATCAAGAACACGAGCCCAGAGTATAGTATTTTCTTCCATAAAAGGCATCCCTTCCTGACTGGCAGCAGAGAGAAGTCTCTAGATTTTTAACACACCTCTCTCCTTCCACCTATTTTGAAGTTTTGTTGTATTTTTGTTCTGCTGCCACCAGTGTGTCACTTCGTGGCTAAGGCTTCCAATCCTATGGTCATGCCCTATATACACTTCAGCAAGGAAATCCTTTGGTCAGTTGGAGCATCAGTAACTGTGTCCTATGCACTGTACTATTTGAGGGAGAGGAGCTGTAAAAATAGATAAAATGTGTGCTCCCACCTTTAGGCAGATCATAGGCTATTGGAGAGACAGCTAAGCAAACGGATGATGATGACATGCTGTACTCATGCTGGAACTGAGGTGTTTGGATCTTCTACTACAATTCAGGCTTTTCAACTCAATGGAATAGGATGTGTGCAATCAGGCCAATGAGCTCCACCCCGCTGGGCCATACCCACAGGTGCCATTTTCCATAAGAAGTATGAGGTGCATGGCTGCCAAGGCTGATGTACTAAAATGACAATTCTTGACATCCATAGAGTCATGGGGAGACAATCATGATTAGAAGAGAGCATCTCACAGGGAAGTGGGGGTCTTCATGAGTGTCCTTTCAGAACACTGGTGTGTCTCAGCTTGAGATAATCTGAGATGGACAGGGCGCTAGGAAAATATGATGGAGGACACTTTGCACAAGCCTAATACCTTCATCGGTCATGGGATACAACTGTGTATCAAAAAAAATAAATAAAACACAATGAGGAAGCATTTTTGTTCTGGTTATAAAGAGTGACAAACAAGAGAGAGGCAAAAGAATTCATCTTCCTCATTCATCATTAACCAATAAAAGATTTACTTGATACTTTGAGAACAAGTTATTCTATAATAGAATTGTAATAATAATAACAATAGTGGCACACGTCACCAACTCCAGAAGTAAGTGAGAATTACTCGGGGATGGATCTACAAGTGTGGCAGCTAAAAAGGATTTGGTGAATCCAAATAGCTTTGGTGAATTACAGGGTCAAATTGAGTAGTAGAGACTGATGCTTCTGAAGCCTTGGTATTTGCAGTATCTGCAAGTTGAAGACATTACTCCAAATCTGCGATACCCATTTCTCAAAGTTCTGATGAAAGCTACATGACATTGTATTTACGATAGGCCCTAAATAACAACTCTTATGCATTTGGGGTTGTAAGTTCAGTCAAGTTTTCATCATTATTACTCTTCCTTGGGCTTACAGAGGGCAAATTTTATGATCCAAGAAGTACAAGTCCAGCCAAGCAGGTTAAGTGGGTTCAGATTTATTATGAGGATACACTATTCTACCCTTTTCTGCTGCCCATGATGCAGGTCCACAAGTGTATGCATTTAACAAAATTAATGGAAATTGTCAATTTCAAATTACCCAAGCCATTGGATGCTTAGAGAAGATAAATGAGTAAATGAAACCCAAAGATAAAACTCAAACTTTATATGGCTAAAAAATTTCAAATTCCACCTCCATCACTGAAGCATTCATTAGTTATTATTAGGTGGAAAATCTGACCAATGTGGGTCTTATATACCTCTTTAGAGCTTGTACACACTAGTTTATATTGCTAATAATAAATAAAAGCTGACATTATAAGGTAAGAAGAGGAGATGTAGTCATTCATTCACTCACTCATTCAGCAAACACAACATTAGTACTTGCAATATGCTCCACTAAGCATGGGGCTATAGAGATGGAGGGCAGGGCTCCTGTCCTTCTGGGGCTCACGTCTGTGACAATTTTCAGACTTAGACAGCAAGCCTTGAGCAACTGATTCGGCTGATTGGCTAAGCCAATGTGTAGATGAAAAATAATGGCAACTCACTGAGAAAGACGCCAACTTTTCAAAATGAAAGCAGGTGAAACTAAGAGTCATTGCATATGAGCACGGGACACCACAAATACAGTCTTTTTTTTTTTTTCTGATCCTTCATTAAAGAGGTATTTATAGCAGTCCCTGTATCACAGATCAAATGCTTAATTTGAATTTAAGATGCTAGCATTAAACACAATCTTGGTACATGTGAATTTAAATTTATTTAATTCTACATTTTTAAAAAGTCCTAATTAGGTGTAAGCATTTAGATCCATTAAAGGAACACATAAAATTAAATTTAAAAGCTCTTACAGATCTGAACACACTGATGACCACAGATATCAAGGGACAAACTCTAATGCTTAAGCCAACGTAAACTGGATGGCTGCCTGGACATCAGTGATTTCTCTGGTGACCATTTCTGTGTCACCAGCCTCTGGACAGGCTGACTGATTCCAGGGGAGAAAATGACTTAGGCTAGACTAATAAACTCTCCTGGAAATGTGAAACTTGAATGGAGAGTCTCAGAATGGGTTGTTTCATTGATGGCATCATGCTACAGAGAAAGCCCCCAAACACCTTCTGCTTAAGAGTCACTTTATTTTTGCTTTACCAAGGACATATTTTCTTTTTTGGTCAGCCTTCAATAAATATTTAATAAATTTGATTTTGCAAAAATAGCTGTATCTCTTGGTCTTGTTTTGTCATCAGTAAAATGGAGATCAAACTGTACCAAAGTCACCTTCAAGACTTCTTTCATTTCCAACAGCATCTGCCCATGAGGCCATGTTCCAACGTGAAGTCTGCTCCATTGGTCATGGTACAGCATGACTCTGTGTGTGTGTGCATGTGACAGTGGGATAAAAGTGAAACCAGCCAGCCCTAACAGAATACAATCTGCAAAAGTACACTATGGCCCTTTTACCACAGATGTATTTTCACCTTTTCCTTCAAGTCTAGATTTATTCCTGAAAATTTCTAATAAATTCTGTTTTGTCCTGTTAGGTCAGTTAGTTTCTGTTGCTGATCACTGAAGAACATTAACAGAAATACTCAACAACCAACTTTTCCTCATAAGATACTCAGAGTCTCTACAAAATAAAGGGCCACACTGACAATTCTGTTTACTTACCCAAATTTCTAAATCATTAGGATAATCTAAGGTCAGGACTATGAGTAAAATGTATGTAATCATTTAGTAGTAAACAGAAAATATTTTTTTTTTTTTTTTTTTTTTTGCGGTATGCGGGCCTCTCACTGTTGTGGCCTCCCCCGTTGCGGAGCACAGGCTCCGGACGCGCAGGCTCCGGACGCGCAGGCTCAGCGGCCATGGCTCACGGGCCCAGCCGCTCCGCGGCATATGGGATCCTCCCAGACCGGGGCATGAACCCGTATCCCCTGCATCGGCAGGCGGACTCTCAACCACTTGCGCCACCAGGGAGGCCCAGAAAATATTTTTTTATGTTAGAAAATCACATTAAAAGATTATGGTCAGGGGACTTCCCTGGTGGTGCAGTGGTTAAGACTCTGCACTCTCAATGCAGGGGGCCTGGGTTCGATCCCTGGTCAGGGAACTAGATCCCACATGCATGCTGCAGCCAAGAGTTTGCATACCACAACTAAGAAGCCCACGTTCCACAACTAAGGAGCCAGCAATCTGCAACTAAGGAGCCTGCAAGCCACAACTAAGGAGCTCACCTGCTATGACTAAGACCTGGGGTAACCAAATAAATAAATATTTAGAAAAAAATGATCATGGTCAGATTGAAGCCTAAACATTTGAAATCTGCTGTGTTAAAATAATGTACATAGTGCTTTATGTGCCATTTCCAGTGAGACTGCATCACCCTTACACCTAAAGTTATTAATGCCATACTTGAACAAGTAACATTTTAATAATAGTCTTACCATTTTCATTCACAGATGTTGTTGCTAAAGGTGGCTGTATACCTGTGTTCTGGTAAAGAATTAACACATAACCATCACTTTGTCAGCCTGGGTATCCTTGAAAACTTCCCCAGTGTCAGTAAGTTAAGTTGTCACCCCTCTGCCTTCTATCACCTGAGGCCCTGCATTAGGGCTATGTAGAAAGAGCAATCCATACACCCAAGTGATCTGGGTATCACTTGCCTACCCTGCATTTCCAATTATTCTTTTTACCCAGAATTATAGAGTCTTTCTGCATTGTTTGGGACCTTGCTTTAATGTGCTCTGCTAGTATGTCTTCTGCTCACCTTATTTATGATCACACCCATCCAGCTGCTTGTGAATCTTATTGCCTTTACCCTGTCAATGAGAGCTATCTTAAGAGGAAACATTCTTCTTTTACTGCTTCTTGACTTGTGTTCTTGGACTTGGTAGTTGTTTATGTTCACTTGCTGCTTAAATGTGAGTTCTAAAATGACACTGATTAAGCCAGATGGGACATGTGTAGTATGCTGAATGAGATTAATGGCCATAAAGAAAAATTGGAAAAATATCCAGTTCCTGTAAAATGTGAAGTTAGAGTCAGATTGGGCCATGCTCATCTCGTCACTCACCTAATAAATGTTTATTGATTACTGCAGTCTGTGCTTTAGGTAGCTAGTCCAGATTCCCTTTCCAAAGGGTGTAACTATTTCCAAGCTGCTGTGAGAACTATGGTTAGCAGCTCATACCTGTGGCCTTCTCTGGAGAATTTTTTGTGGATGGGTACTAAGATGTCCAGAAATTTTGGGGTTGCAACGTATCTACTCCCAAGTGATTAATGACGTACGGATTCAGGATTAAGCCTAGCCCTTCTGTCTCAAAGTGGGAAAACACTGCAATACTATTCACAATCCAGAGCCTCACCACAGACCAGGACAAGGTGAGAACTTTCTTCAGGCACTATTCTTTTTGGATTTTCCCCTTCCTTATCTCACTTTCCTCCTTCTTATAGGTTCTTCCTGAGGAACACTCCTCAACAAATCACATAACCCTAAATCCCTATCTTAAGCTCTGTGCCTAAGGAATCTGACCTAAGGCAATCACCTACTTTGTGCCAGGTACTATAGCTAAACATTTGAAAAAGACATTGTCCCTTACCCCAAGTACTTAAGGTTTATTTCTTCTATGGATTTCTCCAAACACATTCTGGTCCAATAATTGCTGATCCAATAGGTGATTTTCTTTTTCTTTTTCTTTTTTTCTCTTTTTGGCCAGCCATGCTGTGTGGTATGCAGTATCTTAGTTCCCAAACAGGGATCGAACCTGTGCCCCCTGCAGTGGAAGCATGGAGTCTTAACCACTGGACTGCCAGGGAAGTCCAAATAAATGATTTTCTTGGTTCACAATTTCCTGTTTTTCTGAATCCATACCTTCTTGATACAACTTACTTTAATCAAGACCCATGTTCCTAAAACATCATGTCATAAAGTTTCTCTAAACAGAGGCATATTTGAAGTGGCATAGGGGAGTATGCAATTAAAAGCATTATTGTTAAACCCTTCACAAATTGAATAATCATGAAATTACTCTACTTTGAAATTTGAATCCATTATATCACATTAATATAAAGAAGGTACTGCTTTACTGGGTAATGTATTAATACCAAAGGAATTTACTGATGGTTTCTCCCCCACCTCCACTCCCCATTCTTACATTTGGACTCTCATTCCTGTTTTTATGGTTGTAATATTTTGGCCCCAATGCTTCCATCCTGTTGAGATTACCTTATGCTGATCAAATCCAGCTCTTTTCCCTTATTTCTTTATGTTGGGCATGTGGGTGGAATGGCTATAAGAAAGAATTTGTGCATGATATAAGAAGAATAAGGTAGAGAGACTGAATGCAGAAGATAACCGAAGTTAACTCCTATTTCACTAAATTCCAAAGGATTATTCACAATTTTTCGGTTCCTAAAACCCTCTTTCATAAATTGCCACTGGAAACAAGAAGACCACTGGCTAGGACTTAGGAATATCTTGATTAAACACAGGACCTTTTAACCCTGTAGTCTATTAGACTGAATTTAGGTAAAAGAATAGGGAAGTGATTCAAAAAGATGAGAATTATGAAGGTCAGGAGGCAAGTGGATAATTAGAAAGGTAAATGAAAGAAAAAGTGGTTGGGAGAAGAGAGTCGTGATGTGATTATACATTGTAGGAACTAGGGCTGGGAAATACTCATCACAAGACTGTGTGTACCCCATGGGCAGGGGATGGGCATATGATTGGGCCTGTAGTGTAGATGGCATTGGTAGTGTATGGGGATAGTGTATGCATAGAAATCATGTCCAAAGTGAGCTGATTAGGTCCCCGAGCAAGCACTGAGTCCACATCTGAGGCTCTTTAGAAATCTTGGATCTGAATCAAGTGTGGGGTAGTAATCCTGGCTATTCTCTATTTACTGACTATTAAGCCACTGTTCACATAAAGAAATGGTAGGATATTGTAACTTAGAAGTGAAAAAAATAATACTACAAAAGAAGAATGAGTCAGGGTTGGCACAAATGGTTAAAGCTAAAATGAAGTATTTTTGAAACCTCATGAGGGGATATAAGCATGGAGAAAATAACTGAGTGAATGAACTCAAATATAAATGAGGGACATGACATTAATGATAAGTCCAAATGGCTGAGAGACTCAATTAATTTCTTAAATCTTGTTTTAATAAGAAAACAATTACTGTGTATGATTAGGATATAATTAAGTTTCTGCAAAAACAGCTCCTAAAAGCAGAGAATGGAATAATTGGAATATTTGAACATTAACAAATCAGTAACTCTGGGTATATGATGCCTACAGTTGACTTGATGAGTGTCACAGTGATTGAACTTGATTTTTGCAAATATATGAAGAACAGAGAGAGCTCTATGTATGTCCAAAAGATGTAGTAATAATGGATGAATGGAAATCATCTTCATAATGGGTACAGAGAATGATTTCAGAGGCTGACTTAAGCAGTTTTTAAAAGGAACAGATAGTCACAGAGAACAATCTTAAACATCAAGATGACAGGTAAGCAATATTATCTTGAGAAGAATAAATGGTGGACATCATTTCTGATAGCTTTATGGTGGACGGAATCATAAGCAAGTAAAAAAAGTCAACACAGGACAACTCATATGGTTCAATTTCAATAAATATGAAATAGATAGCAAAGATTTTAATTCAAATCAAATTCAGTCTGAATTTAATGCGATTAGTTGGTCAATTAGTAAAGATTTATCATGGATGACCAGTGAACTAGTTTTGATGATCTCTTTCAAGAGGGTATTATAAGCTTCATCATTGTACACAAGAATGACTTTGGTGAAATTACAGATGACATAGATTTAAAAATATTGCAAATGTCAGAGAACAGAAGGTAAATAAAACACACTTACAAATATAAATAGAAAGCAGCTAAAATAAGATTGAGTTTGGAAAAAAATAAATGTTCCAGCAGAGGGGAAAACAATCTAACAGACACATATATTCAATAAGAAGATATGAACCTGGAAATCAGCAACACTGAAAAAGAAAACAAGTATGAATGATTATAAGAAACAGAAGTATATTCTGTGTACAGCAAATATGACAAAGAGCTGTTCTTTTAGATGCTGAGCATAAGGAAGCACTCTTCAAAGGTCAAAGAGGTGCTTGTAGATACAACACAGGAAAATTGAATAAAAAAAGAAATGTTATTTAACACGCAGTATGTGGAAAATACTAAGCAAGGCTCAAAAATAAGTATATGAAACATATAAAATTGAACTGAATATCTTTATGATCCAAATATACAAAAATGAGGAAATTTACAGAAGAGAAGAGCAACAACTGAGATGCAGAAGCTGTAAGAATGCTGCAAACTCAATTCAACAAGTACTCAAATTTAACGTATGCAATGTGCAGTGCAATGTAATTGGTGTTCTAAAATAAATAAATATATAAACAATAAGTACGTAAGTAAGTAAATAAAGCAGAATTTGTATTCATCTGTTCCTGTTCTCCAGTGTTTTACTCTTCTTTGGGAGACAGATTTATATACAACAGAATCTGCCTTGTATTCAAGAATTTTAGGAGTTGTAAATGTGGTATAGTAGAAAGAACAGTAGAGTGGGCAGAGATCTAAGATCCATTATGATTATGAGATTAAGTGGTTGGGTGAGATAATTACAATTCCCTTCTCTATGTTACAATTCCATGGTTTTCAGTTCTAAGAAAAGACTAGAAGACTAGAGGGCATGTGAGGCTATACCGACCAAGGAAATAAAAAGAGTGGATTGAAGTAGATAGGTTTAACGTCAGCTATAGGAATGAGTGGCTGGTCAAAATCGAGGCTGTACTCATAAAGGAGTTATGCTGTAACTAGCACAGGTCAAGTCTGGAAGGTATAACAACATTTTTGGGGGGCAACTATGTGTCATGTAACGCAAGATACTCCTTTATCTCATTTAAGTTCTTTTGATCAAACAGGATATTGGAAGCAACTTAGAAAAGGAAGGCCCAAGTTAGAACCAAGAATCATCCAGGCTGATGCTGCCAGGATCTGAAGCAGTACCATGGAGAGCACCCACTATGCCTGAGGGCTTGAAGACAAGGTTGCCCTGTCATCCCATAAAGTTCACCATCAACTACAAAGTAAACACTGAGTTCTTAAAGTACCCAGTAAAGAGTAACTTTGGAGTTTTCATTTGAAACAGGGCTTTGTCTGCCCATATATGGCTTTTAATGGAGGACTGGTTGTTCTAAGTCTTTGGCAGAAATTCATTCTTTACGTCTTTTCGTTTCTGGTGGAAATTTATTTTTTGAGAGCACAGATCATTTCTAAGTCTTCTCTTTTGATTCAATCTCTCTTGGTAAAGGAACTATTTAAAAGAGCACAAAGGAGTTACTGTTGAACATGAATATCAGGGTGAATATACAATATCTGCCCATTCCTTCCTTATTTTTATTGAATATTTTATAACATTACTATGTCCATATATTAAAAATTAAAATGAAAACTATAAGACAGTTTATTAATTTCTATCTTATAACACAAAATAAAAGGTAAAGGAGAATCTTATTTTAACAAACAGCAGGCAAAATGTTGGTAATTCAGATATTTGCTGTTTATGGTATGTTTTGTGATGTCTTGCAGGCATCAACTTAAAAGGTTAGTATGGATAAATGAATGAAGAAACGTTAAAGTGAAATATTACAAAAGTATATTCAAAAGTCAAAAGCATATTCAATAGAATCATAGAATGTTAATTATGGAAGGGACATTGAAGATTTAATTTGTCCTTATTTTACATTTGAGATAACTGAGACCAGAAAGGTGAAGTTAGTAGTTGACAGTAGCTCCAATTAAAATTTAAATCTTCAGACACCTATTGCTTTGCAGTTTTTCTCTTAAACTACATGCTAATCATCACTACTACTCCAAATGTGATCTGTGGATTTTTTTACTGGTTCACCAGGTAAGTATCCTTATCCAAACATTTACTCTCTATTTCTATATTTATCTCACAAATATATACATATTTATATAAGTACAATGCATATTCATAGACAGTGAACATTTTATCAGCTGACACTAGTTCATGGACCACACTTTGAGTAGCAGTAATGTAAATGACAACATGTACCATTTGAAACTAGAACAGCCAAAGATGGGTATAGAGTGGAAAGAGGAAGTAAATGTCCAAGTAAATGAAGGTCCAAAATTCAACTCTAAATTCTCCATTTTTTCCCTCTCACTTGAAATATTAGCTGGATTTTCCCCAAACAAAATTGTTAATGCTGCTTTCAGTTCTGACTTCCAGTGTCTCTAACTAATCTATTCCTAATCCCTTTTTGAGTGGTTGTCAGAAACAAAGTGGGCAAATGGCACTGGCTGAATACGCTAAAGCTTCATCTTCACAAACCCACTTCATTTATGACCCAGGATAAAATGGAGCAGTTGTCTCAAAGGATGGGATGTCATTTGCAGTTTAACAATGTGTTATCCTTTCTTATGTATTTTGGAAATTGGAAACCACCTTTAGATAGCAAGTCAACTTTTTTGCTTGAATTGCTGAATGTTTCATTGCTGTCTAAGTAAACAGAGTTCAGCAATAATGTTCCCTCAGATAAATATGCTCAACCTTAATCATTTTTTGAAAACCATTCTCCCATGACTAAGGCCTAATACAAATACCAAGCCAGCATCAGCAATAATTAACATACAAGGAATTTTATATGTTCTTGGTATTAGAACAACAGGTTTTCTTTGAACCACTTTGACCTTAAAACATGGAGCAAAGTAATAGCTTACATAGACAGGAATGGCTTTCATAAGAACCCAAATAATTTTTTCTATCAAACTTTCAGCAAATTAGTTTTTAAGTAGCTGTTAATACTTTCTAATATTGAATACATACTCTATGGTAGAGCTGACTATGATTAGCATGGTGACTATATGAGAGCTGCCTTCCTCCTTTCCATTATGTATATTATTAGTATAATTTTATTATGTCCATACATTTATGCAAGTATCAGAAAGTCTAAGAACAGCATGTTGATTTTTATCTTAGAATATAAATCAAAGTAAAGATAGATTTTATTTTAATAAATAGCAAAAAGCAAAGTTCTGCATATATTAAAACCACTTCACTGCTCTTGATAAAATGAATAAGATGCTTTAATAAATATCACCATCTAATAATTTCATTTAACTCAGATGTTGCTCTTCTGCTTTTTCATTAAGTGGAACAATTATATTAAATAAATTCATGTAGGAAGATAAATATTTCAAATATTTTTAACCCATTTCTCCAAACTACAACCAATTTTGGGGGGTAGGGATAGGATGTGTTACATTTTTCAGAGCCAGGGACAGAAGCTGAGGCCAATGAAATTTAATGAATCATCAGTTCAGTAAGCATTTGGTAGCTGTACATATCCACAATACTTTAAGTGACAAAGGAGACAGTGGCTAGAAAATAGGAATTTAGAGTAGGTGATCACAGAGAGACTGGCAAATTATGTACTCTGCTTTGTGAATCGCAGGTGAACTAAAACCTGCTTCATCTGGCAGTAAGCTTAATCATGCACAGAAACCACAGAGTGAAGTGTTGAGTGATATTTATCAGGCAGTAAGTACCATAAGACACCTTTTTTCCATTGAATCTAAAATCTTGACCTATTTCATGGGCAGTAAGGGAAGCCACATATCCCATGCCTCAAGGGTCTTTGCTCTACATGGAGGAAATACCCAAGGCCTTAAGGCCCCACAGATCAGAATTTTTTTCTGGCATCTTTTTTGCTTACAGCTGCAGCCATCTGATGCCGAGAGGGCTGTGGTGAGGTAAAAGATACTGATTGCTCTTCATTATTGTTACAAATTTTATCTGAGGCAAAGGGCCATGAATCCTCATGATATGTAGGGTGACTGTACCAAACCCAGAGAAAATCATGATAGCACATTGGAAATTAGAATGTGATTATTAGGCAGTTCACTGAATCAAAGAAATTCTATACTGTATTTAGATTAAAAAGTGGACATATGAAAAACATACAGCCAATCCTATTAAGAATGTAATGGTAAGTACCAAATACTTATAAATAGTATACAGGTGTACTTCAGAGATATTATGGGTTCAATTCCAGACTACTGCAATAAAGCAAATATAAAAGTTATTTTACACTATACTGTAGTCTATTAAGTATATAATAGCATTATGTCTAAAAAAGCAGTATACATACTTTAATTAAACATTTTATTGCTAAAAATCACTAACTATCATCTGAGACTTCAGTGAGTTGTAAACTTTTTGCAATAGTAACATCAAAAATCACGGACCACAGATTATCATAACAAATACACTGGGCTTCCTTGGTGGCACGGTTGTTAAGAATCCACTTGCCAATGCAGGGGACGTGGGTTCGAGCCCTGGCCTAGGAAGATCCCACATGCTGCGGAGCAACTAAGCCCGTGAACCACAACTACTGAGACTGCGCTCTAGAGCCTGCGAGCCACAACTACTGAGCCCATGAGCCACAACTACTGAAGCCCACACGTCTAGAGCCCATGCTCCGCAACAAGAGAAGCCACCACAATGAGAAGCCCATGCACAGCAAGGAAGAGTAGCCCCTGCTCGCTGCAACTAGAGAAAGCCCGCGTGCAGCAACGAAGACCCAACGCAGCCAAAAATAAATTAAATAAATAAATAAATTTATTTTAAAAACCCAAATATATAATAATGAAAAAGTTTTAAATATTGTGAGAATTACCAAAATGCTACACAGAGACATGAAGCAAGTAAATGTTGTTGGAAAAATGGTGCCGATACACTTGCTCAAAGTAGGGTTGCCACAAACTTTCAGTCTGTAAAAAGAAATGCAATAAAGCGAAGCACAATAAAATGAGGTATGCCTGTATTAGGCTTGTAAAGAGTTCTTGCTCTGCTTAATCCATGCTGTGTAGTACTCTAAGCACTTTTATTCATGTAGTCTTCACGTATTTCAACTCATTCTCCTGGGCTCCTTCCACTTGCCCTGAGAATAACATCTTGTTCCTGAAGCCTGGGCTCCAGCCTGAACACATGTAAAGTTGACTTGAACCCAAACTTCAGCCAGAAGTTAAGCCCACCTGACTTGCAGCCTGATGCATATTCACACAGTTGAGCCTAACCTAGATCAGCTGAGACATGGTTATTTTGAAAGTCTATGAATAGGAGAGTGAATGCCTATTTTTGAAAGGTCAGAGTTAGAAGGTGGTTTGTTACACAGTATTATTGTGCCAAGAACTGACACAAGTATTAAACCTGAATCGACTGAGGCAATCACGGGCTAAATGGGAGACATTCTCTTAGGAAAGTACAGTGACATTCATCTTATCATTTGATTGGATTTAGATTAGGCACTGATGAATAGGAAAGAAAAAAATTTATCCTTTCATATTCTCACTCAAGATACATGTATGTGCGGGGATAAGTATATAGCTATTTATACACACAATCCTGTTGATTTAGAAAGAAGCATAAAAATCCTTATTCCATCTTTTTCTCATAAACTATGAAATACCACAACAAGACTTAAAATAACTAGAAGCTCTTAAGTGCCAATTAATTATCTTGTCATTGACTTAGCTGTGATATGCGCTACTTCTCTTAATACATTTGTGTTTATCTTCCTATCACCACCCCGGGCCTTTTCTGCTGCTCCTAGTCCCATCTGTTCCAAAACCTAGCTTTTATTTAGAAGATAGTTGTTCATCATCTCTTTAACATCTCTCTGCTACTCTACACAACATCTGACCTTATGCCAGTGTCTCAGTGTCTTCTGGTATAAATCCCTTCTGTTCTTCAGAGTTCTACATCTCCCCATTTTCTCTCTCAAATCCATATCTTCCTAATACACTTAAAGAGAAGCAGGGAATATACTCATCCTCATCCACTCCAATCCCTGATCCACTGTTCCACTGAAACCCTGCTCTCCTTGAGAACCAGACTTACATGCTTACTGCCTGGTCTCTTGAAGCTCACCATCTTTCCTGTTGGTGTTTTGAAAAGTTCAAGCAAAGAATGCACAGGTTGAACAGATTTCTATTTCCTTCACAGTCCCTTCTCTACCACCCTTATCTCAGACTGTTGGGAAGTATGATAAGTTTAGAAAAGAGGAGAGTCAACTCTCTGTGGCACAATGGGATTGTTGAGGTTATTTGGAATGGAAGTTTTGTCCTAACTCTTTGGCTGGAATGAGTGAATGTGGGAGAACAAGAGACAGCCACTCCACACCAGCCTTCTGAGCACTAAGGGTGTCAGTCCCTCTCAGGGCTAGACTCTGCCTTCCAGCACACAGAGTGAATAAACAGGTCCTCCTTCCCACTCTGCCTACAGTAAGTTGGAACTGAAAGGTTGCTTTGGAGGATGGGCAACATTCCCTGTGTTGAAAACTGTATTGAAGTTAGCTGTCATTCTACCTAATGGAAATCTTGCTCTTTTGAAATTAATTGTAAAATATGAGGTTGAATAGCGGTGTAATCTAAATATCCTTAAGGCCAGATGTTGTGTTGGTGAATTTTCAGAGTCCTGTGCACTGCTAGGTATGTGTGTGTGTGTGTGTGTGTGTGTGTGTGTGTGTGCGCGCATGTGTGATGGTTATTAAGAAATGAAACTTGGATTCCAGTGCTCAGACTGGGGTTTTATTTAGATGAGGTCTAGGAACTTCAGAAGGTGTCAAACTATAAAGTCTGGGTGTAGATCCAAGTCCCAGAAAAACTGATATTTCTCATATGAACACATCATTGAATTAAGTCTCAGAAGGCCTGATTTTCAGCTCTGGTTTGGCCCCCAATTAGATGTAACTCATAAATGGATAAAGTGACATTAGAGTATCTAAGAAAAGGCCTTAGAGAGTGAAATGAGAGTGAAAACTGGCAATGGGCTTAGAGATTAGTATTCTATAAAGCTATAGGATAATCCTATAAGAATAACTTATTATATCTGAACTCTATAAACAATATAACACCAGTAATTCTGTTTAGGCATCTCTACAAGGCTAATGCCTAAGACACACTCCTAAAAATTGAACACCATGAGAGAAGCTCTGTCCATGTTTCCATCACTACTAAAACAATGTGAAAAACATACAAATCATATTAAAAGCATCTTATATTGCATTTAAATATAGTTACAGTAGAAGAGATAATTTTAGGCACTCCCTTAGAACTGGCAAGAACATCCTTTTTTGCATCTTTCCCATTTGTTATTGTTTGTAGATTTGGTGCATACCTAACACTTGTTTTATGTAAACAAATTAAAAATACTCAATAAACAGTATATTCCTTCATACTCTGTAGCAGTAAACTTCAATTTTAATGAGATTTGGATTCAACACAGAGATTTCGATCTCTCTTCAAGTTGGTTATAATAAGATTCTACTTGAATTTCTAAGTCTTAAAAGCATCCATAGCTCTATAGACAGGACCGATGCAGAAAACGTTAATGCACTCTCTCTCTGGGTCATTCTGCAAATAATTCCCTGAACTTGTAGAGAGGGTATGGAGCATCCACCCATAATGCTCCATAATTATTAATGACTTTACAGATTAATGGTCATATAACTCTACTTGATAATCCACCAAGAACGATCGACTTTCCTACTATATCTAAACTCTCTGTGAAACAACATGACACTAGTAGTTCAGGTTAGGCATCTCTTCCAGGGTACATTAGTAGTTTGGCATGAGAATATGCCTCACTTTTCCAATAAAAGTTAAGATGTTGTCCCAGGTAGAGGAGGTTGAATCCAAATTATGAGGGAGCCCTCTTGCTTCCTCTCTACTGTTTTTTTGTTTTGTTTTGTTCTTTGTTTTTTTTGTTTTTGACCACACTGCACTGCACAACTTGTGGGATCTTAGTTCTCGAACCAGGGATTGAACCCGGGCCCTCGGCAGTGAAAGCAAGAGTCCTAACCAGTGGACCCCCCAGGGAATTCCCTCTACTGTTTCCTTTCTATATTTCCAGAGCACGTATCCTGCTCTTGCCTGTGTAAAGCCTTTCATTTACCAGTCTATCTTTTCTCGTTCCCATACAACAAACAAACAAAAATGAAATTTCAGTAAAAGATATAGCGATTAAGTCTTTATGTACTCATGTGTAAATGACTGATGAGGCTTATTGTATTACATCCCCCAAGAGATGCTTCCATATGCAAAGAGTTTCACACACCAAAGGGATAAGTATCTAGTGGTGAAAGCCTGAGCAGCCTTAGTCCTCTAATGAAGTCCTTCTCAACTAGTGTGCTGGATCACACAAATGTGATAGGAACTGGTTCCGGGTATGCAGAGATATGGAGCCCCTTAGCCCTCAGAGAACCTACACAATTCCTCACTCATCATGAGCAGCCCATCTAGTAAGCTGTAAAGATATCATCATTTTCCATGCATTTCTTGATGTGAAGAGTTTGTGGGAAGCTCAGTTACGACAAAGGTAGATTTTTGGGAAGGGGAAGGGGTGTTTCCATCATGACACAAGTTATACCACAGTGTGCCCTCTGTATACTTTTCTCATCCAACCCTGGCTTACTCCTAAAGACACTCCCAGTTTTGTGTGGAGGGAAGGCCAGGAACGAGAGGTGGATTTACTGGCAACCTAACTGTCATGGAATGGTGGCAGGAATGGCCCCAATCTTCCTTCTTTCATTTATTCATACTCATTGCTATGTTGCTATGAAATTTTGTAGGCCCCTCCCACTTCTGACTCTGGGCTCAGCCAGATGACTTGCTTTGACCATTGAGATTTAGCAAACATGATGCACATTGGGGCTTGTTCTGCTCATGCCTTTTGCTACTGCCATGAGAAGAAACATGCCTGGGTTGGCACGATAAAAGTTGAGGGACATGAGAAGAGCTGAGTGATCCCAAGTCATGCCAGTCAAAGCCTTCTTAGATCAGTTGATCCCCTCAACATACAAGTGATCTCAGCCAACATCCACAGAACCACTTTGCCAATTACCCCCCACACATGAGCAAATAGGCTTATTGTTGAATGTTGCTGAGTTGTGGCTCTTTTTTATATGGCAGTATTAAAGCAACAGATAATGGATAGGCTAATGAAGCTTAAGCTTCAGGGTCTCTTACTTGCCAAGGTCCCTTTCTAAGCCTGTCGGAGAGGCTTTAGCTGTGTGTTCAGTTTGGCCAGATATTTTGTAAAATTTGCAAAAATATGATATTTTAATCACAGCAGGTTACAACTGTTTCCTCCTTTCACCCCTCTTCTCCATCACACTTCTCCTAGTTGTGGGTGGTATTGTAGTGGCTTCAGTTATCTTGGGAATCTTGCTAAAGAGAAATTGAGTTGGTGCTGCCTATAGGCAGGTTGAATGGGACATGTTTATGAGGTTCACGGCTGATTCCTTGAATAGGTAAGTTATTATTAGCACCCTAGTGTAAGAATGTACCTTCTTCCCACTGTACTGTCTTACACAGTATTGTAGGGACAAAGGCTGTAGCATAATATGAACATAACTTATATCACCCAATACCAGAATTACATGAGTAGTGAAGGACAAAGTTTAAAGTGTTCAAAGCCAAAAGATAGTTAATGGAAAATTCTTCCAAACATCAGACCTGTAAAATTTAAGCAGAGTAGTTCAGCCTCTTATGAAAACGATTTGGCAGAATCTACTAAAGCAGAATATTTGCCTACCTTAGAACCCAGTCCAAAAAACATAACCAACATAACCATAAAATTCCGCTCCTAAAACATAGTCAACAGAAATGGGTTCACATCTTGTTAAAAGAAATATAGGAGAATGTTCTCAGCAGCACTATTTACAATAGTCCCAAACTAGAAGCTGTATAATGTCCATCAGTAAATAAATAAATATATGAATAAAATTTTAAAAATCGTGGTATATCCACACATTGGAAACCTCTATGGCATAAGAATAAACTATCTAAACTACGTGTATGTTACAAACACATTAAGGGAATGAAACCAAACACAAAAAAGAGTATTATAGGGATTCCATTTATGTAATATACAAAAGCAGACAAATAGTGGCTACTCTTGTGGGGGTAGTAGTGACTGGAGGAAGCAAAGAGGAGTGCTAATAGTGTTAGAGCAGGCAGATAGCTAGATGTGAGCAGGGAAAGTGGGGTATGGGCCAAATGGCAAGAAACCATACATCTTGTGAACAGTGGGGGACTTTGCGCAAAGAAAAGCAGGAACCTCCAGACTGACAGGAAACCATGCATTTGGGGCAACAAGGGTCCTGGTGGCAGACAAAGAAAGGTGGGAAAAGGCAGGAATCTCTGGCATCTGGTTGTAACCTTTTGCTCATTATGCCCTCATTACAATAAAATTAGCCTTGCAGATAAGAAGTATCCATCATGCACCTACGCCATGACACATCTGATTAAGGCTAAATAAGGACGAAAATCCCTCCTCCCCTTGGGAAGGTGGAGCTGGGATAAGAATCAGGAAATACGACCCCAAACCCCTCCCTCCTCAATGAATATTCCGCCTATTCATTTTCACACCGCACATAACCAGCGTGCCAAAGAAACTCAGGACAGCTTCTCACCTGAGACTGTCCGCTCTCCCCCTGAGAGTGTACTATTGCTTAATAAATCTTTAATTTTTGTTCTCTTGACCTCTAGGTCTCATCTCTGAATTCTTTCTGTGATGAGACAAGAACATATGCTCCGGTTACAATAGTGCTCTATTTCTTGATCTATTTCATGGAAGTATATTTGTGAAAGCTCATTGAGTCATACAAATATGAAAGGGACACTTTTCATGTTTATACCTTAATGAAATATTTGAAATATTGTAAACAGGAGATTCAGCTATCACCAAGATGGAAAACTTTTCCTTTTAGGAATATGTTGATGATGCAGTGCATATAATCATGTGTATTATATATATAAATCATATATTTTAATTTTTATGTAAACTGGAGGCATTTAACAGCATTCTTCTTTTTAGGAAAGTAATCCATCATATTACTAGAAATATTGGGTGTGGTGGTATGGGAAGTTGTCTATAAAATCCCACCATATCACTGAATCAAGAAATACTTAAATTTCTTGTCAACTTTACGCAAAACATTAAAACCAACACAGATAACGTAAAACTCTTAGTTTGCCACTAGAATGAAAACATTGGCAACACCCTGGTTAAAGATTGTTGTCAACTCAAAGAATATTTAACAGTAGTCACTGTATAAGAAAACTTGAAATGCCTTTATATCTTATAGCTCAAAGATGAGAGGATCCCAACAGAGGTTTCCTTTCTTCCAAATTGAAAACATTGTGAAACATTTGCATGATATTGCCAATAACAGTTGTGAAACTCAAAGGAATTTTTTAAATTATCAATACTATTATACAAACTTTGATCATTGGTAGCAAAGGAGAAATTAAATTGTCTTTATACATAGTCTATAGAAAGTATCACAAACATATAATCTTATAAAGAAGCCATCAAAATATATACAACCAGAAAAAGGAGGGATAAAAGTATTAGATGTATATCAGCAGTTAATTAATAAAATGACGATAGTCTGTTGATTTTGTTATGTTTATAGTATGTACCAGTTTTTTTAGTTTATAATTTATTGTAACACCTATTTTTACTTTAAATAAAAATTGACTTTTATACCCAAACTGTATTCTTTTTTTTCATGAGGACTCCCAAATTATGGAAGTTTTAAGCCCTACAGAACCCAGAGGCTCATGCTGGGAATCACCAAGCATATTGCACAGCTACGTGCCCTAATTGCAGGGTTGTCTCCTGCCAGGTAGGATGTCATTGCTTCAAACCCCCTTCCTCCTTCTAACTCCTCCTATGCTGCAGGTCAGTCAGGTCTATTTTCCCTTTCCCTTTCTGTTCTTTCTTATTCTTGATTTAAACCCATTATGTACTGTAATCTGAATTAAAGTATGCATGGATACCTTATGCACCAGCCCTAGCCCAAGAATTTAGACATCTCTCTTCTAGTGCAATCGGACAAAGGTCTATGATGCAGCTACTTCACGTAGGGCAATCATATCCAGATCTCTGATTCATCCAGCTGATCCCAACCATTTTCCTCACCACCTACAATCCCTTGCCTCTGGCCGCTGTCTATACCCTAATACTCCCTTCTGCACTTTCACTTTGTCCCTAAGCGCACCTAAGAGCATGCAGCACCTAAGAGCAAAGTGAGAAGCTGGGAAAGAAAGTATGTGCTAACCATAAATGAGCCTATCCAGGACCCTTTGGATGAAAGAATATCCTCACATTGAAATGTGATATTAGTAAGGAGAGAGAATGAGCTTATTCTGAGCTTTCTACGTTTATGCTGGAATTTGGGGAGGCAGAGAACACAATAAAGTAAAAAGTAAGGGGCTTCTTTGGCAGACCACCTTATTTAAAATTACCATCTTCTGAGTTAGGATCACTAACTCAGCATTCGGATTTAATTCACTGTTCATGAAAAATGAAAACCATTGATACATATTTTTTTTCCCAAAAGGAGTTCAGGAAAAAGTCTCAAGTTACCGAAAGAAGGATTAATTTGCCTGTAATGGAACTAACATGCAGGAAAAATTTAAAATCAATCTCGTGCTTAAAATCAGAACAACACTGACGGTGCCTCCATATTTTCTCCCTCTTCCCACTGCTAGCTTGTTACCAGTGAACACATATTATGCATATTACCCACAAATCTTTCCTCTATTTAAATTAAAAAAAGAAACACCATGTTTTTAATCAATCTATTTGCACTTGGCTGTCAAAACTCACAAAGGCACTTTGATTTCCTTTCATTATTCTCAAGAGAACCAAATGCAGATGAATAGAAAAGAATGACAAGGAAGGCAAATTAAGGGTTAATACACCTTGTTAAATTCAGAAAAATGTAAAAAAAAAAAAAAAAAAAAAAAAAGGAGAACCGTGTTTATTCATGGCCTTTAAAAATCTGTGCTATGCTTCTTCCCAATGACAGTTCCCAGGATCATCAGGCATAAATACAGGCTTTAACTATCAGATTGTTCTTCTGTGGTCCTTTTTTCTATTTCACAAGCAACAGCTCTTGACATCAAAGCAGCCCAATCTCTTGAATGTGAATTACAGGGTCTGGGTATTAGAGGCTGGGTAGGACCATCCCTAAGAACTTTGGGGATGTATCATTTTGATGTTGTTGGTCAAAGATTTCTACTGACAGTCAAGAGACCAAATGCTCTTCAAAGGACCGGACAGATGGAGTCAGATGACTTCTAGCAAGTTCTGGGTACTGGGAGCAAGGTGTCTCGGCAGGAACAGCAGAACTTCCATTGGTTACACAAACTGGCTGAACATTAGAACTTCCTGAGTGCAGTTTCCAGATTTAGAAAATAAAAATACAGGATGCCCAGCTAAATTTGAATTTCAGATAAATAACACATCACTTTTTATATAAAACCCCTTTTCTGGGAGTGTATCAAGAGGCAATACGTTTCTTTGAATGGATCTATGGAATGTGGGAGGAGCAGGAGGATGGAAGTAACATGAGAAGGGATGCGTGTGTTTAATACAT